>NW_005371804.1:1889113-1902815 GCF_000412655.1 Myotis brandtii | reverse complement strand
GGAAATTCTGTTTCTTTGTTACTAATGTTGTGGCCCCACCCCATAACAAAGAAACAGAATTTCCGGAGGATGAGGCCCAGAAATCAGGATTTTAAAAAGATTCCCAGGTGATTCTAATGTGCAGCCAAGGTTGAGAACCACTGGTTAAAGGGGGAATGTTTCGATGAATCATTGAGATAATGCTCAGAACCTGGCTCCCATAAGAGGTCAGTAAGAGGTAGGTCTGATCTCATTGTCAAATTATCCGTTATCCTACAGAGGACACAGCTCCACACCAAGACCTCACCTCCTCCCAAGTCACCCCCAAACCTGGTGCACAGGGTTCTAGCAGCTCAGCTCCTTTCCTTCGACCCGTGTACTCCACATGGCAGCGTCTGACTACCCCACACCAGCCCCCCTCAGCCTCCCAGGCCTTCGCCAATGCAGAGGCAGGGAGTGGCTAGTTTGCATGCCGTGATTTTAGTTTTCACGCATGATTTTCCTGAAAGCTCCCTCCCTGGAAATTCCATTGGCAGAAACTGTCTGAATCATCGACTTTAAAGGCCATTAAAAGTCTGTGCTTTTGTTGGCTACTCAAGAGCGATGAAGGGGGAGGAATGGGTAGCCCCGATGCTGGCCAGCTGTGCTTCCTGCCTGTAGGTGATGGAGAAGTTGCCCAGGTAATGACCAATCATCTCAGGCTTGATTTCCACCTGGTTGAAGGACTTGTGGTTGTACACGCCCACCTCGCTGCCCACCATCTCCCGCAGGATGATCATGTCCTGCAGGTGCACGTGCGTTTCACCTCCGCAGGCTTCTCCATGGGCCGGGCCTCCTTCTGGCCTTCACGCAGGGCTTCAGCAGCGAGTGCTCCTTGCTGCTTGCTCCTTGCTCCTTGCTCCTTGCTCTTTGTTCTGCAGGCCCAGACTCAGCCACCACAGTGCTGGGCACTGCACAGCTACATCAGCTGCTCGCAGGACCGGTCAAGCAGCTGACGGAGACCCACGCCACGGTACGTGAACTTGTGGAAGGTCCGCTTCTTCTTCTGCTCCACATCCCCCATCTTGTTGGTTCTTTGGAAAGGACCACCCACTCTTTTAAAAAAACTATCTTTACTGTTGAAAGTATTGCAGGTGTCCTCCCCCCACCCTACTGACCTCCTCCACCCAGCTCCCTTCCCCTCCCCAGGCCTTCCCCGCACTATTGTCTGTCCATGGGCGATGCATACATGAATATAAGTTCATTGGTTAATCTCTTCCTGCCCCCCTTCCCTCTGAAATACTTTAGTCTGTTCCATGCTTCAATGTCTCTGGATCTTTTTTGTTTACCAGTTTATTTTGTTCATTAGATTCCACATATAAGTGAGATCATGTGGTACTTGTCTTTCTCTGACTGTCTTATTTCACTTAACATAATACTCTCCAGGTCCCTCATTGCTGTCTCAAAGGGTAAGACAGCCTTCTTCTTCTTTTTTTTTTTACAGCTGCATAGTATTCCATTGTGTAGATGTACCACAGTTTTTTTTTATCCATTCATGTACTGATGGGCACTTGGGCTGTTTCCAGATCTTAGCTATTATAAATTGTGCTGCTATGGACGTAGGAGTGCATATATTCTTTCTGATATTTTTTGTTTTCTTAGGATATATTCCTAGAAGTGGGATCACTTGGCAGTTCCATTTTTAGTTGAGAAAACTCCACACTGTTTTCCATAGTGGTTATACTGGTCTGCATTCCCACCAGCAGTACACTAGGGTTCCTTTTTCCCTACATCCTCCCCAGCACTGTTGTTTGTTGATTTATTGATGATAGCCATTCTGGCAGGTGTTAGGTGGTACCTTATTGTCGTTTTAATTTGCCTCTCTTTGATGATGATTAGTGATGTTGAACATTTTCCCATATGTCTCTTGGCCTTTTGTATGTTCCTTCAGGTTTTCTGCCCATTTTTTAATTGGAGTGTTTGTCTTCCTTTTGTTGAGTTGTATGAGTACTTTATATATTTTGGAAATTAACCCTTAACCCTGATAAAGCTAGAATGTGCACGATTCTGTCTCCCTGATGACAATTAGGTAAAGAAGACAGAGTAGGTCAGTGGTCGGCAAACTCATTAGTCAACAGAGCCAAATATCAACAGTACAACGATTGAAATTTCTTTTGAGAGCCAAATTTTTTAAACTTAAACTATATAGGTAGGTACATTGTTATTAACTTAATTAGGGTACTCCTAAGGCTTAGGAAGAGCCACACTCAAGGGGCCAAAGTGCTGCATGTGGCTCGCGAGCCGCAGTTTGCCAACCACGGCTAGGCGATATATTGGTAAAAATTCTGCTCTGTGAGATGTCTGATATTTTGCTGCCTATGGTTTCTCCTAGAATTTTTATGGTTTCACAACTTACAGTTAAGTCCTTTAGCCATTTGAGTTTGTTTTTGTGTATGGTGTAAGTTGGTGATCTAGTTTCATTTTTTCGCATGTACCTGTCCAATGATCCCAACACTATTTATTAAAGAGACTGTCTTGACTCCATTGTATGCTCTTGCCTCCTTTGTCAAATATTGAGCATAATGGCTTGGGTGGATTTCTGGGTTCTCTGTTTTATTCCATTGATCTGTGTGCCTGTTCTTGTGCCAGTACCAGGCTGTTTTGAGTAGTGTGGCTTTGTAGTTTAGCTTGATATCCGGTATTGTGATCCCTCCAACTTTGTTCTTCTTTATCAAGATTGCTGCAGTTACTTGGGGTCTTTTTTGGTTCCATATAAATTTTTGGAGTATTTGTTCTAGATCTGTGAAAGTAAAGGCCTTTATTAAATGCCAAAGTATTAGCTGTGTTTGCTTCTCTTTTTTCTTCAAAGAGAAGGCCCATCAGTTGTGTCATCTTCTCAAAGGCTTCTGGGATTCAAAAGATGTCAACCTGCTCCACTTATGTTTTTTGCCTTTGGTGACACTTTGTGGTCACTGCTAGAGGCAGAGAGCAGAGCTCAGAAGACCAGGCCATGGGGCAAGGTTGGGTTCTGACGGAGTGGGGTCTACAGAATAGGGGGTGCTCTGGGCCAGCACCACTGGGAAGTCAGTGGCTCTATGAAGGGGTGAGTGCTTAGGCCAGAAGTGAGCAGAAATCAGGAGGAAAACTGGAATCAGAGGAGAGGCCAGCAGCGCCCCCAAATGCCCTGTTGTCATTGATTAAACAGCGCAGTCTGTGAAGTGCAGATGAATTAGACTGTGAGCACTCACTTTATGAAGGGGTTCTTTATCCTGTATAAAGACCCACCAGGAGTTTCCTTTAAGCTGGTAATTTCAGTGCCTTAAAATATTTTCCCTAATAGGTGACTTGATCTTTTGTCTAGATGACCAAATACTCTTCCTCACATCCACCTAGTGTCCTATTGTTTCTTTCCTGAGACTTGGTGTCTCTACTTGACCTTGTTTCGTAGAGACAACCACAGCACTACCTCTGTGGGCTCTTAGGGGTATATTCAGTCATGATGTCATCTGCTCAGAATTTTCCTGGTATGTGCTGGTCATCTGCCAATGGTTTTCCCAATTCATTTCCTCCTTTCTTGGCCTGCTGGGCTCCTGGAGGGATCCCCAAAGGCCGGACTAGCCCAGCTTCTGTGAATGGATTTTATCACTGTGTTCATTCAATACCTTCATGTATGCAGTTAGCCTTGGCTTAGAAATTGTGGCTCTCCGTTAGGGGACAAGCACTGATACAGATGTGGATCCTCAGTACGGAGATCAGCTTGTGGGTATGTTGTATTTCCAAGCACTGTTTGTAGTCTTGGCATCCAGAGGAGTACAGTTGGGGTGAGCAAGAGACACGTTCAAAAATATGTCCTTTGGTTGAGAAAGATAGACAAACATGGTAGGGAAATGACCACCTCAGTGAAGATCAGCTGGGAGAGATAGGGCGAGTTGATTGTGAGATAGGGCACGTGCTGGCACCTGAGAGTACAGAGACCACAGGCCAGGGTGAATTGCTTGGAATTCAGGGCTGCACTCACTAACCAAATACTGTGCGGGAGTAAGCAGACTGGCCATGTGTCACATCAGTGGACTTGCTTACTATTGAAGCCATTCCTCCATCTTCCACAATGCATTTGACCTAAGAGACTCATAGACAACGCACACTCTCAAACGCTTCCATGTAACCCCTACAGGGAAGACGTAGCATGCATCCACTCCATGTGTACAATTATACGGGGTCGTTCTAAAGAATGGTACCCTGGGGAATCTAGCTCGGAAACCCGGGAAGCGGTCTCAGTTGTTAGATTCATCTTGTTTCTGTGGTTAGAGGCCGCCCAGCTTTTACCCACCGTCAGGAGTGGAGCACTGCTGCAGCCACGACTTCCCGAAGATTTGGTCCACTCTCTCCCCGTGGCGCACCACCAGCACGCTTCTCCTCACGATGGCGGCCTGCGATGGAGGAAGGGGAGAAAAGTTGGGGTAAGCAACAGACATGCTAAAAAATATGTCCATCCGTTGAATAGCATAGCCAAACATTGTTAAAATGTGCAATTTAACATCTGCATTAAAAGACTTCTTCAAAAACAGAAGTCGTCCAACAGCTGGCCTGGGTATGGGTGCCTTCCTTCCTTGGTCCGTAGCTACGTCCCATTTTACCACCGTCATCACAGTGAAAGAGGACTAGGAATTGCAGGTTCCAATGTCTTTAATTTCTTGCACCTTTTTATCTCCTGAGCATTATCACATTATAAAGGAAATGAAAAGAAACAAAATGCCCAAATCATAGCACATTAACTTCTCTACTCTTTGGCTCTTCCAAGTCCTTATCCCTTGTCTTAGTCCATTCCAGCTGCTCTAACAGAACACCACACACGGGTGGCTTATAAGCAACAGACATTTATTTCTCCCAGTTCCAGAGGTGGGAAGTGCCAGCGGTCAGGGTGCCAGCGTGGTTGGGTGAGGGCCCCCTGCTTAGTTGCAGACTTCTCTCTGTGTCCTCATGTGGTGGAAGGGGCAAGGGAGCTATTGGGTCTCCTTTATTAGGGCACTAATCCCACTCACGAGGGCTCCACCCTCAGGACAGAAGTACCTCCCAAAGGCCCCACCTGTTAATACCATCACCCCGGGGCCTAGGGACAAGGCAAATCAAGTGCCATGATCATCTCTTACTGGAGTGCGCAGCTGTTGGTTCTGGATGCCAACACCCACCTCCTAGGGCGGAGCTCCAGGTGGAAAGCTGTCTTACAAATTTGCATATGGTGGCTCAGGGGTTGCCTATACTGATACCAGGATGCCTCTCCCCTCCAAGAATGAATATGAAAATATCCTTTCCCATTCCCTCGTCCCTACTTGAGCTGCAAGTAGTTTGCAAGGCACACAGGTACTTCTGGTTGCTGTCTGCTTACTGACCATCTCAGAGTACTCTCAGTGCGTTGGGATGAGGGTTTGAATTCTGGGCATTTTCTTCCCTAGAAAATCCTGGAGCACTTTGACTTTGAAAAGCAGAGCTTGGCAATAAGAATATTTAGATACGGTGAAAGGTCCATGGGGAATGGAATGACCGAGCTCTGGGATCCACAGAACAACACGGTTGTGCTGACTCTTTAGTCATGAGGTGCTGTATGTGTGTCCTGTGGATGCTGCAACCAAGTGCTACCAACTGGGTGGCTTTAAACAAAATAAATGTATTCCCTCACAGTTCTGGGTAATAGAACTTTAAAATCAGGGTGTCTGTGAGGCCGTGCTCCCTCAGAGGTTATAGGGAAGGGTTCTTCCTGCCTCCTCCAGGTCCTGGTGGCACCAGCAAGCCCTGGCTTGTGGCCACATTGCTCCAATCTCTGCCTTGTGCTCACGTGGCCTCTTCCCTGTGTGTCTGTGTCTTTTCCTCTTGTGCAAATCAAATTCGCTCTGTTTTCCTCTCCTAAGGGCAGTTGTGATTAGATTTAGGGCCCCCGGGATAATCCAGAATACTATCCCCGTCAAGACCCCTCACTCAGTCCCATATGCAAAGGCCCTTTTTCCTTATAAAGTAACATTCACAGTCCCAGGGATTAGGAACTCCTATCATTGAGGACATTGTTCAGCCACTACATGTCCATTTTGCCAAACTTGATGCCACAGTTTTCTTTTCTTGCTATTTGGAGGGGGCACACGCAGACCAGGTGAGAGCATTCAGAACTCAGGAGGTGCGTGTTAGGTTTTCATGCATTTAAAGCACCAGTGAGTTCAGACACAGGCCAAGCAGTAGTTAGCATAAGTCTTTCATTCCAGCTTCTCCCTGCCCATCAATCTGGAAAGGGGGTCCAGTCTCGGGGAGTCCCCTGGTTTATGTCTGCTCTCACACTCTCCACCTGGTGAGTCCAGGTTCCACTGCGCCTTCCAGAGCCTGGGCAGTTTGGGGGTGGCAGCCCCGTTTTTGTCTCTGTGGCTGGCAGGTCTCTAGCTGCCGTCAGCGGCTCCTCTGCCCTGCTCCATTCTCTCTAACTGGAGACCTGGCTAACGGCGATGCCGGACTGCCTCCCCAGCGTCCAGCGTTTTGTGCTCAGCTTTTGTCTGAACTGAGCCCACCCCAGCCTGGAGGCAGCCTCCGGGGGACTGACGGGTTCTTGGGGATGGCGTTTTGGATTGAGGGTGATTCAGTCGGGAGTCTTGATCAGGGCCCTTATTAGGTCATTCCATGGTTTATCCAGTGAGATTTATGGGCCGGGCCTGAGCCAGGCTCTGGGACACAGGATGAGCCAGATGCCGTGGCCCTGCCCTCTGGGCAGGAACAATCTATCAGCCCCAGGGCCTGGCCTGCAGCGGACAAGGGACATCCCGTCTCATGTAATTCTTGAAACAGCCCAATGTGGGGGGCATTTAGGTGTCTGCACTCCCACAGGCTTCCCAGCCTCTGCAGGCCTCAGTCTTCAGATCTGTAAATTGGGGACGGAGTGGGACTAATGCCACCTGTGCTGGTTGGGGTGGTAGTGGCTGGAATGAAAGCCTAAAGTAATGGGTGTGGCACAGAGTGGGGACCTGGAGGGACTGCTCACTCAGGCCACAGAGGCATTTGTACTGGAGAGGAACCGGCCAGGGGCCAGCTGCAGGTGCTGCCCGGCCCCTGGGTTCCTCATAAGGGAAGGTTGGGGCTCCGTCCAGAGGGATGCTGTCAGGTCCTTGGGGGCCCTGCCCGCGGCCTTCACCCCGATGCTCCCCATGCAGGTGGTGGGCTCAGATGCCCTTGCCGTGCCCCTGACCCAGGTCCTGAGGCTGCCATCGCCTCCTGTCACTGAGCTGGAGCCTCCTTATCTCCCCCAGCCTGACTTGCAAGCTCAGAAGCTCCATCTTTCAGGGGCCCAGAGGGAGGGGACTTCATCAGGGTCACGCAGCTTGTAATGAGAGAATCAGGTGAGAGCTCTGGATTCCAGGCAGGGCTGTGTCCCTGTCCCTTCCCTGCCCTGTGTCCTAGTGTCTTGATGAGTTACAGCCATGTGCTCCCTGTTCTTGCAGACTCTGCAGGCCTCTCTGGAGCGCAGGCCGGTTCACAGCTGTTTGGGGGCAGGGGGTTCACCCTGTGCCGAGGTGACAGAGCAGCGTAATGCCTCAGCTCCGAAGGGGAGGGCCTCCTGCCACCCCACCCTGTCTGTGCTTTACTCCGGGAAGCAGGGGGTATGTGTCTATAGAACAAAAGCCGCACCATGAGGCTGTGTCTACTCAGAGTTAATACAAAGGGCCCCACTTTACAGAAAGGGCTCCCTCACCTGTAGGGCCTGCAGGCTGCCGGTACTCCTTGGCCGTGGCGGGGGAAGGAGCTCCCCATTCCGCCTGCTGCTGGCTTCACCGTCCTTTCTGGGGTTCGGGTCCAGGGCCAGACTGAAGGTGTATGTCCTGTGGGAGAGGAAACGAGGTGCTGCGTCAGGATGACGTGGGAAGCACTGGTCTTGCACGTACACGTCCAGACAGAAGGTCACGGTGGGGATGAGCGAAACGATAAGGTCAAAGAGCTCAGTGCTCAGCACGGAAAAGATTCCGAGTCAATGGTGGCCGTTTGTCACCATCTCGCCACCTGGTCACCAAATCCATGAGTTGAAGTCCTGAATCTTTGGGGCCTCAGAATATGACAATATTTGGAGATAGGGCGTCTTTAAAGAGGTAATTAAGGTAAAATGAGGTCACTAGGGTGGGCCTTATAAGAAGAGACTAGGACATATTTGGAGATAGGGCGTCTTTAAAGAGGTAATTAAGGTAAAATGAGGTCACTAGGGTGGGCCTTATAAGAAGAGGAGACTAGGACATAGACACACACAGAGGGACAACCATGTGAGGACACAGGGAGAAGACAGCCATCTGCTTGCCAAGGAGAGAGGCCTCAGGAGAAACCAGCCCCACAGACACCTTGATCTTGGACTTCCAGCCTCAAGATTGTGAAAGAATAGTTTCTACTATTTATCCGCTCAGCCTGAGGTACCTTGTTACAGCAGCCTGAGCAGACTAAACTGTACAACAATCTCTTAGAGTCACCCTCTGTAGTAGCCAGTGGTGTAAACGTCGGCGTGGTTGGGATGCAGGAATGAATGAACAGTGAACACACTGGGTTTGATTCTAGTCAAGGGCACAAACCTTAGTTGCAGGCTTGGTTGCAATCCAGGCACCTGCTGTGCAGGCAACCAATCGATGTGTCTCTCTCACATTGATGTGTCTTTCTCTCTGTCTCTCTCCCTCCATCCACTCTCTCTCTAAAAACAAAAAAAATCAATGGAAAAATATCCTTGGGTGAGGATTAACAAAAATAAATACATAAATAAAATGTTTTAAAAAAAGGGAGACAGATCTAAATGTCTCTTTAAGACCTCTTCCATCCCTTATGTGCTTTCAAAGCTCTCCCCAGAGAGTCCAGAAATCAGAAATACACTAATTTAAACTGCTTTCCATTTTTAAATAATTTTCTTTTTCTGTTTAATTCTTAGCTTTGCCAGGAATTGATTTCAGTGTATGACGTGAAGTCATGTAAAATACCATTTATTTTACACCATTTCTTTCCCTACTTCTTTTCTTTAAATATGTTTTTAAAATTGATTTTTAGAGAGAGAGGAATGGAAAGAGATAGAAAAAACATCAATGAGAGAGAAACTTCATAGATCAGCTGCCTCCTGCACACCCTCTACTGGGGATTGAGCCCACAACCCGGGCATGTGCCCTGACCTGGAATTGAACTGGTGACCTGTTGGTTCCTGGGTCGATGTCAAACCACTAAACAACACTGGCCAGGCTATTTCCCTGTTTCTGATGTAGCTATTAGATGTGAACTTCTCAATACCCAGTGTGTATTGCTCTGTTAGCTGTTCTGTCTCACCGATCTGTGTTTTCTTTTTCCCTCCAGCCAAAACCATATTATAGATTTGTCATACATTTTTAACATCTGGTAGGGTAACTACTCTGATTGTTTTTATTTTTCCAAGTTTTCTCGGCGTATCTCTCCTGTTTATTCTTCCAGATAAACTTTTCAGCTATTCACGGAAGTTCCAGAAAACGACACCACTGGGATTTTTCCTGGGATTTTTTAAAGCCTGGAAATGACTCCAGGAGGCAGGACTATGTTCACATGATTCATTCTTTTAAATCACGAATGTGGTGTGTTTCTACTTATCGGCCCATTTGTTGAGTTTGCATTTCTCTTATAGAGGCTTCAGGGCCCAAGTTCTCATTAAACCACTAGCTCCCGAGCCCCCATCCTAAGACCCTGAGGAGGAACAGAGCCGGGAGCATCTCAGGGGCACCTGTCCTGCATCATCTCAACCATCCAGCGGCTCAGGTTGCCTGCTTCCACCACCATGGGCCATATGCCTTGGGCCATTCGTCATCCTCACGGTGTTTTGCTTTAGTCAATGCATTTCTTACAATGTCTGCAACTTGTACCTTCTCTTTCCATGACGTTGCCTGTCCTGTCTTGAGCTGTAAACTCCTATGGGTGGTAACCAGGTCGAATAGACTCAGCGTGTTCATATGAAATGTGAGCTTTAGCTGAGCATAGGCCCAGAACACTGATAGTATAGTAGAACCATTGACATTTCCCACTTCAAATGCACACGCTCTCAGTAGCGAAGGCACTATTCATAGAGTCTCATACTGACACAGGAAATGTTGGCTGGTTTCCTCTTCCTGCAGGCGAGGGGGGCACACCCACACCCTGCTTGTGGCTCACTGTGTAGACAGCAGTCTTGTTATCTATAAATAACATCCGTGCAATTTACAGTTAGAGACAAAATTGACTTGTTTTTGCTAGTATTTCAAGTGCAACGCAATCAAAATGACCATGGGATTGGCAACGAGAGGAGAAAGGACCTCACATTTGAATATTTCTGTTTTTTTCTTTAACTTAAAAGAAATACCTACAGGTTAACTTATACCATAGATGTGTTTAAATTCTCCCTGGCTTTTAAAAGGGGTTGTGTGGATAAGGTCCCTGTATTAGTTGCTAAATCCACCATAACAAGGTACCGCAGACTGGGTGGCTAAGCAACAGAAATTTATTCTTTCACAGTCTGGAGGCTGAACGTCCCAGATCAAGGTGTTGGCAGGATTGGTTCCTCCTGAGGCCTCTCTCCTTGGCTAGTAGATGGCCGACTTCTCCCTGTGCCCTCACGTGGTCATCCTCTGGGTGTCTGTGTCCTGATCTCCTCTGCTTATAGGACACCAATCAGATTGCATTGGCGCCCACTCTAACAGCCTCATTTTAACCAAATCTCTTCCTGAAAGACCTCACCTCCAAGCACAGTCACGTCTTGGGGTGCCGGGAGTCAGGGTTTTCACCATATGAGTTTTAGGCGGACACAGTTCAGCCCAGAACAATACCATCATACCATCGGAGCTGCTTGCTACCAGCTCACACTGTGGTTTTTCGAAGTTACAGGCTCAGTGTTGGACACCTCCTCTCGGCTAGAACGTGACTAAATGTTCTCTAAGCCCTATCCCCTGGACCTCTCTGCTCTTGGTTCTACGATATGCTACGTGCACTGTTCTGTGTGGAGGGTTGAAAACTGCTGCGATTCAAGACTACAGTCCTCCATCACCCCTGATTCTTTTCTTCACAGTAACAGATAAACATTGTCCTGTGAATTGTTGTCAAGGAAATCCAGGCTACTGGAACCATCGGTGTCTAGGCTGAGGTTGTTGTACTGGTGAGGGGTGCCTGATGTTTTAGTTGCCAAGCAATGAGCATCGTAGCTGCAGACTCACACCTGGAAGTGTGTCCCTGAAGGACTCCTCCCGCATCTGCTCCCAGGTGCTGTAAGGCCGGCAGTTCTTGCTGACTGGGTTGCACAAGCCGACCAGTGCAGGGGCCAAGGGTGAGCCCTGCAGTTGATGCTGTAGGGGTATCTATATCTGCCCGCAGCTAAGCTGGCCTCTGGACAGTGCCATCTGACCACAAGCCCACTACTCAAAGCTTTTTTTTTTTAAAGCACGGTTTTAAAAGGCTGGGCCAGGACCCCGAGTCTGACAGCACACTGGCTATCTGCCATTTTGGCCAAGAATCATGTCACAGTTTGTCTCACTGCTCCCCCAGGGAGGAAGGGCTGCTTCTAAAACACAGCCAAGCAGACGCCCCACAGCCTAGTCTAGCACTTACTTTTCTCTCCTTTTGTTGCAGTTTTCATTAATATTTACTAATTCCTAAGGGAAATTTGTCTCTGAGGAGAACAGTCCCAGAAATGTCAGGCTTAAAGGCTGGAATGATTATTTTGGTGCCTGACATTAATTGTGAAGTAAAAAATGTTATAGCCACAAGCTTATCTGCTACAGGGTCTTCTAGAAACATCCAGGTTGCCAATTGCCTGGCGACAGTGAAACTCTCTGGTCTTGAGCAGGGAGGAGACCCGCTGAAGGACAAGGGCCTCGGGGAGCACCACAACCCCCGGAACTCAGTTTCCTGGAACCGGCATCCCCTCTCCTGCTGGAATAGTGTATTGGATCAGATGAGGATGGAGTTGGTACTAAGAGGAAGCAAGCGCTTCCTTAACTGTGTGACATCATCTAGCCTCTCTACCCCCTGGGTGCGAGGGTGCTCAGCCCTCCAGAGGGAGGGAGGGAGGTATTTGATGATCCCTGCAGTCCCTGGTGGCACCATCATCCTGTGATTTTGTGGTGGCCCATGGGATCCATGACCCTGTCTACACCTGCAAAATTGTGTTTCTCCCGAGCAACTGGTCTACCCGCCTGTGGGATGGCTGTGGTCATTGGTAGAAGCCACAGCCCTGCTCCCATTGGGTGTGGGACAGCTTGGAGCCGGGACCTCACAGCATGCACCTGGGGCACAAACCTCAGCCCTGGATCGTCTGACTTCTCTCCCTCTGACCAATTTCCTTATAATCTTTACTTTTAAAATGGATTAAATTCTACTTTGAATAAGTAATACATTTATAGCGTTCAAATTGTAAAAATTAAGGAATGGTTCTAGAAAGTCTTCCTCCCATTCCTGTTCCATCCTCCCAGCTTCAACCCCCACCCCTCACTGGTACCTCTGTTAGAAGTTTCTAGAGATTCTCCTTTCCAGGGAACTTTGAGACAGAGACTTGCCCTAAAATACATATCATGCATGTATATGCATAGCCAAGTATGTTTAACTTCATCCTTTCTCCACAAATGGTACTATACACACTGTTCTGCAACTTACCTAAGATTTTTTTTCAACTTACCTAGGATTACATAAAATACTTCCTCATGACCATTTCAAAAAATTGCAACTATTGTATTGTGTGGATGTACCCCAGTTTAGCTCACTGGCTTATTTTTAAATTTAGTTATCTCTTCCATAGGCAGTTTAGGTCTTGGTTGAAAGCATACACACACCTTTTCCCAGTTGTCCACTCAAATGCCATCTGGGTGCTGCTGTGAAGAGATTTTGCAGATGTGATTAAAGTCCTTAATCAGTTGACTTTAAGTTAATCAAAAGGGGGAGTGTCCTGGCTGGGCTTGACTCATTCAGTTGGAAGGTCTTTAAAAAAGGCTTAGGGCTTCCCTGAGCTCAGAGATTCCAAGTAGCAGCTGTGTCTGCAACTGCTCATCCACCTGCCCATGCATGATATGTATTTATATGCAAGTTTACTGGATTGTCACACCTAGACCACCAGCTTTTGCTCGCCCATGGTTTCCAGGCAGCTGTGGGCTCCTTCCCGTCCCTCTTGCCTGCTCTTGCTTGGCCAGTCCCAACAATTGCACAAGGAAATTCCCTGTAATAAATCCATATATGTACATGTACATACATGTGTGCAATGTATGTATATGTTATAATACAAATAATACAAGTAATATAACAAAATATAAATTATATTATCAATAATTAAATATTACCTATAGACTAGTGTGTGTATATATATATATATATCTACACATACACAGGGTGGGGCAAAAGTAGGTTTACCATATAGAAAATAATACAATAATCAATAAATAATAATCCAAGAATAAACTCTTGTTTTGCATACTCACAACTGTAAACCTACTTCAGCTCCACCTTATATAATATAAAAATTACTGTTAAACAGTAATAGAAATATGGATGTTAAAGGTGTTGCTGGTGAAGACTCAGAAGGAGTGAGACACACATTATAGGAAACTGAAGGAAGGGGTGTCCTTATTATATAGTGGGAAAAAGTTTAGTGAAATTGTCTGTGGAAAGCAGAACTTGTAAGTGAGTAAGTTGGTTATGTGGCTAAGGACACATCCACGCAGTGTGTTAAAGGTGTGAGGAGAGAGAGAAATTGAGGGAAGAATCTATCATCTTT
>NW_005371804.1:1863302-1889044 GCF_000412655.1 Myotis brandtii | reverse complement strand
GGCTGGGGGACCCCCCGCCCCCCGAGTGCACAAATTTTTGTGCACCGGGCCTCTAGTCTTAATATATAAAGAGGTAATATGCAAATTAGGCTGGGATGCCATAACGGGACAACCAAACAGGAGGAGGATGCACACGAAGGTGAGGCCCGGAGTGGAGATGGAGACAGAGATGGGGGGCCTGCCTGAGCTGGTGCAGCAGCTCCGGCAGCCTGGAGTGGACACAGCAGGGGGGTAGGGGGGGCCTGGGGTGGAAGTCAGGTGCGGGTCCCGGCCACCTACGGCGCGGGTCCGGCCCAACTCCTGCGGTGGCCCACAGGGTGCCTCCTCGCATGGTGGGAGGCGGGACGCCTCCTCGTGCGATTTCAATCATGCGCTGGGCCTCTAGTTGTTAAATAAGAGGAACCAGTACTTGGTGATGGTGAAAATCCTCAGACTCTTCAGTTAATGTTAAAGATGCTAAAATTAAGAAATTCTAGCCCCGCCAGTGTGGCTCAGGGGTTGAGTGTAAACCCATGAACCAGGAAGTCACAGTTTGATTTCTGTTCAGGGCACATGCCTGGGTTGCTGGCTTGGTTACCGGTAGGGGGCGTGCAGGAGGCAGCTGATCAATGATTCTCTCTCATCATGGATGTTTCTCTCTCTCCCTTTCTTACTCTGAAATCAATAAAAACATAAAAAATAAATTCCAGCTGAAGTCACGAGGAGTGACTGACATTAATTGTGAAGTAACTACGCTAAGGAAATGAATTCTGTCAACAACCATGTGAGCTTGTGGGAGGACCCCCAGCCTCAGATAAGCCCCCCGCCCCAGCCAAACCTGACTGCAGCCTTGGGGGCCTCTGAGCTAAGCCATGTCCAGACTCCTGACCCATGGAAACTGTGGGATAATACATGGAGGTGGTTTAGCTGTTAAGGACATGATTACACAGCAATAGGAAACCAATAATGTAATGTACCGTAGGACCCTACAGTCTATCCATTGGATGGAAGGATAAGTAAAACCAAGCACAGGACCTCTGATGGTAATTTATATCCATAAGAAGGAAGTGGTATTGTGCAGTCTTTTGGGAGTACGGTCTTAGAAGCCATTAGAGTAATCCATGTTTTCTGAACGTTATCAGCAGAAAACCACGAATCAGCCAGGACACTTACCGTATCCCTGCAGGGAGAACGTTGCTGGCACGGAGAAGGCAATTTTTACCAACGATGGAATGGTCGGGAAGCATGCCAACACTGTGCCCACTGTTTTCAGGGGGACGCTCTCGGCACTAACTCAGAGACCGTTGGGCTGCCGCTAGAGGCGACACTCACCTGTGCTTCACCCAGGTGTCACACTCGCTGGCTCGCTCCGTGTAGTTCTCCGGCAGGAAGCCCCGGCAGCCGGTCCGCTGCGAGATCCCGATCGCCCAGCCCTCGCTGGCTTCCTCCTGCTGAGTGGGGTCCACGAAGATGTACTCCCCGGGACTTAGTGTCAGCTCATCCACGTTCTGGGGCTTGTACTGAAACAGGGCCCGCAGGGTCTGCAAGAGAGGCAAAGGTGGTCACGTCTCCTGCAAGGACGTGTGCTGGGAAGGACGACTGTAGGAGCCTCACTGCTTTGCTTTCAGGCTGCCTGGGGGGCTGTGTCTCCAAGACACTCCCTAAGCCTTTGTCTGATGACAGTGCAGAATATAACAAAACACAGCATGGAATTCTTTGGATAGATTTAGAAATGAATGTTGGTGTCTATTATCTGTCTATGCATGCATGCATCTATCTATCATTGATCTATCATCCATCATCTCTCTACCATGTCTGTCATCTCTCTATCTGACCATCTTTCCATCATTCATCTATCATCTATTCATCTACCTACCTACCTACCTACCCACCTACCCATCTATCTTTGTGCTTATATTTTATATGAAAGATCTCAAAGTATAATCAGACTTTTACGCCTGCCTTCCTTGCTGTGAAGTTTTTTATAGCTTCTCTTACAACATGGAACGTGGTGGGTGGGGGATTCATTCATACTTATTTTGTGCGTCTGTAAGGAGCACTGCATGGTTTCCATTGGAACAAATCAACTTAGTGAGAGAAAGTCTTTGCCCAAATCATTATCTAAATAAATTAATAAGCAACACAATATATCGATAAACCTTTGCAATCCTCTATTTTTAATGACCAGAAATGCTTCCATTTATTTTTCCCCCAAGTTGTGTGTCTGTAACTCCTCTATTTTTAATGACCAGAAATGCTTCCATTTATTCCCCCCTGCCCCCAAGTTGTGTGTCTGTAACTTATACAGGGCGGGGCAAAAGTAGGTTTACAGTTGTTTGTATGGAAAATAATACAATAATTAATAAATAATATAAGAATAAACTGTTTTGTGTACTCATAACTGTAAACCTACTTTTGTCCCATCCTGTATATATAAAAGAATGCTAGTTGCAAATTGCACAAAAAGAGAAATAGTTTTAGAGAAAGAATAGAAGGTTTTCCTTCTACTAAAATGCCTCCAGTGGAGGGCTGCTGGGGTCAGTGCTTGGTCGGAGGGGCCATTCATGCATTGGTTCCTGTGGGAGGACTCCGCCTGCCTGGCCATCCGGCCGCTCACCTGGTAGTGCACAAAGCGCATGTCCCGCGAGTACAGCGCTGCGGTCCACTGGCAGCTGTGGCCGGGGTGCACGGCTCTGGCCAGCTGCTCCAGCGTCCTCTGGTGGTGGGGGTAGAACTTGTGGGCCAGCGTCAGGTGCAGCTGCTTGGTGCAAGGCTTCACGGTGCAGTCTGCAAAACCAGGTACACCCAGGGACGCCCGCCGTTAGCACTGTGCGGCCAGGATGGCTACTCGCCCAGGCTCAGCAGCCCAGGCCTGTATACGTGGCCTCCCTGCCTCCGCCCTGGAGCACCCTCGGCCGGCTTATGCCATCTCGCAGAGTTCACCTTTAGAGGAGTTGGTTGGGTACCTGCAGATTCTATAAGGACGTGTAAGAGAGGTGGGAGTAGAGGTGTGGATTTTAGGGGGTGTTTGGGGCCTATCAGTTTGTAAGCGAGTTGCCCAAGCAGTTGGTTAACATGGACGAAGTAGACGCTTCCCTCCCTGTCATCAGGGTGTCATCAGCGGCCAGGACTGGTGGCTCACTCTCTGGGTCAATGACTTTGTTCAGCTGCAGAGTCTCAGGGAGAAAACACCAGAGGCAACGTGACTCTGTTAAACAGGACCGTCCCTCGGACACCGCTCACTGGCCCTGGTCCTCCTGGGGGTCTCTGCCCTTGGGGCCCAGCCCTCAGGTCCTCACTCAGGGCTGTCGGGCCAGCCAGGGTCTGATTTCAGCGACGCCACGAGCACTTTATGTTCTGGGAGGTGGTGACCGACGGATGGACGGACGGAGCCGTTCTGAGTTTGGTGTCAGGTGGCCCTGGCTTTAGACGCTTCTGCCCTACTGGCGGGACCACCTTAGCCTGCTTCAACCTCCGTGGCAACAGCAACAGCACGAGGTTAGTGAGGGCTGCCTGCTGGGGCTGCTGTGGGAACCAGGCTCTCGGAGTCTCAGTAATTATCAGTTACGGCCTCCCCTCCCCCGGGCAGCACACGCCAGCACACAGGCCTGAATCCCCTGAAAAATGTCTCGGGTGCTGCGAGCACTTCCTGAAGCCCGGACGTGGCAGCCCCGCCCATGATTCACCCGCCTTTTGTGGCAAACGAGACACCATGGAGGTGAGAAGCCTGAGACAGGAGAGTGAGTGGGTGTCGGGGAAATTCCTTCTCTCGGGTGTCTTAGCGGTGGGGGCAGGGCCTCACCACGTGAGTCAGTGCGGCCTGAGAAAGACCCACCGCTCTCCGAATCGGGGCCATCAGTGAGTCAACCTGCTTCTGAATGGGCCCTTGTCTTTTCTTCTGTCGGTGCCCTGGGCCCATGGGGACGTTTCATTGGGGTGGGACCCAAGAGACACCGGAGCTGGCCCCTCCTACGCCCTCAGGGTCAGGTGCAGGGCACAGGCAGCGGAAGGGCAGGACAGAGGCTCCTCGGGGTCCAGTGATGGACTTGAGGTCAAGGCCGATCTCTCAGGACCATAGCTGCTCAGCATGAAACCCGGCCCATGGGGAGTGAGACGGAGCTGGACTCGAGGTTCAGTTCCACCACCCACTGGGTAGGAGACTGTTGGTTCCCTAGGGCTGTTCTCATCAATTGCCACACACTGGGTGGCTTACAACAGAAATGTGTTCCCGCAGAGTTCTGAAGATAGAAGTCTCCAATCAAGGTGTTGGCAGGGCTCGCTCCCTCTGGGCCTCTAGGGGAGGGTCCTTCCGGCCTCTCGCAGCTTCTGGGGCCTCCAGTCCTCCTTGGCTGTGGCTGCATCACTCAATCTCCGCCTCATCTTCCTGTGGCCTCCTCCTGGGTCTCCTCTCTTCTCACAAGGACACCGACACCAGTGATGGGATTTAGGGCCCATCCTACTCCAGTGTGACCTCATTTTAACCAGTTATGTCTGCAAATACCCTGTTTCCAAATAGGGTCCTTTTCTGTGGTTGTGGGTAGACAGGGATTTTAGGGGACACTATTCAACCTATGACAGTGACCTTGGGCAGACATACTACCCTTCAGAGCCTCAGTACCTCCATTTGGGAAATGGGCCAGGAGACCCACTTTTTGGGGAGGCATGAAGACTGGCATTTGGAGAAAAAGGAATTTTGTTGATTCTCAAAGAATCTTTCCCCAAGAAGTCAAGCAGAGAGCACTAAGCTCATGCCTAAAAATTAAAAGAAACCAGCTAGGACTTGTGTTTTACACACAGCACTGACTCGGTGAGGGTCGCTGCTCAAGCTGGGCACAGGGCTGGGAGAGACCCCTGCCCCCCTGTGTGCCCACCAGCCGACAATCCCTGTCTTTACAGAGCCCCACACGTCCACCTGGGACAGTTTCCTCGGCGGCTGGAATATGGCAAGTGTTTAGAAAACCATTTGAAATCAATGCGAACAAGGCTATTCCCATTTTGAGACAAGACACTGCTGGTTCTCAGAGTCTGTTTGCATTCCTTGTAAGGACACCTGCTCCCTAGGGAGGAGCTGGTGAAATCGTTCAGCCTTGGCTTAAGGCCATATCAGAGAAGTCGCTTGGCAAGGGAGAGGGGGGAATGGGTATGGCCAGGGCAAGGGTGGGTGCACGCCTGATCCAGGCCCAGTCAGCTGTCCAACCATCACTGTGCTAAGGATCAGCCTGCATGCTTCCTGCGTGGGATCCACCCACGGTGTCCAAGTGGGGAGAGCACAGACCCCCACACAGAGGGGCCACTTTCTATTGACCCCGCCCAGTGTGTTCGACTGGCTGGGGCTGCCTACCTGCCAAGATAGCTGCTTCTGTGGCGAATGTCATGGCGAATTCCCGGATGACATCCGCAGGGCTGTCATTCACGAAGAAGCCGAGGTAGCTGACGGAAGAATGGAGAACCAGAGGGACCGCCGGGGGGAAGGAGCCCAGCACCTTGTCTCCAGCTCTCTTTAGAGCCTCGTACAGACACTCCACCTTCTGGTCTTCACACTGCGGGAAGGGACAGCCATGTGCTCGCTCAGCTCTTGTTACCAGGCCACCATGTTAAACTGAAATAGAGGCCTTTCAGAGTGAGAGGCAACAGCATTGACTTGTGATCAAAGACAAGAACAGCTGTGTAGGAAGCACGGATTCAGACAGAAGACAAAGACCAGGGTATATTGATGGGAAAGGGAAGGGGGGCAATTACATCCATAGAAGGAAGGCATTGCTGTTGGTGCAGATAAGCTACTATAGCGACGCTAATTCTAAATGATGTTTCTAACTTTCAGCCCAGGAGTCACCATAGCTGCTTTCTGGTTATCCCTGCGGACAGCCCTTTGGGAAACAAGGTTGCTCAGGCCCAGTCGAAGGTTGTTTTGCCTGTTCTAACATTCCGAGCTTTGAGGCATGAGATGTGCAGGGCATTTCTGGGATGGCAGCTCCGGCTCCATTTTAAAGTGGCTCGTTGATTATCATTTTTAAATTTTTAATAGATATTTTATTGTTGACAGTATTACAGATGTCTCCCATTTTTCCCCCTGTACCCCTTTCTGCCCAGCCCCTACTCCCCCCCGCCACTGAGGTCTCCACCACCCTATTGTCCATGTCCATGGGCTATGCATATCTTATCTAATAAAGAGGGAATCTGCAAATTGACCACACAGTAACGGTCAAGATGGCTGTGCCAACAGTGGAGGCAGGGATTCCATAATACAAGATGGCTGCGCTCAAGTGGAGGCTGAGTTCCCGTAAGGAGCCTTAATGAGCAATCAGCAGAGACTGAGGCTGTGTGCCACTGGGCCAGGGCAGGGGACCTGAGGCTGCGCCCCCCGCCTGGTTGGGCTTGACAGGGGACCTCAGGCTGCACCCCCTGCCCTGGCGCTGGACTGGGGGACCTGAGGCTGTGCAACCTGCCTGGCAGGGCTTGACGGGGACCTCAAGGTATGCACCCTGCCCCAACTGGGGCCGGGGGACCTCAGGCCATGCACCACCCCCTGGCACTGGGCTGGGGGACCTGAGGGTGCACTGGGGGATCTGAGGCTGTGCCCCCCGCCTGGCGCCAGGCCAGGGGACCTGAGGCTGCGCCCCTCGCCCAGTGGAGCTTGACAGGGGTGGGGCCCGCTGGGTCTGGATCTCGCCCAATGGGGGTGCGGCTGGCTGGGTCTGGGTCTTGCGCAATTTTGAGGCACCGCGGGTATGTGGGGACTTGACTCTGGGTCCCGCAGCGTGCCCCATACTCTGACAGGAGGAACATTTTCATATACATTTTACTAATTTTCTTTCATCTCTGACACTTCTATTTTAGAGAAAGGGCAAATAGCAGTATTAAAATATTTCCTCTAATTAATCCCCTTTTAATGTGCATGAATTTCGTGCACCAGGCCACTAGTAAGTATATAAGTTCTTTGGTTTCTCTCTCCTGGTCCCCTTACCCCCACATCGAGGTATGTAAGTCTGTTCCATGCCTCCATGCTTCAGGTCTTATTTTGTTGGTCAATTAATTTTGTTCATTAGATTCCACAAATAAGTGAGATCATGTGATATTTGTCTTTCTCAGATTGGCTTGTTTCACTAAGTGTAAGAGTCTCCAGGTCATTTAGTATTTTTAACACCGGTTAATGTAATTAATAAAAATTATGCCACCGAGCGAGCCTCTTTTCTGTTCACCACACTGCAGCGTAATTGATCTGGTTCATGTGTTTGGGGTTAGGGATTTGTGCTATACCTGGCCCTCAGTATCTTAGAGATTTCAGGGTAAGATTCTTTGTGGAATTGAATATTCCTTCAAGGTTGGAAATCCCTTGCCACTTAACTACAGTCCCTCAGGCCCTGTCATGCTGACTCAGCCTCTGCATCACATCCTGAGCCAGCACCCTTTCCGTCCTGTGGCCCAGGGCTATGCGCCGCATGGCAGCCTTCGGTTCTGGAGGTTCCGTAGACTCCAGGGCAGCCACAGTGCACTACTCAGAGCCTACGGCAAGGAGGGCAGTACCTGTGCGCCTGGGGGCTGAACTGTGATCCAGCCACAGGCCACCCTCCCATAGTGACCGGGTCAGTCATGGCCCCTGGCGGGGTCTCGGCTCTCAGGCTCCCCATCTTTCTGGGAGCAGCAAGTGCAGGTGAGACTCTGGTGCCCCGTCTCCCCCACCCCCACCCACAGGTGTCAGCCCTTCAAGGCTCGCCCTGCCCACCCTTCCTTCTCCTTTATCCCTCACGGGTGTTTCTCCCACAGAAATCCCCTCCACTTCCAATTCTGGGGGCTGCTTCTTGGAGGACCGTGAACCAACATAGACGCTGCCCCCCAGTTCCCTGCACTCAGTTCTGTCTCAATACTCTCCCTAGTGCCCAATGCCACTCCTCACCCCAAAGCTGCAGGTGGGCCCCCATCAGTCACCTGGAGAATCTTGCCTGAACTGCCCGGCCTGACTGCTGGGTAGAACCCACAGAGTTTGCTGGCATCAGGGCCGGCCCAGGGTGTGCCCTCTTCAGGTTGTTCTGGTGGAGCCACAGAGGAAGTGGTGTCTGTCCCTCCCTCCCTCCTTTTCACACCTCCTTCTTTTCTTTTGAGCAGCCCAGGAAGCCTACAGAGCTGCCTATTGGACCATTTTCTAAGTCAGGGCTGGTCCACCAGGCAGGGAACAGTCCTGCATTTGTGACTGGCCATGCTCACCCATTCCTCGGTTAATCCATCACACATTTCTGAAGCACCTCCCCTGTTTCAGGCACCGTGCTAATCTCTGGGGGTACACAGAGGAGGGAAGCCTCCACCTTTACCTGAGGGGTTCTGACTGGTGAGGGATGCAGAGATGCCCAGACACATTGTCACACAACAGGAAAGTGCCAATCGAGATACAGACAAAAGGAAGGTGGGAGCACAAAGGGCAGCCATCCCTTCTGCCTGGGAAGCGGGGAAAGACTTAGAAAAGGGAGGGGATAAATGAGTTGGGTTCTGCAGGATGACTAGGAGTTGACCAGATAAAGGCGAGGAGGAAAGTAAGGGACATCTCACACAGAGGTCAGCTAACACTACAGCTGTGGACGCCCCGTAAAAACAAATCATGTGGCTGCCCTCAGTGTCGTCCCATCCCTGCCGAGTTATCACCCAAAATGACTTCAGCTGCCGTGGTAATGAGCCTGAGAGGCAGCGGGGGCCGACTCACCGTGAAGAAGTCACAGAGCGTTATGTGAGGGAAGACCTCGTGAGCTCTGTTCTTCGTGCACTGCCGCCTGCTCTCTCTCCAGAACTCCTGGAGCTTTTCCAGCAGGGACCCCGTGGGGCAGAGGAAAAGGGCGTACTCCTGGGGGATGGGGTCATCCAGAGAAGGGTCATTGCAGTGACAGCGCAGCCTGCAACAGAGAGCGGCCACTGTCACCTGTGTCCTGACAAAAGGTTCCCTCCCCTGGGAGGACAGAGTAACAGGCCGAGCTGAGCACCCGAGGCCACATCCACCAGTCCTCCAGCCACCTCACCGTGACAGCCCCAAACGTCAGCTTCCCGTGGCCACAGAGGGGGCCGGAGTTCACTCAGGGTTCAGTCCCGGCTTAGTCTGATCCCCTGGTCAAAGGTCAAGGAATTGAGAGAAAGGTGACAGTGAAGTAGAACCTGGTCTTCAGATGACCTTTGTGGTCCAGCCATCCCCTTAGTGTTGAAAAATTTTGTGGAAAATACTCTCATTTTAATTTTATCTCACACTTCCAATTCAATGTAAAAATCAAACCCCCAAAGAACTAGACAAAATTTAGGTGGCTGTGATATTTTCTTTCAACTCAGAAAA
Source organism: Myotis brandtii (assembly GCF_000412655.1). Classification (NCBI taxonomy): domain Eukaryota; kingdom Metazoa; phylum Chordata; class Mammalia; order Chiroptera; family Vespertilionidae; genus Myotis; species Myotis brandtii. The sequence goes on along the minus strand of NW_005371804.1, from coordinate 1,879,758 downwards.
AGTTATTTTCAATACAAGGGAAAAGAATATATGAACCAAAACTCAAGTTCATTCTCATTAATAAGAAAAATGAGAATTAAAACAACCATTTGCTCACCTGTCAAATGAACGAAATATTTTTCAAAGGATGAAAGTTATGCTCAATGGTGTAAAGGTGCAGTGAGCTTTAAGGGTGAATTTGTGCCTCCTTTGTATATGGCAACTTGCCGGTATGTGTCAAGAGCCTTAAAATACCCAGACCATTTGAACTAATAAGTCTACTTCCAGAAAGTTAGCCAAAGGGAAAAACAAAACGTATGGAAAAAACTACATGTATGGAATACTGAATGTAGGGCTATTTACAATTGAAAAGAAGGACAAACTAGATAAATAATAGTGAATTTACGTGTCTGTTCATTAGAAATTGTGGTTTTGAAGAATTTCTAATGACTCAGGGAAGTGCTTGTGAGATGATATTAAGTTTAGAAAGTAGTAGGCAACCACTCAGGGAAAACATTAGTTACATGCAAATACATCTCCCTAATAGTAATAAAAAACCCCCATCCCCCTTCATCCTGGCCCCTCCCCCTTCACCCTGGCTCCTCCCCATCATCCTGGCCCCTCCCCCTTCACCCTGGCTCCTCTCCATCATTCTGGCTCCTCCCCTTCATCCTGGCTCCTCCCCCTTCTAGAGGCAACCTCAATGGTTAATCTGCTTTGTTTTCTTCTGGATACGTAAGTAATAAATTCATAGATGGCACTTGTGTGTGTTTTTTATATAAATCATAAGCCATTGTTGAAATTATTCTGCCACTTGCATTTTTTTACTCAGCAATGTTTTTCCGACTCCCCCAGGCTAATACATATACTCCTGGTTAAGTGAGAACCTTCTCAGGAATGTGGAACATCCCATCACGTACGCACATGTGCGATCTTCCCTTCAGCCAGCCCATTGGTGTGCATTCAAACAGTTTTCTTTTTAACTCCGTAATTAAGGGTCTTGTTCCTGCTTTTGTAGCCCCTTTGTATTTCTCCAGAGGATGTCCTTAGACTTGGAACTGTGGTTTTGTGCTGTTACACGCACATTCAGTGTTCATAGACGCCTCACGCTGCAACCAGGAAAGTAAGAGGCCACCCCTTTCCCCTCCCTCACCAACCCTTCAAGGTCCTGTTGTCTTGAAGGGCAGCTGAATTTGCAGCTCCCTGGTTATGGGTGAGGTTGGGCCCACTCTAGACTGAAACTGGGGGATCCTACCGTCTCCCAGTTCCTTGGTCGGACTTCTAGTCTCATGGTGGAGGGACCAACCAGGGCCTTCCCAGCGGTGGGCTTGGTTTCTAATTGAAATCTGGCGGCTGACTAGAGCGAGCCTAGCCCAGAGCCTTGGTGTTTCTCTGTCCTGTGGAGGGGCCACGTGCTTGCCCTTGGCCTAGAGTTCCTGGAGGAGGAAGGGCATTCCCACCGAGGGCATGCCGGACACTCAGAGACCCCCTGCCAGTATCTGCCGTCTGCTCCGTGGAGGGCACCCCAGCCTCACGGACCCGGTCTCTATTGTTTGAGTTCCGCTGTGGCTGTTTCGGGGTAGAGTGAGGGGACTTCCCGCCTAGGGCAGATTGATGGCATCATGGCACATTCAGGCAGGACTGGGTTCTAGAGAACGGGGTGCCCTTTCCAGATTCCCAGAGCAGACAACCGAGGGCCGTGGGTGGTGTGCAGAGTCACATAGCTGGGGGGTGGGAACTGCCTGGAACCGAGCTCCTCACCCGCCCCCAAACACCTGGCGCCCCTTAAGATCACCTTGCGGATGCCTCAGGGGACATTTACAACCCCTGGAAATTCTCTCCCCATCAGAGGCGGCCTAGCGAGTGGCAACCTCTATTTTATGTCAGCAGAGGGCTCTTTGCTGGCTGTGCAACCAGTCACGTGGCTTGTTTTCTTCCTTGACGGCGGCATCGGATTAAATCCGATTTTAAGTGAAGAGGGCCTTGTTTCAAGCTCTCTCTCTCTTGTTTTCTGTTTTAAACGTGATTCCTTATTCCCTTCCCTCAGCGCTGGGTGGGCTGGCACAGAGGCGGCCCGGCCCCGCCAGACTGCACTGAGCACCTCCCTGGCCCACCCTGCGAGTCCTCAAGCCACAGGCCCTCTCCTGTGCAGACAGCCCCACTCACCAGTCTGCGGCCTCCTCCGCCGTCTTTCTCCCGGTGGCTGCCAATGCCTTCAGCCTACAGGAAAGCGGATGCAAGGGCATTCAGAACCCGCCTTCCAGTGTGTGTGGAAGGGGCGAGAGGCAGGGGCAGCCCTGCCCCACAGCGGCCCTGTCCCTTGCCCCCTGTCCCCCAGGGGCTGGACACTTCACAGCTGGATGCAGCGCAGGCCTCTGTCCTCCCCGGGCCCTCGCTGCGCTCTGTGGACATGCAGACCGCTCACCGGCCCTGCCCGTTTTCCTCTCAGTCCTTGGCATGGAGGCCAAGGGCTCATGCCTGAGGTCCACCCACGCCTGCAGTCTGTCTCCCCTCACCCCCCATGTACCCTGCACCAGGGTCAGGTGGACACACTCCCGGTCCTCCGGGCAGCCGGAAGGGTCACAGCCCTGGCTTGCACACCTGTGTCCCCGCCAAATGCAGCCCCGCGCCCACACACCCATGCTCTTCCCGGCTCGGCTCAAACGTCGCCCTCCAAAGCCCGCTCCAAACCGCCTCCAGGTGGGCATGCAGCCCCTCTGTGTCCCAGCCACGCACACGGTCACCTTGCTTATCGTCTCAGTGAGCTCCTGTCCGCTATCCTCCCCTGCCAGCCTGGGGGCCCTGCGGCCTGACTGTGTCTTCTCACCATTGTAACCGGGAGGTACAGTCACTGAGCTCAATGTAACTGAACCGACCGGAGCAAATTGAAGAGAATGGGATGCGGCTAACGGCATTGGTTCAGGGATTCAGCCCCAAGTGGCTGAGGGTGATGCGGGGGCCAGGGGGGTGCGGCTCAATGCTGCCAGGTGGTCAGTACCGAGGGGATGCGCCTCCCGGGGCGGTTCCACCAGAGAGGCCTTGGCTTAGAGCCTTCCTGGGGTGCTTCAGACTAATGAGGGGTTTAAAACAGGTCTCCTACCCCCAACATGGGGCCGATGTTTAAGTTGGAAGGAATTTTGAGTGTGTGTCCAGGCTACAGTGCAGGTGGTGTGACAGAGCGCGGCTTTCTCGGTGCTTTAGAGAGTGGGGTCTGGGTCCTGCCCGAGGTAGGAAGTCACCTGCTCTCCGCCTCAGTGTCCCCCTCTGCCCCCCGATGTCAGGTGCTGGGGATGGGGGCGCACACGGCAGGCACCCTGCTCACACTGCCTTCCGCTCCATCTCACAGGCCCCGGGTTATTGTGAACACAGTGTGAGGACAAAGTGTAGCTTCTACACTATTCCATCCGATTTGGTTGGGATTTCGTTACAATGTTCAAGGGAAGTTTGCCCGCCTCCCAAATCCAGGGGTAACTAAGGGGACTTCTGGTGTATTTTCCACGTGAATAACCTTGGAAAGAACTGGCTCTAAGAAATCGGTTTTCTGTGGCAGCTGTAACCCAGGGTCAGTATCACAGCTCGTCGCCTTGGGGATTCCTTCCCTCGCCGAGAGGGGTGACTCCTACGGTTCAAGTTTTCTACGTGTGGGCTTTTTCCTTGGACACGCAGGATCGTGCTAACCCAGTCGATTCTTAACCATTTTGTTTCATTTTCGGGCACTCGAGTTTTTTCCTAAGGACGGATGGTTTCCTGCACCATTTAGAAACATCCTCACCTCACCGGTCCCAGAATTAGAGACCGGCTGGGTGGTGGGGCCTTTCAGATTAGAGTTTGAAAAGTCCTCTCGGAGGCACTGAGCTGCCCACAAAGAGGGTACAACAGGCCCCAAGCTCCTCCACACCCTGAGAAATGGGGCACCATGGTGACACGTGGTTTCTAACGTTCACAAAGTCAGCCACCCCCCCTCCCCCCCCAACCGGCCAGCAGAGTTGGTCCCGATCCTATCATTTAAAGACAGCGGCAAAGGGCCTAATTTAGCAACAGTACCTCGCCCTGCAAGGCGCCCCTTCGACAGGAAGTAGGTGCTCGGAGCGGCCTGCAGTTTTGTGGCCGGGACCTCAGAAGGGTCAGGCTGGGCGCCAGGGGCAGGTGCCCGGCGGGGAGTACTCACGCGGTGTGTGCTGGGAAGCCCAGGTTCAGAAGGGGGTCCAGGAGGGAGGCGGCGCTGCGGGCCTTGAGCTTGCTGTTGACCTTGGCGTAGACCTGGGTCTCCCCGGCTGCCATCTCTTCCTGCCTCCGACTGAAATGAGTAGATAAAGCCAGAGAGGGAGCAGCAGGAGCGGCTGAGGCTGTGAAGAAAAACCTCAAGCCTTTTTTGATCTCTCTGACAAAACCTAATATCCTGTTTGCATGTGATACTGGTTTTCAGAAAGCTCTTTGCAGGGTGCTGGGGTGCAGTGCCCGTCCACCCTGTTTCCACAGTGGGTTCGGGTCCCAGAGGTCCCTGCGCAGAGCCAGCCTTGGCTCTGACTGGGCGGCATTGGGAGCAAGTCTGCATGAGGAGGGGGAGGGGGAGGGAGCCCGGCAGAGGGTTCTCCACTGGGGTCCGAAGCCACAGAATCTGCATGACTCGAGTCTTAGTCGCTTATGTGCAGACAAGACATTGCACTGTATCTATCTATCTTCCGTGCTCACTCTAAAATTTTTTGGCTCTTTTAGTTATTCATTGACTTCTTTTTTTCAATTTTAAAAGCTTTACATTAAAAAAAAAGTTTTTATGCATGCAGCAAAGTTGCTGAATTGTATATGTGCCGCTCAATGAATTTTCATAAAGTGAGCACACGCCCCTAACTCCCTCAGGACCAGCAATAAAACTGGCTGTCAACGGGGGGCGTTCTGGCTCCCCCATGGCAACCTCTGGAGACATTGTTGATCCTCAAAATGAGGGGCGGGGGCGGGGGTGTTTGTCACTGGCATCTAGCGGTTGAGGCCAGAGATGCTACAGTGCAGAAGGGTGCAAAGAAGGGCCCAGCCCAACATACCAATAGCTCCAAGGCTGAGCAATTCTGCTCTCGAACTTACCAGGATCCCAGGAGCTCCCCTGCCCCCATCCCCGCCCAGCCTCCTAGTTATCTCTTCCGTCCCTAGAAAAGCAACCACTCTGCTAGCTTGTACATCAGTTTTTGAACCTTATATAAATACAACCATATAGCATGTGCCCTTTGGTCCAAAATTATGTGTGTGAAATTAATCCACATAATTGTTTGTAGCCATAGTTAGCGCTCTGCATCGCTAGGTAGCGTTCTACGAGATGAATGTACCATCATTTATTTCTCTGTCTATGTGCATTTGGGTGGTTTTCCGTTGTTTGGCTGCTGCAGACACTCTTGTGTATGTCTTTGGGTGCCCGAGGTACATTTCTGTTAGGTACTTACCCACGGGAGGGATTTTGGGCTCACAGGACAGGTCCGCACTGCATTAGAAACTGCTGAGCGGTTTTACAAAGCGGTTGTTCATGTGCCTCTCGCCAGCAGTGGGTGAACATTCCTCCGGCTGCTCTACATCCTTGTCCACACTTGATATTGTCAGTCTTTTCACTTTTAGCCAATCGGGGGTGTGTAGTGGTATCTCACTGTGGTTCTAAGTTGTATTTCCCTGCATGGCAATGACACTGAGCACCATGAGACAGGCAATTGGCCACGTAAGTGACCTCTTTGTGGAAGATCCTGTTCAAGTCTTCGGCCTTTTTAAAATGGATTGTTTGGTTTTTTCTTATGGCTACAAACAATTATGTGGATTAATTTCACACACATAATTTTGGACCAAAGGGCACATGCTATATGGTTGTATTTATATAAGGTTCAAAAACTGATGTACAAGCTAGCAGAGTGGTTGCTTTTCTAGGGACGGAAGAGATAACTAGGAGGCTGGGCGGGGATGGGGGCAGGGGAGCTCCTGGGATCCTGGTAAGTTCGAGAGCAGAATTGCTCAGCCTTGGAGCTATTGGTATGTTGGGCTGGGCCCTTCTTTGCACCCTTCTGAACTGTAGCATCCCTGGCCTGCTCTTTGAAAGACACCAAAAAAGAAAATTAAAATGCTGCCATAGACTGGGAGAAAATATCACCATATATACACCTGACAAAGGAGTTGTATCCAGCATATCCAGAATGTAATCCTATATAATAAAGAGATAATATGCAAATTAACCCTCACACCCTCACAAGATGGCTGCCTACAACCAGGCCGGCATGGGGGTTAGTGAACGACCAAATGGCGGGTGGGGGCAGTTAGGGGTGACCAGGCTGGTGGGGGGGGGGCAGTTGGGGGCGACCAGGCAGGCAGGCAGGGGAGTGATTAGGAGATTAGGAACCAGCGTTCCAGGATTGTGAGAGGGATGTCCGATTGCCGGTTTAGGCCTGATCCCCGGCAGTCCGACATCCCCCAAGGGGTCCCGGATTGTAGAGGGTGAAGGCTGGCCTGAGTGGAACCCCTCCCCTCCCCCACATGAATTTCATGCACCGGGCCTCTAGTATATGTATGCACATTTATTCTTTTTTTTTTGCACATTTATTCTTAAATCAATAATAAGAAAACAATCCACTTTAAAAATGGGCAAAAGATCTATATAGACACTTGACAAAAGAAGATACATGAGTGGGTAATGAGGATGTGAAAAGATATTCAACATTATTAGTCGCCAGGAAAATGTCAATTGAAACCACAATAAAAAACATAAGATAAAACCTTATTCATAATGTTAGCCTTGCATGGAGGGCTGGCTTTCATTTGCTAATACCTGGTTTAGAATTTTGCATCAGTGTTTGTGAATTAGCTTGGCCTGTTGTTTTCCTTTCTTGTAATTCCCTTGTTAGGGTTTAGTGGCTAAACTCATTGTGGTTTTTCTGTGACTTTCCTGGTCTTGGCCCTGAAAGTGCTCATCACAGGACCCCTCTCAGTTCCAGGCATATGAGGACAGTTGGTCACGTTAAGCATCAACATTATTTTGGCCTCATAAGTGAGTTGGGAAGTATTTCTTTCCCAATTCTCTGAGTTTTTGTAAGATGGTAGAACTTCTTTCTTAAATGTTTGAAAGGATTTACCAGTGAAGTCATCTGGGCCTAGAATTTTCTTTGTTCAGAAGTTTTAAATTATGAATTTAATTTATTTAATAGATATAGGAGTATTCTCCTTGTATCAGTTGTATTAAGTTGTTTTTTCAAAGAATGCGACCATTTTGTCTAAGTCAGATTTCCTGGCATAGAGTTGCCAGGTCTTTATTTTCTTTAAATTCTATTATCGAAATTTATGTGATAGGTCTTGCAGTATTAATTGGGTTATTCTGAGATGTTGGGTCATTTTTGATGCCACTGTAAATTATATCTTTTTAAAATTTCATGTTTGAATTCTTTGTTGCTGATAAATAAAAATACTATTGATTTAACATAATTTTACATTGAACTTGTATCCAAAAATCTTGCTTGACTTACTTGTCAGTTCTAATCATTTATCTTCAGAATTTTTAAGATAATGTCCAAAAATAATTTTGTTTATGAATAATGATAGTTTTATTTATTTATTAGCAGTATATATTCTTTTCTTTTAAAGTTTCTTTTTTCCTTTCTTTTCTTCTTTTTTCTTTTTATCTTCTTCCCTTCCACTTCTAAGTGGTCTTTGTCACCACCCTTCCTTCCTCCCTCCCTCCCTTCCTTCCTTCCTTACTTCCTTCCTTCCTTCCTTCCTTCCTTCCTTCCTTCCTTCCCTTCCTTCCTTCCTTCCTTCCTTCCTTCCTTCCTTCCTTCCTTCCTTCCTCTTTGATTTCATTGCACTGGCTTGGATTCCAATGTTGACTAGACATAGTGTATGCCTATAGTGCATCTCCTTGTATTATTCTCCATCTCAGAGGAAGAGGTTTCAACATTTCACCTTTAAATATAAGTTAACTATATTTTTAAATAATATCTTTTTTCTTTGAGAAATTTAAAGGATGACATAATTTCATGAACAAATGAATTTGATAGCTTAAATGTGAAAGTCAGAAAATAGGCAAAGCTTGTTCCCTAGAGGGAAAAAATTAGATTTGGGGTCTGAAATATAGCCTCTACTCAAATATATTTTTCTGTCCTAAATGATAAACCACTTTTTGAGCAATTGTGCTTATAACATATTAAAATGTAAAATTCTCCTTTAAAGGAAAAGCTTAATTATACAAACCAGGAAATACCCATCTAGCTGAACCCCTTTTCTTAGCTTGAACAGTTATCTTTCAAGAGCAACAGGGAAAAAATTAAACGTTTGTTCAGGGAACGGAGAGCATAGTTAGGAAAGATGTGAAGAAGGGATTATGAGCTTGAAGGATGATCTGTGTTAAATCCAGAAGACATGGCTAGGTGCCTGGGCAGGTGCTGGAGGCAGGAAAACGAGCTTGAATGAAACCACGATTGGCAAATCCTGCCAATTCTCCTTTCAAAGCAACCGCAAATCCAGCCCTCTCCATCTGCACCGCTAGGACCGTGGCCAAGTCACAGCCATGGTGGCGGAGGTTTTCAGCAGCCTACTCTAGGCTCTCCGTTGTGTCCAACCCCACCCTGCCCCACCCCACCCTGCCCCTGCACTCAGTGCACATGTTCAGACCCCGACCTTGCCCTGCTCAGCTCCTCCCCGTTTTCCACCACAAAGAAATCAACCAGAGTCCTTCCTTCCAATGGCCTGGGCCCCATGAACTGCCCACTGGCCTCTCCAAGCACATGGGCTTTCTTGGGGTTTCTTAGACACCCGTAGCTCATCCGCTCTGGGTATCTGGCGTTGATGGTCCCACGCTTGGAACAACCTCCCCTCGTAGCTCACAAGACCCACTTGATACATGGCTGAGGTCTTTCCTGAAATATCACTTTGTCTAGGGGCCTTCCTCCCCCGACTCTGTCCCATCCCTCACTGAGCCTCTCCCAGCCTCACCCCTTCCTAGCGTCTGTCACCACCTGAGACCACAGGTGGATGCTCTGATCCCTCTGCCACCTGCTCTGAGTCTAGATGCCTGGCCTCATGGCAGATGGCCCATGAATATTTGTGAATAAACGAGTGCACGTTTCACATCCACCGGGCCCAGAGCGGCAGGGCCCTTTCTCTCCCGATAACACATCTTTAAGCCGCATTGTGTGCAGAAACCCCTTGGGACACAGAGGCCCCCGAAGAACGGCATGCGCAGTGTCTCTGTAGAGAGTTGGCTGTGAGACCGGTCAGCTTCCCTGCCTTTTGTCTTCAGAGCAGCTTCAAGTCTACCCTTGGGCTCAGTCACATGGGGGGACAGAAACCCCCACCAAGCCTTTTATCTGCCTCTTGATGCGCTTGCTCAGCACTGGGCAGACCTCCCTGCTCTTTTAAGTAAAAGGAGAGCCTGCGTTCCAACGGCTCTCTGACGTGAAGGTTCTGCAAAGGTTTGCTTACCTTACTTACTAATTAAAGGGCAGCCACGTTTCCCCCGCCCTGGTCCCCGCGGTCATGCCGCTGATGGCCACCTGATAGCCACATGCAGGTTGGGTTACACCGTCGCCCACGACCATGCCATTTGCTGTGACGATTGAGTCGACAAGGCTGAGTGACTTGGAAATATTTCCCGGTTGGACTAACCCGTTGGCCGCCGGCTCACCATTCCGCTTGCTTTTATAATGAAAAAGGAAATTAGTTGTGCCTTTCATGATGGCGGCTCCAGAAATGGTGAGTGAAGTGGGTGGTGGGGAGAGGAGACGCTGCGGACTGATGGCGCCTCTGCCTTCCTCCATGTGGTGACACCTGCCAGCCATGGCGTGTTTGGGGAGGGACTTCCTCAGCTGGGTTCCCCGGTTGCAGGAAGCATTTGAGCCTTTTTTCTTATTCTTGTTATAAATTAAGCTGTGCCATTTGCTACATGCTGACAGCTAACCAGCCAGTATCAGCCAGAATCATAGTCAAAGATGCTGACTATGAGTGCATTACTTTCCTAAGATGCTCTTCAAAGCTCCTGTTACGGTGGGAACGAGAGAAACATTTTTAAGCGCACAGTCTCGCTTAGGTTTTCCTGTGAGCACATGAAACAGCACGAAGACAAAGTCCGCTTTAAATGGCTTAACAGTTCCTTTTTGAGTTGCACACATGACAACCGGTAAACGAAAAGGAAATAAGACAGATGCCCTAAGGGTCTATGCTCCTGTGCCTGTCGGGACCTCTGGATTTTGGTGAGCTGAGCAGTCACGCCTGCTGCCTGCTGCCTGCTGCCTGGGGCCGGGAGCTGCGATGTGGTTGAGACATTTGGCCCTTCCCTCGCTCCCTCCACCCCTGTCGGAGTTACTGGGAATGAGTTCCAAAGGCTCCGGCCTCTGGGGCCCTGCGGAATTCTCCTCGGACTGATGGCGCCTCTGCCTTCCTCCATGTGGTGACACCTGCCAGCCATGGCGTGTTTGGGGAGGGACTTCCTCAGCTGGGTTCCCCGGTTGCAGGAAGCATTTGAGCCTTTTTTCTTATTCTTGTTATAAATTAAGCTGTGCCATTTGCTACATGCTGACAGCTAACCAGCCAGTATCAGCCAGAATCATAGTCAAAGATGCTGACTATGAGTGCATTACTTTCCTAAGATGCTCTTCAAAGCTCCTGTTACGGTGGGAACGAGAGAAACATTTTTAAGCGCACAGTCTCGCTTAGGTTTTCCTGTGAGCACATGAAACAGCATGAAGACAAAGTCCGATTTAAATGGCTTAACAGTTCCTTTTTTGATTTGCACACATGACAACAGGTAAACGAAAAGGAAATAAGGCAGGTGCCCTAAGGGTCTATGCTCCTGTGCCTGTTGGGACCTCTGGATTTTGGTGAGCTGAGCAGTCACGCCTGCTGCCTGGGGCTGGGAGCTGCGATGTGGTTGAGACATTTGGCCCTTCCCTCGCTCCCTCCATCCCTGGAGGAGTTAGTGGGAATGAATTCCGAAGGCCCCGGCCTCTGGGGCCCTGCGATAGGAGGAATTCTCCTGGAAGAAACAGAGCCCCAGTGTAGCTTTGGTGCCAGCCACTCCTCCCTTTGCTATGAGAGTGGGGCGGGGACCGGGCACCCCAAGGGCCCGGATACTTTCATCCTTAATTAGGTCATGGCTGTGAGAGCCAGGAAAGCTACAAATACTGTGGGCCGGTGTCCCCTCCCTGGGGCCGTTGGCACTTGAGGGGCTCGGACGTGATGTGAGTATCAGAACTTCTTATGTCTGTATAGACTTATCACATGTGCAGGCAAAGGGTTGAGTTTATGTGAGATGAACAGCCATGATAAAAGAGGAGGGATGTGCTTTGAAAGTAATTTATCTTCTGTGAAATTCTGGAACGCTAACCTTTAAGTGGCAAAAGGCCGTATCTCTAAAGCTGGGCACTCAGTTGGTTTTAAGATTGGTCGGACGAGCATTGGGAAAGTCGTTATTTTAGCAGAATTAAGTTCATTGTTGTTCGCTAACTCCCGAAGTCTCTCTGTTATCCGTTGTAGCTTAGGAAACAATGCGTGCCCACCAGGGAAATAGTTTTGATTAATCGGTACTGAATTTGCTTGATGAGGATTGTCAGATTTCAAAGATTGGACACAACCAAGATGCATTTGAGGCTGAAACTATAAACAGGGAAGCAAACACTTTCTGTTCTTCCTGGTGAAGGAGGTGGAGGTGGAGGTGGAGCCGAACCTCAGAGGCCCTGAAATAGTCACCATGGGGGAGAACGACCCGCCCGCCACCGAGGCCCCCTTCTCCTTCAGATCCCTTTTTGGCCTCGATGACCTGAAAATAAGTCCTGTCACACCAGGTAGGTGGAACCAGGGGTGATTTCTGCACGACCCTGCCCTCCCTTTCCCTCCCCGCCCCCATCTAGATGACAAATGTGGCTGCGGCGGAGTGTCCCTCTGGGGAAATATCTCACCAGGAGTCCTTACACTAAACGCATGTGGTTCTGTAGTTTACAGACGGGGTGTCAGAGGGGCTGTTTTGTTCAGCCCCTTGCGGACTCCCTGGACACGGGGGTTTGCATTCTCTGATGGAGAGTTTCAGGAATGGAGGCTCCAACCGCCCCTGGTATTTAGGGGTCGGATCCTGGCCAGACCCTGAGCCCTCCAGGAAGTCCTGAGAACCTGCGCTCACCAACCCTTCCAGAAAATTAAAATGGGATGGGCATCTCTGAAAGTATTAGAGGCTTAGATCAAATTCCAACAGCAGGCAATGGCGTCGCTCCCAGCAACAGAGCAGTTGGAGTTGTAAACAAGTTACGAATATGTGGAGAAACAGTGGGCTCCTAGTGCCTCTCCGAAGAGGCTCATTCTGGTCAGTCTATCAGGATCTGTCACAGTGCGCTGTGTGCGCTGGTCCTGGACGCAGTCAGGAGTTCTGGCCTCGGGGGCTGTGAAGGGGACCCCTGGGGGCTCTGGCTGAGATTACGGAAAGCATGAGTAGGGGCTACCCTACTGATTCCCTTTAAACCACAATTGATGTTGGGGGTTAGTGGACAGGATTGGAGATGGGAGGAGAGATTCCAAGTAAAAGAAAAGTACACAATTTAAAACTACTTCCTTCTCTCAAATTAACATAAATGTAACTTTTAAAAGTACCCTGCAATCACCTGATCCCCCAGTTTTACCTGGTTTTAAGATCTACTTTCATTCTCTTGCTGCCCTTGCCTGTAAGTACGTGTTCACTCATGGAGCCGACAGACAGGCGTTTTTCCACGTGCTTTCTGTTTTTATAAATGCATTTTGACATAGCTCCACAACATTCCATCAAGTATATGTGTCATTTACATAGCCATTTTAACATCATTTGACATGTAGTTGTTTCTAATGTTTTTATAATATAAATAATATGAACATGAATAGCATTATACATATATCTCTATGCTAATTTTTGATTACTTCCTCATGATGAATTCCCAGTAGTGGGAAGGAACAAAAGTTGTTTAAAATGTTTCATTTTCAATAAAGCAATGTATTGTTCATTATAGAAATTTGGAAAATACAGTTAATCAAAAAGATCTTTTGAAAGTTGCCCACAATTTTACCGTTACTCGGGGATAACTCTATTAGCACTCTTGGTAGGATTTCTTGCCTTTTTTCTTTCAACATATCTCTATTTCCCTTGGAAGTGACATATACTCTTTGTACCATTTTGAAGCTTTTCTTTTTAACTGAACAATATCATGTTTATTTTTCCATGGCGTTAACTAATTAAAATATTCCTCAGGGTTTAGCAAACTATGGCCCACGGGCCAAATCTGGCCCAATGCCTGTTTTTACAAATAAAGTTTTATTGTAACACATCCATTTATTCACATATTGTCTATGGCTGCTTTCAAGCCGTGGTAGAGTTGAGTAGTTGTAACAAAGATCAAATGGCCAATAAGTTTAAAATATTTACTATCTGGTTCTTTATAGAAAAAGTTTGCCAACGCCCTTCTCCATCATTCATTTGTCTCTATCCATTTGTTATTTCACCAGTTTCTTCTGTTGCTCATTTGGGCTGTTTCCTGTGCATCAGTATTATAAACATCACTCCTCTAAGTATCTTTATAGGTAGACATTTGTGTATATTTATGATGACATCTTAGGGTAAATTCCTAGGACTGAATTTACTAGGTCAAAAATTAGATCCATTTTTAAACTTTTGGTACATATTTCAAATTTGACTGTCAAAAAGTTTACACAATGCAAACTCCTATTGACTATACTTGGTGGTCCATTTTCTTTCACTTTGGACTATAGTGAGAATAATAATAATAATAATAATAATAATAATGGATTGGGAAGTTGATAGGTAGTTGTGTCTAATTTGTGCATTTTTTTTTCAACCTCCAGAGAGGTTGAATTTTTTCTATGCTTGTTTATCATTTGCATTCCTCTTTGGAGAGATGTTGTGCATCTTGCTTTTTCTTCTAAGCATGTTCTCAAAGACAGAACAAGAAGGGGGAGTGGGGCCATGGTAGTGCCCACAGGGCTCTGTGGTGGAGCAGTGAAGGGACCAATGTGAACGGTACAAATGTTCTAACTGAACAACCGTTGACTCCACAATCTGGATTCATTTCCCAAGTTAACTCTTAGATAGAGAACAACTGGAATAATATGAGGTCATTCCTGGGGTTCCGCTGACTTTTAAATTGCAAATGGATTGAAAGCATCTCAGCAGGAGCCAGACATTAACTTGGTGCAGGCTTCTGGGGGGTGGGGGCGGGTGGCCAAGAGGCTTCTGCTCTGTTAACTCAAGACCATGCTCTTGTTGCCTTGAAAGGAACTAGTCTCTAACCCTGAGAAAACAACCTTCGTTATCATGATGTCATCCATCCATCCATCCATCCATCCATTCATCCATCCATCTATCCATCCATCTATTCATCCATCCATCCATCCAATTTACTATTATTTATTAGAAACTACCGGGGCCTGGCCATGGTGGCTCAGTGATAGAGCATGAACCAGGAGGTCATGGTTTGATTCCTGATCAGGGCACATGCCCGGGTTCTGGGCTCGAACCCCAGTGGGGCACTTGCAGGAGGCAGCTGATCAATGATTCTCTCTCATCATTGATGTTTCTCTCTCTCCCTCTCCCTTCCTCTCTGAAATCAATAAACATTAAAAACAAAACAAAAAGAACTACCAGGCACCAGGGGCTGTCCTAGGTGCCAAGAAGGCAACTGTGAACAAACCGCCTGCTCATCCAGGCCAAAGCAAAGAGCTTGGGTTCGTCTCTCTGTCTCCCCTCCTTTCTCACGCTCTATCCCCATGGTCACTTAGGACTATATGTTGCACTTGTGTCCTTATTTCCCTTGCTTCTGTTTTCCCTCTTATCCTTTTCTTTTGCTTGCTCTCTCCTCCTTTTCCTCCCAATCCCCCTTTTCTTCCCACCCCCATATTTAAATTCTCTTCTTTTTAAGACTGCCTTGAATTATTGATTTTAGAGAGAAAGGGAGAGGGAGAGAGAGCTAGAAACATCAGTGATGAGAGGGAATCATTGATTGGTTGCCTCCTGCGCGTGCCCCATTTTATAATCATACGATTGCCAGAAGGTGAAGTTGTGTCTTTCCAAAGACAGGTGGGGGGAGACCTTCTTGGCTCTTTCACGGAAGACCTCTCGGCTCAGCGTCTCCAAGACCAGGAGAAGAGAGGCAGGGGTGGTCTCTGAGTGATAGCATGGCTCTTGGGAGGCTTTCTTCACTTCCTCCTTTCCAACCTTCCTAAATTAAGGGAAGACAACTTAGGCGTGCATGGATTTTCAGGATTGATGAGATAATTTGCCTAAAATGGCCTGTTCCTTTGAGTGTAAAGGGAGCCCTGGAAATCCTCCTGGTTGTGCGGAGAGGCTCATACTTCTGGGTATCTTAATGCTCTTCACATCTCCTTCCACCCGATCTGCCTGGTACTGTAGCAAGAGCTGGGCAGGGTCTGGTACAAGCTAACAAGTCAGCCCGTCACAGTTCCAGGGATGCTGGCAGAAGACAAGAAACGTCTTACTCGCAGCACAAGTGGCGCCTACATCCTGTGTGAGTTGGCGCTCTTGCCCACCAAGTCCCATGGAGGTGACGTGGAGCAGCCCAGGCGTAAGTTGCACACACAGTGGGTCTGCATTACAGCTGAGGAACCCATGGCGAAGGTTTCCGGCGAAGGGAACCGGAATCTTTATAATGGACTGTAAGCAGACCTGCACAAGCTTTGCCTCAAAGGAAGACATTATATTTATTAAGCTGCACAGTCAATAAACCCATCCCTTGCTCCAGAGAAACACTGTCTCTATCTTCTAAGACTGTTCGCTCTGCCAACATCCTCGGAAAGTCGCTCTGGAACCAAGGCCATCGGTGCCTCTGTGCACAAGACCCCTGAAGAATGGTCCTGCTACATCATCTGGTGGCCCTCCCAGAGGTCCCAGCTCTCCCTCTCCTGAAAGTACCCCGTGGATTGTACACATCACCCTTGTCTGTGGGAAAATGTCCTTGAAAGTTGGTGCCCTACTTTCCCTTCATTTTGGTTTCCTCAAGCCAACGAAACAAAGTAGGTGGCTCAAAACAACAGGAATATCATCTCACCATTCTGGAGACCAGAGTCTGAAATCAAGGCATTGACGGGCCATGCTCCCTCTCAAGCCTGCAGGGGAACCCTTCCTTTCCTCTTCCTGGCTTCTGGTGTTTTGTTTTGCTGACAATCTTGGTCTTTCTTGACTTGAAGATGAATCACCCCGATTTCTGTTTTTACCTTCATATGGCCTCTCCCTATGTCCCTTCATATCATCCCCTGTGTGAGTGAGTGTGTGTGTGTGAGAGTGAGTGTGAGTGAGTGTGTGTGTGTGAGTGAGTGTGTGTGTGTGTGAGTGAGTGTGTGAGAGTGTGTGTGTGAGTGTGTGTGTGTGTGTGAGTGAGTGAGTGTGTGTGTGAGAGTGTGTGTGTGAGTTTGTGTGTGAGTGAGAGTGTGTGTGTGTGTGAGAGTGTGTGTGTGAGTGTGTGTGTGTGTGTGAGTG
>NW_005371804.1:1836145-1863152 GCF_000412655.1 Myotis brandtii | reverse complement strand
GTGTGTGTGTGAGTGTGTGTGAGTGAGTGTGTGTGTGTGTGAGTGAGTGTGTGTGTGTGTGTGTGTCTGCCTCTGTGTTCAAATTCCTCCTTTTTGTAAGGACACCAGACAGATTAGGGCCCATTCTAATGTCCTCATTTGAACTTCACTACCTCTATTTCTAAATAAGGTGACATTCTGGGGTCCTAGTGGTTAGAACCTCAATGTATTTGTTTTGTGATACACAATTCAACCTATAACACTATCTCTTAACCTATGATGAACAGAATTGGGTCAGGGTTGGAGAGTGTGGGGCTGGACTTCCAGAGAATGTGCCCTGGCTGGTGGCCCTTCCCTAAATGAAGGCAACTTTCTCTGACTGGGACATTCTCTGCATTTGAAGTGAAATTTTAAGTTTCCTTTTATTCAAATTTGTTGCTCTGCGCCCCCTCCCCCTTTTTGGGTTTTCAGATGCAGATGCAGTGGCCGCACAGATCCTGTCTCTGTTGCCGTTGAAGTTCTTCCCAATCATCGTCATTGGGGTCATCGCACTGATACTAGCGCTGGCCATCGGTCTGGGCGGTGAGTATGATCTATTATTCAGTAGGCTCTCAACTCCCTATCCAGGCACTTAAACTTTCATGAGCTCCCCCCTCCCCCATCGTGGTGCCGCCAGCCACCCAGCCTTAATTACTGGAGGCAAACATCCTTTGGGGTTGCCCGCTTTGAGTTCAACTTGCCTGTGTGAACGTAGAGCCAGCCTGGGGCCCAGCAGGGGCTGTTGGCCACGCTCGGGGCTTTGTCACCACAGAACCTGCCCAGTTAGAAGTGTCCACGGGCAGCTGATGAAATAGAATCCACAGGCAGGAGGCGGGTGCAGGGCTGGGGGAGAAGACAAGGAGGCCATTCAGGCCAGGCCCAGCACGCCTGCTATTTTTAAAAGAAGGTGCTTGTGGCTTTTGGGAAAGTGAGTCATTTGGATGGTCTCTCACAGGGAACAATATCCCAGTTTCTCTTTCAAATACTGGAATACAGGTGAGTGTAATTCTCCACCTGCTCAGCTGTGTGGTCCGCAGTTTCTTCACTCGCTGCCCAGAGTCAGACAACAGGAGGTGGACCAATTGCGGGGGGTGGCGGGGTGCGCAGAGTCCTCGCTCAGGGCTCCTTGCTCAGCTGGCTCAGCTGGTTGGTCTGCTGACATGCACTTTCTCTCCTGACCTTGAGCCCTCTGGGGTCTAAGTTCACCTCCAGTTGTGGCTCAAGGCCACTTAGTGAGACAGAGTGGGGTACAGCAGCCCCACCCCCTGGAATTTGGAACAGAAACTGGGCTGTGACACAGGTGCAATTTCAGTGGTGCTTCATTACTGATGGGCAAGCTCAAGGGCCTGGGGCAGGTGGATAGTTGTTATGCTGCACACTGAGGGAGCCCTCTGTTAACGTTCCCGTCTTCTCCTGCCCTCAGTCCACTTCGACTGTTCCGGAAAGTACAGGTGCCGGTCGTCTTTTAAGTGTATTGAACTCACTGCTCGGTGTGACGGTGTCTCGGACTGCAAAGCCGGGGAGGATGAGTACCGATGTGGTAAGGTCCTGCCTCTTCACTGTAGACACAGGAGGAAGTTAGCACCACTGGGCCCTCGCCTTTCCCATCTGTGAAATGGGTCCAAGTTGATGCCAGTGTCAAATTATGTTCTCAACTGCAATCCAACGGGCCCCCAGGAGATCCTGGGCTGGGTTTAAGGGTGATGGTGTTCCCTGAAGCTTAAACTGGGTTGAGGAGACCCCATGAGCGATAAGAGATCTCCAAGAGAGTTCAGGGGGTCCAGGCAGCCGGGGGTCCCTGTGAGGGTGGGGTGCTGTGGGAGAGGAGCAGGCCAGACTCAACAGAGGAGGGTCTGGGCTGGCTGCAGAGAAATCTCTGCAGTGGCCTCAGGGCTCTGCTGGCCACTGACGGGTTGTTGTGCCCGGGCGCCGGCCAGTCCGCGTGAGCGGTCAGAATGGCGTGCTCCAGGTGTTCACAGAGGCGGCCTGGAGGACCATGTGCTCCGACGACTGGAAAGGCCACCACGCTAGCATCGCCTGTGCCCAGCTGGGGTTTCCAAGGTAACGTAAGGAGCACCTTCAGGTGATGGGTAGAACATGAATAGTGGTCACGGTGAGACAACCACTTGGGCACTTCCAGGGCTGCACCTCCTCTCACATTGCACCCTCGTGGCAGCCCCACGATGACGGACATCACCTTCTCCACTTCAAGGTGTGCAAACCGAGGCCCCAGCACACCAAGTGGTGCTCAAGATCACTCAGGAAATGGCATTTCAGGGAGTGTCTCAGGGCCAGGAGAGACTCAGGTGCAAATATGTGATAATGTGATAAAGAGCTTCAGAGATAAAGACAACCCCACCCCCTAGCGCCCCAGGTCTCAGCTATGGAGCAGCCTCCGGCACCACCCCTCCTGGTCCTGGGGGTCACACCCTCATCCCTGCACACACTCCCACGCAGCCCCAGAGAACCAAGTGCAAAAAGTCAGCAGTTTGGTGATAACACAAGTATTCATAACAGTTGCCTAGCAACGTGTAGGAGAAAGAACTGTTGTAGTGAAATCTTCACTTTTCGGTGTTTGCTGTTGTCTGTGTGACTTTTTTTTTTTGCACTAAAATGACACATTTTCTCCTTGGTGCAGGGGCCTCTTTCTCTCTCCTGTCCCTTCCTTTGACGCGATGACTGCCGTCTTCCATGAGAGCCTGCATGTCACCGTCCTCTCTTTGCTCTTGATTCTGAGCTCAAAGCAGGCAGGCTCCTGAGTCACACATGCCACATAGGAAGTGAGCGTGGCGACAGGGGTGACCTTGAAAACACATCCCTGTTTGTATCTCAGGAAACGAGCTGGGTTTAAGGGTGGTGGTGGTCCCTGAAGCTTAAACTGGGTTGAGGAGACCCCATGAGCGATAAGAGATCTCCAAGAGAGTTCAGGGGGTCCAGGCAGCCGGGGGTCCCTGTGAGGGTGGGGTGCTGTGGGAGAGGAGCAGGCCAGACTCAACAGAGGAGGGTCTGGGCTGGCTGCAGAGAAATCTCTGCAGTGGCCTCAGGGCTCTGCTGGCCACTGACGGGTTGTTGTGCCCGGGCGCTGGCCAGTCCGCGTGAGCGGTCAGAATGGCGTGCTCCAGGTGTTCACAGAGGCGGCCTGGAGGACCATGTGCTCCGACGACTGGAAAGGCCACCACGCTAGCATCGCCTGTGCCCAGCTGGGGTTTCCAAGGTAACGTAAGGAGCACCTTCAGGTGATGGGTAGAACATGAATAGTGGTCACGGTGAGACAACCACTTGGGCACTTCCAGGGCTGCACCTCCTCTCACATTGCACCCTCGTGGCAGCCCCACGATGACGGACATCACCTTCTCCACTTCAAGGTGTGCAAACCGAGGCCCCAGCACACCAAGTGGTGCTCAAGATCACTCAGGAAATGGCATTTTGGGGAGTGTCTCAGGGCCAGAAGAGACTCAGGTGCAAATATGTGATAATGTGATAAAGAGCTTCAGAGATAAAGACAACCCCACCCCCTAGCGCCCCAGGTCTCAGCTATGGAGCAGCCTCCGGCACCACCCCTCCTGGTCCTGGGGGTCACACCCTCATCCCTGCACACACTCCCACGCAGCCCCAGAGAACCAAGTGCAAAAAGTCAGCAGTTTGGTGATAACACAAGTATTCATAACAGTTGCCTAGCAACGTGTAGGAGAAAGAACTGTTGTAGTGAAATCTTCACTTTTCGGTGTTTGCTGTTGTCTGTGTGACTTTTTTTTTTTGCACTAAAATGACACATTTTCTCCTTGGTGCAGGGGCCTCTTTCTCTCTCCTGTCCCTTCCTTTGATGCGATGACTGCCGTCTTCCATGAGAGCCTGCATGTCACCATCCTCTCTTTGCTCTTGATTCTGAGCTCAAAGCAGGCAGGCTCCTGAGTCACACATGCCACATAGGAAGTGAGCGTGGCGACAGGGGTGACCTTGAAAACACATCCCTGTTTGTATCTCAGGAAACGAGCTGGTGGTTAAGGCTCACTGCTCTGAATCCTCCAGGACCCTCCAATTTTAAATTTGATTCATCATAGCTCCTTTCTTAGCTCCTTTCTCCAAAGCCCATGAAACCCCAGAGGCCCTCCAGCCTATACCCCTGAGGTCTGCCTCCATCTCCCCAGTGACTCAGAAACCAGCTGCAATTTCAGCTCAGCGACAATAGCCAACACCACCACTCAAGTACCTACAAGAATCCTGTAGACTTTCCTCCTTGTGAACAAGCACAGATACAAGTCCCCCCCCACCCCTACACACACACACACACTCCTAAAGTTGGACCTTCTTTGCCATTGTTCTCCAGGAGGCCTGCTTCCTGACACTTTCACCATGTGCTTGCTGCTGGTGTCCCCTGACGCTCTTCCTCCCATGTGTTTATCTCTCTGACAGGGACCCGTGCCCACTCAGGGCAGACTGGGAAATTATTCTCCCCGCCCTATTGTTCTTGGGGTGCTCGGCATCCCGACTTTGGTGCCCACCTGAAGCACCCACCCACTTCTATGTTCTGTTCCCTCTGGGGCTGGCTTCAGGCCAACCAGAGGTCTGTGCAGTGGAATGTGTCAGGGTCCCACCCAGCTGCATCAGGAAGTGGTCCTCCTGCCAGGTGCCCGGAGCCTATGCTCATGGGTGGAGCCAGAAGGGCCCTCCGTTCCAGACTCCACCAGGTTTAGAATGGAATGCCTTGATGAGTTGGCAAGAGGAAACCATTAATGGTTTTCGGGGACACAGTGACATCCCCCTGGTGTACCTGTAATAGTGCGATTTGGGCACACTGATTATTGGGGGAAACATGGTGATGTTCCCCAGTAGGAAACCTGTGATGCTGTGACTTGGGCACATTGACAGTTTGGGGTATACTATGTCCCCTGTAGGGTACCTGTGCCTCGCGTACATGACAATTTGGGGTACACTATGTCCCCAGTAGGATACCTGTGATGTGGGTACATGACAGTTTGGGGGGTACACTATGTCCCCAGTAGGATACCTGTGACATGCGTACATGACAGTTTGGGGTACACTCTGTCCCCAGTGGGATACCTGTGATGTGGGTACATGACAGTTTGGGGTACACTATGTCCCCAGGAAGGTACCTGTGGTGCTGGGACTTGGGCACAGGTTGGTGTGGAGCACCAAGTGAATTTCACGCCGCATCTGTTTCCAATGTGCTTGTAGCTACGTCAGTTCAAAGACCCTCCGAATGGACTTGCTTGAGGAGCAGTTCCAAGAGGACTTTGTTTCCATCAACCACCTCCTGCCAGACGACAAGGTGACGGCTCTGCACCAGTCGGTGTACGTGAGGTGAGCGCCAGGCAGGCCGCTGTACGGCGGTGCGCGGCTCCGCCAGGACACAGAGGCACGGGAGCGTTTCCTCCAAGTCACGGTGGGCTGGCCGCGTGGTTAGATGGGTGGGCACGCTGGCTGCAAGAACCTAACCCCAAACCAGCAAATGTGGCCGGCAGAGGAAGGGAGGAGGGAGGGAGGAGGAACAGTGACGTGCACGTACGTCTAACCACAGTACTGTACCTCACACAATAGGGTCTCCCGTGTGTTTCGGGGGAAGGAAGGAGGGAGGGACAATTAAAAAGAAGAAACATTTTTGCTCACAAAGTCCTTTAACATGTACCATGTACATTTCATGTTCCTCAAAGTCAGGAGGAAGGTAAAATGAAGTGTCCCTAAGTGACCCCAGGTGCCTGAGGCTTAGAGGGGTCACCTACCTGGTGAGAGTCAAGGTTCTGAACCCCAGTTCCGATGCTCTCCCTGGTGCCTGGACCAAACCCCCGGAGGAGTGTGTCCTCTGCCCCAGGAAACAAGTTTGTCACCCTGTCCGTCCTGTAATTGACAGGCACCCTTGGGCACACACGCAGTCCGTAGGGGCAGCCCGTTTCATGGCGGGACTGGGGCTCTGACAGCAGGACAGTAAGGAAGGGGTCCGGGTGGATTATGAGAAAAGCAGGTGCCACTCCCACCCACGCAGGGGGATGCCTGCCAGGCCCGGGCAGTCACAGCTCTACTCCAGGAGTCCTGGCCCAGGTGTGTGTCCCAGGTTCAAGGACTTCGTGCCAGGAGAGCCTGCCACCCGTCCAGTGGGCACTCCATGTCCCCCGGGGGCCAGTGAAGAACATTGGGGTAACCGTGACGCGGAAACGACCCCGGTAGATGTTTGCTTGACAGAGCGCGTTGTGCACCTGATCATCAGCTCCGCAGAGCTGAGCAGTGCTCCACGCCATTGCCTGCAGTCCTCACGCTGCCGGTGCTTTTGAGGGAATCCTGTCACACAGGCTAAAACTGTACCCTGTATTCAAGAGCAGGGGAATAGAGTTTATTTTTCTTTTACCCCAAGATTAAGTTAAAAATGTGCATTTCACAGCCTCGGGTAATTGTCATTAGCCCACTCTTTCTCCACTTTAGGGAGGGGTGTGCCTCGGGTCGAGTGGTCACCTTGAAGTGCACAGGTAAGGGTTTTAGAAACACAGAGGTCAATGGAAGCCAGAGCTCGCTCACTGACTCCCCCTCCTCTCCTCCTTGAGGTCCCCTCCTCCTTGAGGTCCCCTCCTCCTCAGAGTCCCCTCCTCCTCGGAGTCCCCTCCTCCTAGGTGCCCTGTGGGAGTCTGTGGACTCCACCTCCAAGGAGGGTCTGCCCAGTCCCACCTGTCAGGTGGGGGAGGCAGCCCAGAGTGACTTCTCAGCAGCAGACAGGACCATGGGCGTGAGGTCCTGTCACTGTAATGGCTCCAGTGGCCTGACTTCCTCCTCCTTCTACCCCCTCCAGGGACAGTGCCCCAGACCCATCCCCAGATGGCCGTCCTTCTTGCTGGTGGGGGCGGAGGGGCAGCGTTTGGCTGCAGGGGTTGGGTCTGGAGGAGTCAGGCAGGTGCGCGGGCACCTGTGTCAGTGAGGAGCGGCTGTGGGGGGCTCCCCATGCTCCTGCTGTGCGTACCTGGGGGAGGGGTGCCGCCAGCATCAGGCTCTTTGCTCTGATGGACTCTCCCCACTGTACCCCCATGACACCCCACTCGTCCTATGTCTCGGGGGGCCTGTCCCCACCCCTCACCGTGTGCCTCTCCTCCCAGAACTCTTCGGGGCTGTGAGCTCTGTGAGGGGGCAGATGTCAGGGGAGGAGGGTCTGTGGGACGGACCCCCAACCCCGTTCTCCCCCGGCAGCCTGCGGTCTGAGGATGGGCCACACTGCGCGCATTGTGGGCGGAAACATGTCCTCGCCCGCGCAGTGGCCCTGGCAGGCCAGCCTTCAGTTCCAGGGCTACCACCTGTGCGGGGGCTCCGTCATCACCCCGGTGTGGATCGTGACCGCTGCCCACTGCGTTTATGAGTGAGTGCTCCGCCTCCTGGGAGGGGTCCAGTCCGGGCCGCGGTGGGACCGGGCGGATTTGGGTGGTCAACGGCAGGTCCAGGAAGCAGGCAAAGGGACCAAAGTCATACCCACGTGGAGGGACTTTCCCTCCTCGCCATGGACCCATCGCTGTGGGCTGCGGAGACCTCAGGCCGCGGCTCTCACAGAAAAGATAGGACCCTCCCACACAGGAGGAAACCACCGACGTAAAGGTCTTAGACCCTCATAGCTGGTCACGGTGGACCCTGTGGTGACCGAGAGGGTGAGAGACAGTGCAGGGTTCCGGGGGCAAAGAGTCTCCCCACAGTCCCCTCAAGGGAGGTGAGCAGAGGAGAAAACCGCAGAAAACACTAGGCTATTTTTGCTTCGCTCAGAGGTGCAGGGAGGGAGGCCGCTGCAGGACGCGTGTGGAGGGGAGGAGGGTTCTGTGCTTCTGCAGGGCAGGGGGCTGAGGTGGGTTCGAGCACAGGCAAGCAGGGCCGTACACACCTGCCATCTCCCTGGGGCTGGGGCTGGGGACACCTGAGCCCCGCGGGTGAAAGGGGTTGGACTGTCCCTGCTTTACCTCCCTGTCTTCTCCTTGCAGCCTGTACCTCCCCAAGTCATGGACCATCCAGGTGGGCCTCGTCTCGCTGCTGGACAGCCCAGCCCCCTCCCACCTGGTGGAGAAAATCATCTACCACAGCAAGTACAAGCCCAAGAGGCTGGGCAACGACATCGCCCTCATGAAGCTGGCGGGGCCGCTCACCTTCGACGGTGCGTCCGGATTTCTTTGTCATTCGGTGGCTCGCATATGTTTCAGGAGAATCCGTAGTTGCTTGTGGGGGCCTCTTTAAGACACTGCTTTACAGGCCTTGTCAGGCAACCCCAACATCTGACTCACTTCTGTGTGGGCATCAGGCGGCTCTCTTCTCGTCAAAGTGGGCATTTTCCTGGTTCCTGGTATGATGCGACGCTTCCGATCGTATTCAGGACTCCAGGCTGTTGTGCTAGGAGACGCTGGGTCCGCCCTGTATCTTCAGTGTCGGCAGGTGGTCACCCAGTTCAGGTCACTGTGGGCTGCGGTGATGCTAACTTCATTTCAGAGCCTCTGTGGTTCTACTTTGATCAATTTGGTTTGTCGGGTCCCCTGGGGCTCCCACCGGTGCCATTTTCTTCCTGTGGTGCCACCTAGACATAAAAGGGACTTGCCCTGGCCAGGCCACCTGGTGCCTCTAGGGGTGGAAGGGGCCTCTGGTCTGTGGGGATAAAGAGCTTTCTCTGTCCGGTGCTGGTCGTGGCAAGGTCCCCTGCCCGTGTGCCACCCACCTGCCCAGGGTCTTGATCCTGGTGAAGAGAGGAAGTGTGTCCCAGGCCAGCCAGCGGGTGGTGGCGGGTCCTTCCTGCAGCCGCTTCCTTACGGTTTGGAAGATGCTGGGCATCTTTGGCTCCTGAAATACCCAGAAACCTCCTCTCCCGGAGCCGCTGTTTCTCTACGGGAGGTGTCAGGATGTGGCCGGTGGAGGTTACAGAAAAGCCACAAGGGATGGGACTTTCAAACTTTTTGAAGCTGTAAACAAAGCCTCATGAGCCCACTCCCAAATCAAACCTCCCTCCCCCAGGGGTACAGCAGCGTGGGGTGCAGGCGGGGTGATGAGCGGGGCCCCGTACAGGAGCTGAACGCTGGCACCAGACCAGCAGCTGCAGAGTCAGCAGCGTGCTAACCGCAGGGCACGTGTAACACTGCACGTGACACAAATCCTGCCAGAGAAACAAAGAGAAATTGTAATGGTGGTGCTCATGGGCAAATTATTATTAATGATGTTTGATTTGTACAAAAATGAGGTGCCAACGCTGGTACTTGGATAAAATCAAAACGAGCCCTCCCCGTAGTCTTTCTCTACCTTTCCATTATCGGCGTACCCAGAAGGCTTAGCACATCTCAGACTGTGTTCACATGAAAGCCCCGTGACAGCCGTGGCCCTGACTTTGGTGGAGGCTTATGTGACACAGCCCAGATGGACAGGTGAGCTGTGGCCTCCAGGTATGTCAGGAGGGACAGGATGCCCATGGAGGGATGTTCTGTAAAGCCAGGTGCCCACAGTCTGGACCAGGAGTGGGTAAGCTGTGGCCCATGGGCCAAACTTGACCCCTGGTCTGTTTGGTAAATAAAGTTTTATTGGAACACAGCCACACCCATTTGTTTATCACTGCCTGTGGCTGTTTTTACGCTGCTGTGGCCTGGGTGCATTTGGCCCTTTCCAGAACATATGCTGCCACGGTCTAGGCTTGTTTTGAAGTTGTAGGGGTCTGATCGGGGAGGGGGTCCCTGCTCTGAGCTAATGGCTTTCAGATGACCTTGGTCTTGACCTTTCCTTGGGAGATGGTTAGCGCCCAGATGTGAGAGCTGTTGTTTCCTCTTTAAACAGAGATGGTCCAACCGATTTGTCTGCCCAACTCCGAAGAGAACTTTCCTGACGGGAAGATGTGCTGGACGTCGGGATGGGGGGCCACTGAGGAAGGAGGTCAGTGGCCTGGAGTCCAGATTCTGAGTCCAGGGAGCCCGGAAGGAGAGGGCTGGGGTAGATGTCCACACCGACATGTCCCCTCCCATGTCCCAACGTGAAGTTCTGTGGGACACCCACATGGCCCTGCTGGGGGTGCGAGTCAACTACTCCAACAAATGTAGTCAGCCGCCCTTGGTGTTCCTCGAACCATGGAGGCATCGCTCCGGTCTCTGTCCCGGCCTTCACATGGCCTCCCGCCCCTGTCTCAGCTCCCCTCTCCTTCCTCTTAGAAGAGCAGCAGTCGTGGAGTGAAGGCCCACCCTGATCCAGGAGGGTTCCATCTTGAGACTCTTCCTTAATCACACCTGCATGGACCCAATTCCAAACAGCCTAAGGTTGCAGGTGGACATGCTTGGGGGAGGCACCATTCAACCCAGGAGAGGGGGTTCAGTATTTCCTCTTGAGACTTATTCGCTGCATCTGTCCCCTCCCAAGTGTCCGAGGCACCCGGGGTTTGCCCAGACCCAGAGGCCAGTCCTCCCCACAGCACAGGGTCTCGCCCCTACGGCTGGCCACGCCTTCCTGCCCACAGTGGACGCTTCTCCCACAAACGCTTTGAGCTTTGTTTCCCCACATACCGGGGGCTGAGCGGAGCGATGCGGTCCTGCCTGTGCTCACAGCAGCCCTGAGCGGGCACCGTGCTCCTGCCTGTGCTCACAGCAGCCCTGAGCGGGCACCGTGCTCCTGCCTGTGCTCACAGCAGCCCTGAGCGGGCACCGTGCTCCTGCCTGTGCTCACAGCAGCCCTGAGCGGGCACCGTGCTCCTGCCTGTGCTCACAGCAGCCCTGAGCGGGCACCGTGCTCCTGCCTGTGCTCACAGCAGCCCTGAGCGGGCACCGTGCTCCTGCCTGTGCTCACAGCAGCCCTGAGCGGGCACCGTGCTCCTGCCTGTGCTCACAGCAGCCCTGAGCGGGCACCGTGCTCCTGCCTGTGCTCACAGCAGCCCTGAGCGGGCACCGTGCTCCTGCCTGTGCTCACAGCAGCCCTGAGCGGGCACCGTGCTCCTGCCTGTGCTCACAGCAGCCCTGAGCGGGCACCGTGCTCCTGCCTGTGCTCACAGCAGCCCTGAGCGGGCACCGTGCTCCTGCCTGTGCTCACAGCAGCCCTGAGCGGGCACCGTGCTCCTGCCTGTGCTCACAGCAGCCCTGAGCGGGCACCGTGCTCCTGCCTGTGCTCACAGCAGCCCTGAGCGGGCACCGTGCTCCTGCCTGTGCTCACAGCAGCCCTTAGGGGCCCTGCTCCTGCCTGTGCTCACAGCAGCCCTGAGGGGCACTGTGGTCCTGCCCACTTTGAGGGGAGCAGACAGGTGCTGAGCACCTTGCTGGGGCTCACACGACCAGGTGGTGGAAGGTCTGGGATTGTGTTTGTGCTCCCCACCCACGGCCCTATTCGTGTTGTTATTCATACACTTGGAGTGCCCAGCGAGGATCCTTTCATTGTCTTCGCTGGGTCCTGGGTACCGAGTAGGGACAGGTTCCATCTCAGCCCAAGCTCATGGCCAGGTGGTCCTCACTGCGGGGCTGGTGGACATGTGAGCAGATTAGGGAAGCCCGTGCAGAGAGCACTGTGTCACTCACACTCATAGAACAGTTAAAATAAGGGTTTTGGGGAGCGCAGACCCACACCTGTGGATACATGCTGTAGGAATGAGAACGGGGCTGCCCTGCTTTATGCCTTTAAAGCATAAAGATAATGCGGTTTGCCAACAGCTTAAGTTAGAGGGTATCAGTCTTGGGTCGGTGCTGAGGCTGATCCACGGCAGGTGCGTTAATTTTCTGTTGCTGCTGCAACAAATGACCCCCATTCTCTCACGGTTGTGGGGCCCGGAAGTCCTGCATCAGACTTGGTGGGCTGGGATCAAGATGTCAGGAGGGCTGCAACGCTTCTGGGGGCTCTGGGAGGAGGCAGCTCCCTGCCTTTTCCAGATTCCAGCGGCTGCATTCCTTGGCTTGTGGCCCCTTCCTCATCTTCACAGCCAGCAGCACAGCACCTTCCATCCCTCTCCTCTCTGACCCCTGTTTCCACCATCACACGCTCTCCTTTGACCCTTTCGAGGATCCTGTTATTACACCTGGGGTCCCCCTGGAGAGCCCAGGATCCTGTCCCCATCTCCAGTCTGCAAAGTCCCTGTGGCCATGTAAGGCGACAGGGTCATAGGTTCTGGGGGTTGGACCGTGGGCACCTGTGGGAGGACATTTTTCTGTAGACCACCCCAAAATTCCTCCAAGAGCTGTGTGTGACCTTCACAAGCCGCAGCTTCCCTTCTGTGTGACCTGGGTTGTTCTGAGAACAAAACAGCCTGGTGTGGATCAAATGCTTGACCCAGGGTAGGCCCTGGGCAGGTCCACGGTGGTGACAGTTGCCCCTCCCTCCTCCCATGTTGGTCCGTGTAGGGAAGTGGATGGCTCTGCCATTGAAATGCCCGTGGTGGTAGTAACGTGCCCCTGGCTCTGGTCCCCACCCCGGATGCGTGCCCTTTGAGTTCCCACTGCACGTCCCCCTCTTCCTGTGACACAGGCGACGCCTCCCCGGTCCTCAACCACGCAGCTGTGCCTTTAATCTCCAACAAGATCTGCAACCACAGGGACGTGTACGGTGGCATCATCTCCCCCTCCATGGTCTGTGCCGGCTACCTGAAAGGCGGAGTGGACAGCTGCCAGGTAGGGGCCCGCCGTGACCTCCAGGGGCCATGGCCGTGGACAAGGCGAGGCTGTTACGGTAACCCAGCCCATGGGAGAGGCCACTGCCGGCATCTCCCTGTGACTGACTGTAGAGCAAACTTACAGGCCCGGGGAAGAAGTTTGCTCGAGATAGCACGCCCTTTCCTGGCCAGCCCGTGTTTACCAGCTCCCCCTCTGCCTGGGTGCTGGGCGGGAGGAGGGGACTCAGGGATGCTTCCTTCCCACCCCGGTTCTCAGATTTGCAAGGGGACCAAAGAGGCAGGAGGCAGGTGGGAACCTGTGAAGGGGGGCCTCCAAAGCCACAGTGGGTGAGACCCCAATTCTGCCTGGGTCCGGAGGTCAGCTAAAGGCTCTGGCCAGGCGGGCCCTCCCTCTGAGAGCTCCCTCAGGTGCATGCAGCTGCCTTGACCTCCATGGGCTCAGTGTCTGCTGAGAGATGGCTGGGGCTCCATCAGAGGGACAGGACCCACTGTGAGGAACGCCGAGTCAGGTCCGGAAGGGCTGCCAGGGGGAGCGCAGGGCCTCCTCACGCTGGACTTTGTGGTGCGGTGACCGGGGAATTCTGCGCCAGAACAAGGGACAGCCATGCCGGGGCCTGCTCTGTGGCCCTTAGTCTCTTTCCCTGTTGTCTAGGGAGACAGCGGGGGACCCCTGGTGTGCCAGGAGAGGAGGGAGTGGAAGTTGGTGGGAGCGACCAGCTTCGGCATCGGCTGTGCGGACGTGAACAAGCCCGGGGTCTACACCCGCATCACCTCCTTCCTGGACTGGATTCACGAGCAGATGGAGGTGGGTGCAGTGCCCGCCCAGCTCCCGCTGGTCCCCGTCAGCCCTCTATGACTCCAGTCCTGCTATAGAGAGCCAGGGAGTGAGCCATCAGTTGTTGATTCGTCAAGCAGCGACTTTGTGGCTCCTGGTGCGGGACGTGAGCAGGGTGGGCACACATGGGTGACCGTGCCTCCACCAATCAGGGAAAGGAAGAGAAGCAGCCGAGAGGTGGGAATCCTTGGGGATGGGGACAAGTAGGGTGGGCATATGTGTGTGTGGAATAGCAGGTGGATGAGGGCAAGACAGGTCGGGGAGGACCCCCCTGCCCACTGAGGGGGTTGAACCTTGCCAGGGGCCAGGGATGGGATGGAGAGTCTCTGGCCAGGAGGAGCCTGGGCAGCTCTGTGCTTGGGGGGCCTCCCTGGAGGGGACCTGGGAGAGGGAGACAGGTCAGTGAGGCTGTCTTGGAGGAACAGGTGGGCAGGGGGAGCCCTGGAGAAGGTGGGGAGGAAGAAGGAACACCCCCAGAGGAAGGAATGGAGACTCCAGAGGGACAGGAAGCAGGTGTGTGTGTGGGGAGGCTGCAGGGAGGTGAGGCCAGGCCGCACAGGAGCCTGGGAAGCAGGGCACCTCCACCTGCGGCCACTCGGCAAATATTTGCTGACTCGATCTCGGACTCTGAGCCCCACATCACGCTTTGGACCCGTTTCAAAGACGTCGTTTTCTTTAACGGAGACAACGTTTGCGTGACATAAAGTCAATTGTTTTAAAGTGAGCCTCCAGCGGCATTTAGCGCACTCACAGAGCCGTGCGCACCTCTCTAGTCCCACGACATTGCATCTCCTGCAACCAGACCTCACTAAGCATCAGCCCCTTCCCGCTCCCTCCGCCTCTGGCATCCAGCAATCTGCATTCTGTCCATGCGGACCACAGGCCTTCTTAAAGACGCCTTCTGACTTGAAACAATGGCCTAAGAAGGACATCAGACCTTTCATGTGAACCTGGGCGTTAATTTCCTGTCTTTCTTGGGAATTTTTGCTTGAAGTGAGAAGTTCCGTAGCAGTTTCCTTTGTGCAAGGCCCAGGCCCAGGCCTGGCACTCAGCCTGCTGTGCATCCCAGCCCTGCTGCTGTGAGCTGCGCCCTCCACAGGTGCCCACAGGCCCTGCCTCAGTGCCCACGGGGGAGGGGGGCTGGGCAGGGCAGCAAGTGCTGGAAGACAGGCCCTCAGGAAGCATCAGCGGGTTGTTCGCTGGCAGGCTGGCCCCGCACTAAGCTCTGTAGCACAAAATTCAGTCCAAACCCACCAGCCTCTCGCCGAGTGTCAGAGGAGATGGAGGAAGGAGCAGCCCTGCCCTGTGATGGCCTCGATGGCCCGTGAGTGGGAGCCGGGGGTGCGGACAGCGGTGTGAGCCTGGTGCGTGGAGGGCAGAAACAGGAACAGGTCTGAACTCGCCCACGAAGCCACGGAGGAGCGCCCTCCACGAGGCTGCACGCAGGGGCCTGAGGGTTCGTGTGACGAGCTGCTGGTAAAGAAAGCTGAGCCTGAAACAGGTGCCAGTGGGAGAAACCACCTCCCAGTCCTCACGCTGTGGAGGAGGCTGGGGGTGGGCAAGGCTGCTAGCAGTGGTGCCGCCCGAGGTCCCAGCAGCATCCCCGCAGGCAGGTCCTGGGACCCTCCTCATATTACAGGTGAGGGGACCTGCCGAAGGCCCCAGAGCAGGACTCCGGCCCCAGCACAGGCTGCCTCGCAGAATCGGCGGTTCTCCAAGGTGGGGGTGCCCAGGACTCGCCCTGGCTGTTTGTGGACATTGCCGCCCCTGGGGCCCTTCTCCAGGGGGCGTGATCAGGGTGTGGGTGGGGCCCCAGTGATCATGATGCCCGGGGTCTCAGGGCCCGTGTGAAAACACATGTAGAGCCATGTGGCTCCCCATCAGGCTTAGAAACAGCTTCCACTCTCTATGACGCTGGGAGAGCTATTTTGTCTGTGACAGATGGGTCCCTTGATGCCCGAGAGCATCTGAGCTGCCTCTGGCCCACTGAAGGCCAGGGTGAGACTTCCCCCCACCCCCACACACACTTTTTTAAAGGAAATATATTTTTATCAATTGATTTCAGAGAGGAAGGGAGAGGAGAGATAGAAACACCAATGATGAGAGAGAATCATTGATTTACTGCCACCTGCATGCCCCTTACTGGGGATTGAACTTGAAACCTGGGCATGTGCCCTGACCAGGAATTGAACATGACCTCCTGGTTCATCGGTTGACGCTCAACCACCGAGCTACGCCGGCCGGGCGAGACCCTCCCTTTTGCAAGTCTCTCTGCAGGTGTCCCCAGGGAAGACCGGAGAGGCTCCCCTTCCCAGGAGAGCTTTGCGGGGGGCAGGAGGGGTCTGCATTTTCAGTTGCCCCTTTGGAACATGCATGTGAGGGCCTTCCCAGAGCTCACACATCTTGAAGGGAGTTGCCATGTGTTAGCGGATGGGACTGCCTGCTGGACCACCATTTCATCCCGTGGCTTTTCTCTGTCTCTTTGGAGCTTAAAACAAAATTGCCCCGACTAGGCCGGGACTCAGGAACATGATGCTAGGAGCTGGGAAGTTCACGTGGAAACTACAGAGAACATCTGGGTCGGAGATGAAAGACAGAGGCCGGCAGGCTGGGAGGGGCCACAGGAGGGAGCTGTGTTACACGAGCCTGCGGTGCGTGGAGAGCTGGCGGCCTCTGCCAGCAGAGGCCGCTCTGTCCCTGTTAATCGCAGAGAACAGCCGCAGCTTCACTCGGTTAAAATGCCGGTGCCCGCTCCATCCTAATGGGGAAGGGATGACGGAAAGCGCTGAAAAGATAACACGCACGTTTCTATTTCTAGAGGGACTTGAAAACTTGAAGAGAAAGGGGACAAGCCACCACGCTGAGTTCCTGCCACGATGGAGACATCCCTGTCCTTCTATGGATTCCCGGCTGGAAACTTTCATGAGCAAATGCCTTCAGTGCTCGGCTTGCTGGCATCACCAGCAGAGCCGAGAGGCGGACCATCTCTCCACCCAGAACAGTTTGCTTCTAACGCCTCTGACGGGCCACTGGGGCGCTGGACTAAAATGACCTTGAAGTGCCTTTCTGACCTTCACTAAGAAGTGCTACCCTTTCCCACGTGTCGATTAGGTTTTCTCTGCAGCAGCCCTTCAACACGAGTGACAACATAAGCAAGTCCACATGCAAAGCCATGGGCCCAGCAGCCACGCGCCCCAGCACTGCAGGGGCTGTCACTGTAGATGTCCCTGTCCACATGTTTTATCCCCAGGTACCAGAACCAAACCCACGTTTCCTTCTTGTGGGAATGCAGTCTCCCAGTGATTAGTTTAAGGCTTATGTCTGCTCGGTCTCGCAGCACTTGGAGCCTGGTGTGTTCTTGTCCCTTGCTTCACAGGACGTATGCTCTCCCAACGCAGTGGTCAGCGGGAGCTTGTCTGAATGTGTACCGACTGCTTGTGTAAACTGAAACCACACGCTTGGTTGATTGTAGAGGCTCGGCTACTTCAATCTGATCTCTTCTATGTACATGGTGGGTCTTTCGTGTTTCTGTTAGAACAGGTTTCTCAGCAGATCTGCATGGCCTCATATTCTATCATGAGACTCAGAGTGAGAAACAGAACAGTGGGATAAGCCAGGGCCACCTCACCGGCACGGCGGGTCCTGAGGCCAACAGAGCAGACAGTCACATGTCATCAAGAGGCCAGAGGAACCCTGGCCGGTGTGGCTCAGTTGGTTGAGCATCATCCGGTGCACTGAGAGGCTGCTAGTTCAATTCCTGGTCAGGGCACATGCCCGGTTATGGGCTTGATCCCCTGTAGGGGGGGCGTGCAGGAGGCAGCCAATGGATATTTCTCTCACATTGGTCTCTCTCTCTCTCTCTCTCTCTCTCTCTCTCTCTCCCTCCCCCCCTTTCTCTCTAAAATCAATTAAAAACATATTAAAGACACCTTGGTTTTTTTAAGAAAGCCAAAAGCTTCCCTACCTCTCTGCAGCGTCCCGTTAGCCTGCCAGGCGCCTGCAGCAGTAGAACCCTTTCCTGTTACCCACACAACCGTCATCCCATCACACACACAGGTCGCTTGGTGAGCCACCGCTGTGGTGCTTTCTCACAGACGAATTCACGAGAAGGTACACGTGCTCCTTTGCCTGGAGGCAGCAGTGGGGAAGGTGGGCGAGTCTCTCAGCAGCATGGGCCCAGGTGCTTGGGGATGGAGCGGCTCCAGGGACCCCCCCGCCCCCAGGAGGTCTGAGACTGAGAGGGGATAGAGGAAGTAAGGGAGGGAACACCATTTGGCGATGGTATTTGGATGCTCCCCACCACGTCAGAGTCGCCGCACAGACTTCTGTATGTGTCTGCACGGCGGCTGGCGGGGCTCCGCACACAGAGCCTGTGCATCACTCCTGGGAGTTAATTCAAAGTTCCAACTCACACTCGGGAATGTGAGCTGTGTTTTGTTGGTTTTCCTCTGCAGTTGTTAACGCATTAGCCTCCCTCATCGCCTCCTTGCACCCTCTGGTTGCTGTCATTTAATTTAGGGCATCTTCTCACACCAGAGGAAAAGGAAGGGAAAGGCTGGGATAGGATCAGGGACGGTCCCTGGTCCAGACGGCTTCTGGATCATCACACCCGCTCTCAGAGCCTTCCTCAAAAGGAAACCTAGGAACTCCCCACGTCTGGCCACCAGGTGGGGCTCTGGGGAGGGCAGCCAGTCCCACTCCATCCTCCTGGTCCCTGGAAAGTTCCAGATTGTTTCCCAGGCTGGGGGCACTGCCTCCTGGGCCTGTGACCTTGGTGCTGCATCCCACCTTCTCCTGGCTCACGAGAGCTTCCCGTGGGGAAGAACACGGGGAACCGTGGAGGGCTGCTCGCGGCCAGGCCACACCTGCAGGTGCCCACTGAGTCACAGCCAGCGCAGGAAGTAGGCGAGACTGCGGGCAGGCGTCAGGGCCCAAGGCAAGAGTCCAGAGTCTTCCCCCTGCATGCACCCCATGAGGTGTCAGGCTTGTGGCTGGGCCTCGTGAGAACAACCTGGCTTCTTCCCCACGGCTCAGGCAGGGGCTCCTCCATGGGGCCTGTGTAAGGGGGTGGGGGGGTATTATCTTCTCAGTACAGGCCCTGGGGGAGGGCAGTGTAAATACTTCCGGGCACATTCCCACTCCTCCAGGACAGGAGTCATCACCAGTCACACACTCGGTTGTTGAGAAAGAAATAATAACCATGAAAATGATTTTTAAGGTTGTGCTTGGTGTAGGTCGTCATAAGAACTGTGATTTCGGAAACATTCTTATCGGACTTTTTCAATTGAACTTTTTATAGCTGTAGAGTCACATGCAGTCATAAGGAACAATACACAGAGAGGGCTCATAAACTTTGTCCTGTTTTCCCTGATGATAACATTTTGTGAAACTAGAGTACAGTATAACAGCAGGATATTGACAATGATAAGGTCCACTGACCTACACAGATTTCTCCAATTTTACTTGTACTTGTGTGTGAGTGTGTGTGCCTGCATGTATGTGTCTGAGTGTGTGCCTATGTGTATGTGTGTGTGTGTTTGTGTGTGTCTGTGTTTATGCCTTAGTGTGTGTCTGTGTGTATGTGTGTGTGTCTGTCTGTGTGTCTGTGTTTATGCCTTCATGTGTGTCTGTGTGTATGTGTGTGTGTCTGTCTGTGTGTCTGTGTTTATGCCTTCCTGTGTGTCTGTGTGTGTGTCTGTGTGTGTGTCTGTGTTTATGCCTTAGTTTGTGTCTGTGTGTATGTGTCTGAGTGTGTGTCTGATTGTTTTGAGGAACAAAAATGAACTGCTGATTTGTTAATGAGTAGGGAAATAGCCACAATTCATAAAAAATAAAATAGGCAAAAGATATGAACAGACCTTTTACTAAGGAGATACACAGATGACAATAAACACCTGACAAAAATGCTCAACATCTTGAAACCCAATTAAAACCACTGCTCGCCTATTAAAAGGGTACATTCAAAAGATTGACCTGCCAAGCATTGGCAAGGATGTGGAAGAAATGGGACTCACACACTCCTGGTGGGTATGCAAAAGGAAACAATCATTTTAGAACACGGTTTGGCAGTTTTTAATAAGTTAATTATGCACCTATCTTATGACAGTCCTTTGTGTGTCTGTGTGTTTATGTGTATGTCTGTGTGTGTCTGAGTGTGTGTATGCTTGTGTGTGTCTGTGTAGTTTTCAAGAAATTAGTCCATTTCTTCTAAGTTGTCAAATTTGTGAGTGTAAACTTCATCATATTCTCTTATTATCCTCTGATGTCTGTAGGGTCTGTACTGATCTCTCCTGTTTCATTTCTAATATCATTAGTCCCTTTTTGCTTTTAATATTTGTCAGTTTTGCTATAGATTTGTCAATTTTATTGATTTTTCCAAAGAACTAGACTTTGTGTTTCAATTATTTTTTCTATTGTTTTCCTACTTTGAATTTCATTCATTTCTGCTCTTATCTTCATTCTCAATGCTTTGGGTTTGTTTTGCTAATGTTTCAAGGTTAAAAACTTAAGTTTTTTTTTATTTGAGACCTTTTCTCATTTCTAATGTAAGTTAATGCAATAAATGTTTCTCTCCCCACTGCATTAGCCAAGTCTCGCAAATTTTGATATAGAGAGTAATTCCTTTTCATTCAGGTCTGCCTATTTTGAAATTTCTGTGTGTGTGTGTGTGTGTGTGTGTGTGTGTGTGTGTGTGTGTGCCTGTGGGCATGTGTCTGAGTGTCTGAAACTTGCTTTTGCTCTGTGTGTGACTGAGTTTCGCCGTGCTTAGAGATTTTCCGGTTGTCTGTTCCTGATGTCTCGTTTGATCGAGTTGTGGTCAGAGAACACACTGTGTGGTTTCAGTTCTTTTAGATTTGTTAAGATTTATTTCATGGCCCAGGGTATGGTCTGTGTTGATAAATGTACACGGGCACTTAGAAACAAAGGTGTATTCAGCTGCCAGGTGAAATGCCCTGTAAACACCAGGTCGGTTCTGCTGGCTGCGGGGGAGTTCCGGTCTTTTGTGTCCTGGCTGATATTGTCTAGACCCCCCAGCCGTGCCTGGGAGGGGGTGTCGATGTCTCCACTATAACTGTGGCCTTGCCTAGTCCCCCTTTCAGCTGGATCCGTCTCTGTTCCGTGTATTTTGAGGCTTTGCTGATAGGTGAGGACAAATGCTTTTGAAATTTTTAAAGGCAAAATAATTTCTTGAAAGCCATGTCACTGTCTTAAACAGTGGTATCCGTCTACGGAAAAGTGAGAAAGATTGAGGGTCGGGCTGCAAAGCAGCAGCTTGAACGCCCCGTCAGAACACCTACGAACCACGACGTTTGCTTTCTACAGGAGGGTTTGGCAGTAGAATGTCACAGACCAGGAGTGGGTCAGAGGCCGTTCCCTGCCACGTGCATGGGGTGTCTCACGTGGGACCCCGGGCGGGGCGGCTCCCAGCTCGGCAGCTCACAGCCACATCTGTCTGCCCCGGAAGGAAGCGAGTGAGAATGCAAGAGAGAGAATAACATAGGGGGGACCTTGATCTCTTATACTTTATTTTAAAAAGTGAAGCCACTCACTTTTTAAACTCATGGTTGCTGGCGACCATGGGATCGGCTGCTGAGTGGCACAGGCTGGCTCTTATTCTGTGTGGTGACATGTTGGGGCTGTGATTGACACCTGAGACGTTAGGATGAAGACTGTTTCGAGGTGACTATGTGGTTTTCATTGCTAAGGGAGGCAGCGCCGCCCTGGAGTAAACAGCAAATGAAGGGCAGGATGGGGAAGCCTGGGCTCGAGGCCTCCCTGCTCTCTGTGCAACCACAGGGCTCGGGTATTTTTTAACTTCATCCCAGTACCCCCCCCTCCCCCGAACCCTCCTTTATAACCTGCACTGGGTAGAGTTTATGGAGAGCGAACAGGACCCTTGTTAGGCCACTATTTCTGTCGTTTCTCTTTGCATAAACTCCCAGGAGCAACTCTAATGATGGGAGTGGGAGAAACGTTTTCGGTTTTGTCTCCAGCAGATGCGAGGATTGCTCAGAAGCTGGGACAGTGACAGACACTAAGTCGGACAGGTGGCCTATTCCACAGCCCCTCTGGCGGTGCCACACCTGTCATCGCGGCCTCTGTCCTCAGGAAGGCACTGCCCAGCAGGGTCACCAGACCAGGGAAGGACACAGCCGACAAAATAGGACCTGGCCCCGGAATCATAATCCTTTATACACCCTTCCCCAACCGGTGGGCGAGCCATCAGGTTTGCCTGAGTTCTAGAGCCCAGCTCTCAGCAACTGTACTTAGAAAAAGTAAATGAAAAAGGAAGAAGTGAATGAAAGGTACAAATTAGAAGTACAGTTCAGTGAGGATCTTTAGAGATGATCAAGTTCACAGCCTTCGTGCAGTACGTGAAAGTCTCCCCATTGGTCAGTAGTGACTGTTCACTGACCCAGTGGGCACTCGGGCCTCGGTCCCCGGGACATGTAACATAGGGCAGTGCAGGGACTGCTGGCTGCCATCCTGGGGAAGCGCTACTTGTGGGTAATTTACATGCAATTCTTTTAAAAAAAAAAAATATTTTATTGATTTTTTTACAGAGAGGAAAGGAGAGGGATAGAGAGTTAGAAACATCGATGAGAGAGAAACATGGATCAGCTGCCTCCTGCACACCCCCTACTGGGGATGTGCCTGCAACCAAGGTACATGCCCTTGACCGGAATCGAACCTGGGACCCTTCAGTCCGCAGGCCGATGCTCTATCCACTGAGCCAAACCGGGAAGGGCACATGTAATTCTTCTTGTCCTTTTGTCAGCTGGATCGCTCACACGGTGCAGGCCAGATAGAAATCCTCATGCCTTCAATAAAAACTGTACCCCCACACCTATGTCAGGGGTAGACATGGATTGAAATGGACCGAAGAACCACATCAAAGGGATCCATCGTGGAGGGGGGCGAATGCAGGAGGGAGCGTGGTGGGTTATGGGAGCAGGAGACAGGGCTGGACCGAGCAGTGTTCACAGTCAGGAGAGAGGAAGCACTGGGGCCCAGAGAGGCAAACCCCACCAGGGTCCGCAGGAGGGAGGAAGGGCACAGTCAGCATCACGGGAGCGGAGGGGGCCGGCCAGTCTACTCACCCCAGGGACTGAGATACAGAGGAGGGGGGAGGTACGGTGCCCACACTTACCCCGCTCCCTGGACCCCAGGCCAGGAATGAGCAGGTGAATTCCACACTCACCTGCTGGGAGGGAGAAGGCTTTGTTCAGACCCAGGGGTGCCGAGCTGAGCTTGGAGGTTTAAGTAACTGCAGGCCGGCAGAGTCAGGGGTTAGGCAGGGATGGCTTGGAGGTGAGGAATTAGGTATCTGTGTCCCGCCTCTCTTCCTACCTTTAAATTCCCAGGACCCACAGTTAGGACTTAACAGTGGTTTTGGAGCCAAAAAGGTGGGGAAGCGTGAGCTGGGGTGAGTCCAGGAGGAGTGTGGAGGGGCCTGGGGGAGGTCCCTGTTTCTACCACTTCTGCACCCAGAGGTGTCCTGGTCCCTTCGTGGGCAAGTCTGCACCTCACCGGCATGCCCCACATGGGCGCTGGAATAGGCTGGGTGGGACGAGGACTCCATGGGTGGGAGTGGGCGGCTTCAATCCCGGGGTTGCTGAAATCTAAGAGATAATAGGCAGCTCGCACCAACCCCACTCCTGTGTTTAACTTCAGGGAAGGTATGAGGAAGCAGGTCATGGGGCAGGCACGTCAGTGAGGCGTGGCCCGCGCGCAACCCCTCCAAGCTCAAATACCCTCTCCATGACTGCCTCCTGACTCACCGACTGGGGGCAGGGGAACTCTCC
The DNA here is from genome assembly GCF_000412655.1 of Myotis brandtii. Classification (NCBI taxonomy): domain Eukaryota; kingdom Metazoa; phylum Chordata; class Mammalia; order Chiroptera; family Vespertilionidae; genus Myotis; species Myotis brandtii. Next base: position 1,839,910 of record NW_005371804.1, on the reverse strand, counting down.
TCGTTCTCTTTTTTGGGGGAACAGCAAAATCATTACATTTTAAAAATACAATATTTTCCAATTACAAAAATAATTGCTCACTATAGGAACATTTCGGTAACTAGGAGAACAGAGACCGAGGAAACCAGTGTGACATCCTTGCACCCCTTGGGCCCACCCCCTGGTGTGGCTTATTTTTTCTCCTTTTCCTGCTGAGCTGTTTGTAAACCTGACCCTGTTCTTTCTGACTTAACATGCAGCATTATTTATTTATTTTTAATTTTAAAAAAAACATATTTTATTGATTTTTTACAGAGAAGAAGGGAGAAGAATAGAGAGCCAGAAACATAGATCAGCTGCCTCTTGCACACTCCCCACTGGGGATGTTCCCACAACCAAGATACATGCCCTTGACAGGAATCGAACCTGGGACCTTTCAGTCCACAGGCCAAAACTCTACCCACTCAGCCAAACCAGTTACAACAGCATGAGCGTTGTAACTTACAGACTCCACAGAGCTTCACATTTCACCGTGCATCGTCCAACCAACATTCTCTACAATTGTTTACAATGACTAAGATTTCTTTTGAGGACATCTTTATGCGGGACGATCTGTCTGTGTTTGGGATTCTTTCTTGAGGGCGCCCCCTGAAGGAGATTTACTGGGTCAGAGTGAGTGCTCTTTCTAGGCCCACGCTGATCACCATGAAGGTGGGCCCATTGCCGCCATGGGTGTAGGTTGTGTTTTCCTGACTTTCAGCAGCATGGACTCTTCTGCTTAAAAGACAAAATCTGACAACTTGCTTGGCTTGCACATTGTTGTTACCTTAGGTGATTTCTTTGATTGCTAATAATTTTTCCCCATTTCCTATAATTTTGTAATTGGATGTTCATGCTCTTTGCCTCTATCTATTCGAGTTCCAGGGTTTGAAAATTCAACTGTGTAAGCTCTTTATATTTCAAAGATTTTAAACCTTCGTTCATCATATATATGATAAACATTTTACAGTTAAAGAAGTTTAAAATACTTCACATAGTTAAATTTGCTCTCTACCTACATATGTAATATACATTTAGATGATTTCTGTTATTCTGTTATCTATTGCTTTCAAGGCTTACCCAAGAAATACCCAAATCTTCCAGAAATTAGTTAAGTACTTAATGCTACTTTCTTTAATTTATGTAAAATAGCTGCTACTGCAACTGCTTTGGTTGTTGGTCAGAAGGTCAGAGTTGGTGGCCCCAGCCCCCTCCCCATGTATGGCCCACTTCAGCGGGGCATGGTCATTTGCCTGGTGATAGTGAGCCAGATCTTCACATCTATAGGATCTGGGTCCTTGTGTGGTCTTATATGTATTGGGTTGCCTCAGTTTCCCATCGACCAGGACCTCTGGTGAGAAAACACTCACAGAAGCCCCAGTGACCCTCTAGGTCTACACGCACCACCCTCCTCATCCCCACTGTGTAGCAGTTACACAGTTTCCCTCCCTCTGGTGAGAAAACACTCACAGAAGCCCCAGTGACCTAGAGGGGTCACCCACAAGCACCACCCTCCTCATCCCCACTGTGTAGCAGTTACAGTTTCCCTTGGTTCCTAGGACCAGTCCTTTTAGTGGACATGCCTCTTCAACTGTTCACTGGCATGAGGTCAGTCTCCACTGCCAGTCGGGTTTCCACGTGGAAGCCAGCCTCTCTCAGACCAACAGCGCTCCAACCTGTAAGACCACGGCCATGGGACGGGAAGCAAAACTTCCTCTAGCAGTGACTTCCTTTAACATGAGGAACGCCACTCCTTCGTCTGTTGTGTGCTTTCTGGACATGTGCACTTTGGTTTAAGGCATGTGCCAAATGGGAATCCACCCACTGGCGGGGGAGCAGACAATCCCATCATTCGGTCGAGCTATCTGCTCTTGGGTGATGGGCCTGTGGGAAGGCCAGTGAATTGCGGGGACATTGTTAGATTTCCTGGCCCTGAAATGTGTTGTGATGCATCCCCTGCATGGGATTATGCATTCTGTAAATTCCCAGTGCTGGTCTGCCAGCAGCTGCGGCTCAGAGGGAGGGCAGGTACAGACCAGGCCCTCCATCCTGCCCCTCTGTGATGGAAACGCTCTCATGGAACCAACCTGCCACCAGGCTGCCAGCCACTGCTCCTGGGCACCATGCCACATCCAGGATCATGCACCAGCCCCTGCTGCTGGCAGGATGGGAACTCAGAAGTGGAGTCAATTACTATGAGGAGAAACTCGCGGTATTGAGCCTATGCCACTGGGACGTCCCCACTTCCTACATGGCCCCGTGACGTCTTCACATTCACGAGTTTGAATTGAGTCCTGGCTGACCCCTTGACTGTAGCCTGTGAGTCAGAGAATCCAGCTAAGCTGTCACCCAGTACCCGACACACAGTAACTGTGAGATAGTGTTTCTTGTTTTAAATCGCTAAGTTTTGGGGTCGTTTGTCACATGGTGACAGAGAACTAATATGGAACCTGCTGTTTTTCATCTTGGACTTCCCCAAGATGCCACACAACGCCGATGTCTGCCGTGGATACGTCACAAACCGTCCACACTTTTGGGCCCACGTGGCAGGGTGTCTTGTGTGACAGCCTGGACCAATTTCTGCAGAGCCATTTATTATTCTGACTCCACTCAAAATTTCAAACTTTATTGGCAGCTGGTAAATGAGCCAGAACAGCCTGTTCAAATGTAGTCTATATTACCTCCCAGATCCAAAGAGGCCTGTGAGGAGGTACTGGGTGAGTGGAACAGGTGCAGACATTCATCTTTCCCTTCACAAAGGATATGCCCACTAAAGGGCCAGGTTCCTGGACTTTCGCAGCTCCAATCTCTGACACACGTGTGCTTCTCTAAGGCATCTTCCGGTTTTCAAAATCCAGTTAACTCAACATCATGTCTGCAATGTAACAGGCCAGAAGAATGTTTAGCAAAATGTTCAAGGTCTCTCCTGAGTATGCAGACGTGACACAACCCCAAGTTCACATTGTAGCAGTATATTGCTGCCCCTGTCATGCGGAGGCAAAAGACGTCTGATCATCTTTTCTGAAAGGAATGGGGTGGGGGCGGGGGCGGGAAGCAAACATCTTCTAGGTCAATGGCTGCATATCAGGTGCCAGGGAGTTTGCTCCAGGAACGACATCACATCCAGCTCCCCGGCTGCAGGTGTCATCACCACTTGATGAAATCTGTGACACTTTATACACAGGAATTTTCTAGGTCAATGGCTGCATATCAGGTGCCAAGGAGTTTGCTCCAGGATCGACATCACATCCAGCTCCCCAGCTGCAGGTGTCATCACCGCTTGATGAAATTTGTGACACTTTATACACAGGGCTTGACAGATGACAGTCTGTGGGCCAGATCCTGCCTGTGGCCTGCTTTTGCACAACCTGAAAACTAAGAATGATTTGTACATTTTTCAAAGGTTGCAAAAATAAAACAAGGATGATGTGGCAGAGCCCAAGTGTGGCCCACCAAGCCTGAAATAACGACCACCTGGACAGTTACCGTGAACCTGTGCTGACCCTGTTCTCAAGTCATTCTCCACAACACACCTGGCCACACAGATGAGGCCAACGGGCATGTGCAATGACCACGGCTGCAAGCTCAAGTCCTTGATGGTGGCATTGACTTCTGCAGGTCCCTCCTGGACTGAGATGCTGGTTTTGGTTCACTGCCTTGGTGAGAGACTTCCACGGTAACATCCCTCAGTCCAAGGATCAGAGAAGCAATGCAGCTACTAAGTGTATCTATCCTGGGCCTGGGGGG
>NW_005371804.1:1824400-1833870 GCF_000412655.1 Myotis brandtii | reverse complement strand
GGGGTGGGGGCGGGGGCGGGAAGCAAACATCTTCTAGGTCAATGGCTGCATATCAGGTGCCAGGGAGTTTGCTCCAGGAACGACATCACATCCAGCTCCCCGGCTGCAGGTGTCATCACCACTTGATGAAATCTGTGACACTTTATACACAGGACTTGACAGATGACAGTCTGTGGGCCAGATCCTGCCTGTGGCCTGCTTTTGCACAACCTGAAAACTAAGAATGATTTGTACATTTTTCAAAGGTTGCAAAAATAAAACAAGGATGATGTGGCAGAGCCCAAGTGTGGCCCACCAAGCCTGAAATAACGACCACCTGGACAGTTACCGTGAACCTGTGCTGACCCTGTTCTCAAGTCATTCTCCACAACACACCTGGCCACACAGATGAGGCCAACGGCTCACTAGTTCCTGTGAGGAGGGTGGCAGTGCCGACTGGACCCTGAGCCGCTCCGCACAGGCCCTGTGTCCTCGGGGAAGGACCTGACGGTGCTCGGCTCACATAAGAAGTTGCCATGGAAATGTCTAACCAGACAGCACTAACAGAGGGAAGATGAAGTTTAAAGTTCAAGTCCCCTGGGGAGGGGCGGGGGGCAGGCCTGTCATTCTCCTGCTCATCCTGCCGAGATCAGCTCCCCCTTACCCAGGACTTGGATTCTCAAAATGGTTGAAAATGGCCCATGTCGAAAGGCCAAGGCTAGGCGGGCGGGCTCCTCTGCTCCTTCTCCTCCCTGAGTTGTGTGGCAGGGACCCCGTGAGCCACTGTTCACACAACTGCGCCTTTCGTGGGCCATCTCTCGCTATGAATCACTTTCCGGTGAGTGTACTGTTGACGTTAGCCGATACGGACCAGTGGACTGAGGAGACTCCCATGGATAAGAGCGGGATGGTCTGAATCTCAAATCCCTCACCAAGATGACTACGAGACACAGTTTCCCTCTATCAGCAAACGCGTCCACCAGGATGGGTTTCTTCTGTCCCAGATGAGATTCGGTTTCCTTGGAGCCTAATCTATCATTGAAGAAAAAAAATTCCTACTATCATTATGAGGAGGGTGGCAGTGCCGACTGGACCCCGAGCCGCTCCGCACAGGCCCTGTGTCCTCGGGGAAGGACCTGACGGTGCTTGGTTCACATACGAAGTTGCCATGGAAATGTCTAACCAGACAGCATTAACAGAGGGAAGATGAAGTTTGAAGTTCAAGTCCCCTGGGGAGGGGCGGGGGGCAGGCCTGTCATTCTCCTGCTCATCCTGCCGAGATCAGCTCCCCCTTACCCAGGACTTGGATTCTCAAAATGGTTGAAAATGGCCCATGTCGAAAGGCCAAGGCTAGGCGGGCGGGCTCCTCTGCTCCTTCTCCTCCCTGAGTTGTGTGGCAGGGACCCCGTGAGCCACTGTTCACACAACTGCGCCTTTCGTGGGCCATCTCTCGCTATGAATCACTTTCAGGTGAGTGTACTGTTGACGTTAGCCGATACGGACCAGTGGACTGAGGAGACTCCCATGGATAAGAGCGGGATGATCTGAGTCTCAAATCCCTCACCAAGATGACTCCGAGACACAGTTTCCCTCTATCAGCGAACGCGCCCGTGTGGCTTGCCCGTGTTTAGAAAACACCTTTTAATCAGTGGAGGACTGTGAGACCCTCCTTAGGCAAATGTTATCTAACACTCTTTCAGCAAACAGAGCCCGGGTTTAAAATCGAGGGCTCAGACAGATTCTCACCCCTGACTTGTACTCTCCTGGGAGCAGAGAGAAGAAAGGCATGGCCACCATGGAGCCCAAGGTGATCTGCGTCCTGCTCCTGGTCTTCTCGCTGGCCCTCAGCAGCCTGGCCCAGGTCCAGACCGGTAAGCAGCCCTCTTCCTGCTTCTTGGGGGGAGGGAGGGAGCACATGGGCATAGAGAGGTAGCCCTGATGGGGGTCTTTGTTTCACAGTGTGTGGTTTTGAGCCAAGCATTGTTTTAGGCCCTTGAGAGGGTTTGGAAGGCAAAAGCAAGTGATGGTAGCAGCGGGATGGGCCATCTCTCGCTATGAATCACTTTCAGGTGAGTGTACTGTTGACGTTAGCCGATACGGACCAGTGGACTGAGGAGACTCCCATGGATAAGAGCGGGATGATCTGAGTCTCAAATCCCTCACCAAGATGACTCCGAGACACAGTTTCCCTCTATCAGCGAACGCGCCCGTGTGGCTTGCCCGTGTTTAGAAAACACCTTTTAATCAGTGGAGGACTGTGAGACCCTCCTTAGGCAAATGTTATCTAACACTCTTTCAGCAAACAGAGCCCGGGTTTAAAATCGAGGGCTCAGACAGATTCTCACCCCTGACTTGTACTCTCCTGGGAGCAGAGAGAAGAAAGGCATGGCCACCATGGAGCCCAAGGTGATCTGCGTCCTGCTCCTGGTCTTCTCGCTGGCCCTCAGCAGCCTGGCCCAGGTCCAGACTGGTAAGCAGCCCTCTTTCTGCTTCTTGGGGGAGAGGAGGGACACATGGGCATAGAGAGGTACCCCTGATGGGGGTCTTTGTTTCACAGTGTGTGGTTTTGAGCCAAGCATTGTTTTAGGCCCTTGAGAGGGTTTGAAGGCAAAAGCATCCTAGGATGTTCAGCAACGCCCCGGCATCCACCTGCGAGATGGGAGCTTTACCCCCTCCCCCAGCTGGGGCAACCCAAAATGTCCCCTGGGGGCAGGGGCAGGAGCCTCCCTGTCTGAGAAGCACCGCTTTTAGGAAGTACTGCATCCATAAATCTTAGACCAGAGATTCTCAACCTGTGGGTCGTGACCCCTTTGGGGGTCGAACGACCCTTTCACAGGGGTCGCCTAAGACCATCGGAAAACACATATATAATTACATATTGTTTTTGTGATTAATCACTATGCTTTAATTATGTTCAATTTGTAACAATGAAATTGGGGGTCACCACAACATGAGGAACTGTACTAAAGGGTAGCGGCATTAGGAAGGTTGAGAACCACTGAGCTAAAGTCTGCACAGATGTCCCAGTGCCTACTCCACGGTGGGCATCCCGAGAACCTGTCTGGGCCCCGTGCTCTGCAGAGCCCAAACCACTTGCCCCATTGGTTCGTGTTGCATCAATATTAGTCCATGGGAGTTGCCCAATGAGAGAGGGCACTGCTGCTTCCTTTGAACTTGTTTGTGTCTCAAGGCCTTTATCTTCGGAGTGTGATCAATTGTCTGTGATGTCTGTGAAAAGTGCTTTGCAAGCTACAAAGTGCTGAATCAACATTTCTTGTTTATGTTAGCGTGCTTTGCTGGATTTCACAAAGGAATGCATGTGGGCGTCCTGCCCTCTCAGTCTAGGGGGAGTGTCCCACATCCAACTGTCTTTGGAGGAATTGTCTTTCACGGAGTCAGATGCCCCAGCTCAAGGCCAACTGTGCCCACCTCTGCCCTGAATCTCGGTCCACCTGTCCTCTGACCAGCCTCCTTCTATTCAACCTCCTTCCTTCTCCGTCCCTTTACTGTCGATGTTCCCAAGGCCTCGCTCTTCATCCCCCTTGTCTTCTCACTCATGGTGCATGGCCATGTGCACCTCTGAGCCCTTACCCTCCTATGCCCCCTCTCCCAGGCTCCCCTCCCATTGCCTGCCTCAGCCTGCCGTGTTCGCCTTCTCAGAGCCTCTGGCCCCGAGTGTAGATCCCACAGATCTCGCATCCAGACCATGTGGGAGCTGTCAGCTGGCCCGTCTGACCTGGGTGCTTTCCACTTTGGGTCATTTCATCCCTCCCCTGGTGAAAGCTGTGGCTCTCAGGCTGAAACTGTGTCCCCTAGCCCTCGGCCTTGCTCCTCTCAGACCACTCACCTCAACCTCTGCATCGTCTCTGCAAACGGACTTACACCTCCTTACACACCTTGCTCTCCCCCTTCACTGCCATCGACCATGCTGCTCCCTCTGCTTGGAACACCCACTACTCCATCCTCAAGAGGTCAACCGCCTCCTACGGGAAGCCCTCCTTGCTTTGTTCAGCCTTGTTGTCACTTGTCCTTTCTGTGCTTGACCTGGACACACTAGGATGGCCGCACTGTGCTGCTTTGCACATATACTTGGCTTTCTCCTCCATCTGAGTTTGGTCTCTTAACAAGCATGCCTTTATTTTTAATTTCTGGGTCACCACCACCTGGCACAGAGCCTGACAGGAGCTCGGTTTCTGAGGGACCCGCGCTGCCTGTGTTTGCTGTGTCATCTCCTGTTCCTAGCACACACAAACGGTGCCCAATAGATATATTGATTGAGTAAATATGCTTAATACTTGTTCGTTGAAATTAATGAGCGAATGAATACTCTGTCCAGGTAGGTGCAGGGTTACACACTCCGGGCACCTTGCAGTTTCCCTGAGGTGATGTGTTTTCATGTCAGGAAATGAGGACAGGGTCTCCCTCCCGGACCCCGAGGCCTGGGTCTGCATCGGCCACACGAAGCGGGACGGGGGTGTGGGTAGAAATAGCGAGGAGTTCGGCTCCGGGCTTATCTGTGCCCCCTGCCCGTGTGCCTTTAGAGACGTGCGTGATGGCCCCGAGTCAGAGGAGCAACTGCGGGTTCTCGGGCATCACGCCCGCCCAGTGCGCAGAGAAGGGCTGCTGCTTTGACAGCACTGTCCCCGGGCACCCGTGGTGCTTCTACCCTCTGAACATCGTCAACAACGTTCCGGAAGGTACGTCCATGACAACGCGGTGGGGCTGACGGCGTGGGATGCGTGAGAAAACCGCACGGGCCCTCGGGACTCTGCACTGCCAGCTGTGTTTTCACCTGGACTGTGGCCCCGGGGGCCCGGGGAGGAGCGGTTTAGCCTAAATCACCATGAATCCGGGTCTGGGACGGGGAGGTGGGGCTGAAAGACCATGTGGGGAGGAGCCTGCCCCCCCCCCGCCCCCCCGGCTTGGCTCCACAGCCTTCACCAAATGCTGAGAAGAATCACCTTTGTGATGTGTAGCTGGCTTGGGGTGGGAGGGGAAGGAATGACAAAATATGAAGACGGTCCATGTTCATGTTTTCTGAAGAATCTTCCCGTTGATACTTTCAAGTCAAAAATCCCCTGGAATCATTGCCAAGTGAGAGAACATCCTCCTCCTCACTAACATCTCTTCTCCCGCACCTTCCCTTCCAGAGGAGTGTGAGTTTTAGCCGCTCTCGGTGGGAGTCGCGTCTACACTTAGAATGGGCCACCCCCCGCCCCCGGCCGCCGCTCAGCCTCGCCACCACCCCCTCATCTCCAGCTTCTGCGTCTCAGCCTCGGCTCACTGCATGGATGGACTGCCTTGATTTTTCTCACTCAAAATCGACCTGAAAATTAATAGAGATGAATGCTACTTTGTGCTTTTAGTTCTCTTTAAAAATAAAAACTGATTTTTCTTTCTTTCAAGAAAAGTGCTCATTGTCCCCTCTGGCTTCTTGTCATGGGTTATACACAGATTCACGGTCCCGGGTGAGAGATGAGGGGTGGGGGAGGGGATGACATGGCCACAGGGTTGCAGAAGTTGCCTCGGTGGCTATTAGCCACCGGGGTCCATGCACAAGGCCCTTCATGGCAAAGTCTTCCAGAAGCACCTCCCAGCCACACCCTTGTCAAGTCATGAAAATAGGCACCAAACTCTATCAATGTTCTTGTAAAATTCATGGTGGATGACCCACTGCCGTGCAGCAAAAGCTACCTGTCAATGTCTTCACCTCCCCCAGGTGGAAACTGGCTCAGGAGATAAAATCCACAGCAGAGTCTGACAGTGTTAAAAATAAAAAATTGCAGAGCTGACATCTTTTTAAAAAATTTTTTTTATTGATTTCAGAGAGGAAGGGAGAGGGGGAGAGAGAGAGAGATAGAAACATCAACCATGAGAGAGAGAGAATCACTGATTGGCTGCTTCCTGCATGCCCCCTACTGGGGATCAAGCCTGCAACCTGGGTATGTGCTCTTGACCGGAATGGAACCTAGGACCCTTCAGTCCGCAGGCCGACGCTCTATCCACTGAGCCAAACTGGCTGTCATCTTGAAGAACAACTCTGTGGGGGCTGACAGTGTGGAATTGGTGAGGAAAGCCACCCCTCCGAAAGGGAGGCATGCGAAGGCCACGTGCCACCTTATCACTGACAGGCAAATGGGAGGACAGGGAGCCAATTGGACCTGCCCAGACACCCTGGCATTGGACAGAGGGCCACCCGGGCCAGCGGTGTGACAGAGCGGCCCTGGGTGCCGCGGCCCCAGCTGCAGGGCGAGTGAGGAGAAGACACCAGCTCCGGGCGGTCCTCCTGCCCCAGGAGCTCAGTCCATCGCTCCCCCGGTTGGCTCCTCCTCTCAGGTGCCCTCGCACTGGACACAACCTGCACAACTGTTGGGGGGCCCAGGAGCAGGGGAGCACTTCTCCCCACAGCCAGCTGGTTCCCAAGGGGAAGAGGGGCCAGAGCTGGGCGTGGACAGTGTTTTCCACTGTCCGGTCAGATCGACCACTCCCCTGACCCGTGGCCACCAGGACAAGTACGTCCAGAGCCCAGGAGCCAGGAGCGCGTGCACGGGCAGGGGCGTCAGGGTGGGAACCCCAGCACACGCAGACAGCCGCACACCCGTGTGCCGCCGTGTGTGTCGTGTTCTGTGTGCTGTGGGGTCACGGGGCTTTTCCTCACTGGAGAATGTGCAGAGAAATGTCCCTTCTCTCTCGTGTCCATAGCTGATCTGATCGCTCACAACCTCTGCCCGACAGTTCAGGTAAAGGGAAACCAATGGTTGCCTCCGATCCCTCGTGAGATGCAGTATCTCCTGTCACAACCCCTGGAGGCAATAGTTCCTGGGAGTAAGCTGCTCAGTCTCTCTCAGCCCCCCAGCTTCCTGGCCCTCACCCCCTTCCTGACCCTCACCCCCTTCCTGACCCTCCCCCCCTTCCTGACCCTCCCCCCTTCCTGACCCTCCCCCCTTCCTGACCCTCCCCCCTTCCTGACCCTCCCCCCTTCCTGACCCTCCCCCCTTCCTGACCCTCCCCCCTTCCTGACCCTCCCCCCTTCCTGACCCTCCCCCCTTCCTGACCCTCCCCCCTTCCTGACCCTCCCCCCTTCCTGACCCTCCCCCCTTCCTGACCCTCCCCCCTTCCTGACCCTCCCCCCTTCCTGACCCTCCCCCCTTCCTGACCCTCCCCCCTTCCTGACCCTCCCCCCTTCCTGACCCTCCCCCCTTCCTGACCCTCCCCCCTTCCTGACCCTCCCCCCTTCCTGACCCTCCCCCCTTCCTGACCCTCCCCCCTTCCTGACCCTCCCCCCTTCCTGACCCTCCCCCCTTCCTGACCCTCCCCCCTTCCTGACCCTCCCCCCTTCCTGACCCTCCCCCCTTCCTGACCCTCCCCCCTTCCTGACCCTCCCCCCTTCCTGACCCTCCCCCCTTCCTGACCCTCCCCCCTTCCTGACCCTCCCCCCTTCCTGACCCTCCCCCCTTCCTGACCCTCCCCCCTTCCTGACCCTCCCCCCTTCCTGACCCTCCCCCCTTCCTGACCCTCCCCCCTTCCTGACCCTCCCCCCTTCCTGACCCTCCCCCCTTCCTGACCCTCCCCCCTTCCTGACCCTCCCCCCTTCCTGACCCTCCCCCCTTCCTGACCCTCCCCCCTTCCTGACCCTCCCCCCTTCCTGACCCTCCCCCCTTCCTGACCCTCCCCCCTTCCTGACCCTCCCCCCTTCCTGACCCTCCCCCCTTCCTGACCCTCCCCCCTTCCTGACCCTCCCCCCTTCCTGACCCTCCCCCCTTCCTGACCCTCCCCCCTTCCTGACCCTCCCCCCTTCCTGACCCTCCCCCCTTCCTGACCCTCCCCCCTTCCTGACCCTCCCCCCTTCCTGACCCTCCCCCCTTCCTGACCCTCCCCCCTTCCTGACCCTCCCCCCTTCCTGACCCTCCCCCCTTCCTGACCCTCCCCCCTTCCTGACCCTCCCCCCTTCCTGACCCTCCCCCCTTCCTGACCCTCCCCCCTTCCTGACCCTCCCCCCTTCCTGACCCTCCCCCCTTCCTGACCCTCCCCCCTTCCTGACCCTCCCCCCTTCCTGACCCTCCCCCCTTCCTGACCCTCCCCCCTTCCTGACCCTCCCCCCTTCCTGACCCTCCCCCCTTCCTGACCCTCCCCCCTTCCTGACCCTCCCCCCTTCCTGACCCTCCCCCCTTCCTGACCCTCCCCCCTTCCTGACCCTCCCCCCTTCCTGACCCTCCCCCCTTCCTGACCCTCCCCCCTTCCTGACCCTCCCCCCTTCCTGACCCTCCCCCCTTCCTGACCCTCACCCCCTTCCTGGTCCTCCCCCCCTTCCTGCCCCTCCCCCCCTTCCTTGTCCTCCCCCCCTTCCTGACCCTTCCCCCTTCCTGATCCTCACCCCCTTCCTGACCCTCACCCCCTTCCTGATCCTCACCCCATTTTGTAACTGAGGCCAAGGCGCTGACAGTGCTGAATGACCCGCAGGGCGAGCAGACCCTCGATTGGACGGCACAGCCCACTCTCGAGTCAGGGATCCGCCCGCCGTTCAGGTTTACTAATAATTTCAAAGAGGCCATCAAGAGAAAGCCCGGAGGGGTGTGGGACACAGGGACAGCGCCCATGCTGTTCCTCTGAGACACATTGAGGCCCCTGGTGGGGCTCACAGCAGGCCTTTCATGTGCTCCTGCCCCTTTCCCACCCAGAGGGCTGTGCGGGTGAAATGACACTTCCCAGGGAGCCACGACACATAGACTGGGGGCTCCTTGACTCGAAGGCCTTATGGCCAGGGACATCCAGCAGCGGGTACCTTCCTCCCGGCGAATGCGTCAGCATGCGGGCCCAGAGGCCAGTGACAAGGAGACCGATTCGGTGGGTCCCCACCTTCCTTCGTTTCCCTGGATTCTGGCCCAGTGAAGGGACGGAATGGATACAGGGCTGGCGGCATCAGCGTCCCCCTCCCCCCATCAGGTTACAGAAAGCATCCGAGGCCCCGATCCATGCCCAGCTCCTCCGGTGTCTGCCCCCAGAGTGTGGATCCTGTGGCCCCGCCATCTGGGCGCCAGGCCTCTCGTGGAGGAGATGACTGGGGGCTCCTGTGGGGGTGTCCCCGCTCAGCACGATGACATGCTTTGTGGGGCGCAGTTACGGTGTTTTGGCCAGGTTCAAGCCTCGGACTAATGAAAGGACAGGGTCCTCTCATTGCCACGTGCAAGTCCCAGCTGGGCAGGGCCGCCCCCCCAGCACAATTATAGCCAATGGCTGTGGTTGTAAGCTTGAACCTATGGTCCAAACACGTAGCCCCACGTGCCTTGTGCTAGAGTTCAGGTGCATGTAGTTGAGTAGGGTTGGAGCTCACGAGAATGCTGTAAACAACGTGATCACACCCCTACTTTGCCTCGTGGCATCTGCTATAAAATAAAGACACGTTTTGTGGGCACTGGCGCTGTCTCCTCATCAGGGAGCAGCGTCCCACCGAGACCCAGCTTTCATTCTCTTGTCTGTCTTTCCTCAATCCT
>NW_005371804.1:1808454-1824382 GCF_000412655.1 Myotis brandtii | reverse complement strand
CACTGAGTTTACCTTTGGCCGCAACAATGCTTCTGTCCCGTCATGGCCCAGCACCCTGCACAGGACTCAGAGCTGGTGCAGAAGAAGATGTGGTTGCTCTGTGCCACACTGTCCTTCTGGAAACTCACAAAAACCCAGAAGAATTCCGACAGTGGGGGCAGAGACCTAGAGGTAGAGCTCCGAGGACGGAGAGCTGACAGAGCGCGAGGCTGTGGGCCATGCCCCCCGCACGGGATCCGGAACCAAGATGCTGAGAAGGGTGTCAGGAGCAGGCCCTGTGCCATCCCTCCTCGGCCCGCCCACACATGTCCGGTGGACCTACGGCACTCACTCACGTTTTGGGGGCCAAGGGGAGCTGCTGAATGCTGGGTGTGGTGACAGGTGGGGTAGGTGGCCCTGAGGGGACAGAGGCCCTGGGTGACATGCCACTTCCTTTTCATGGTCAGAGCCAGGTGGGGTGAGATAAGAGAGGAGGAGGTTGGGGAGAGAATCCAGAAAGGCCCCAGAAGAATGAGACGTTTCCTCCTCACGCCCAGGAATCTAGGCCTCAGAACCTGCCCAGGGCCACCCCCACCCACGGCAGCCCCCCACCCCCGGTGCATCCACCCCTTCAAAGCCCCAGTGATTATCTCAGGGTGGGGGGACCTGGATGGGGGTGCTTGGTATCACACCACATCCCTACCTAAGTCTCTCTAAGCCATGAGCACACGGGTAAAGGAGGTGGGGGCGGGGGGGGCACATTGGTGTCTTAAGGCAGCAATGGCGACCTCTCTGGGTCACTGCTGTCCTTGAAGCACACGGAGGGTGGAGGGGGAAAGGCCAGCTGGGGTGATAATGAGCCTTAGTAAGAACAGCGCTGCTGATAAGGCACAGGAGCAGTTAACAGTTTGGGGAGCATATCATGCGCACACACACGTGTGCACACGTACATGCACACAGGCACACACATGCACACATACATGTACACACAGGCACACACAGTCCCTAAAGAACCCAAGCTCCTCTTCTCCCCCAGCTTTGGAAACTAGGCTGAGGACACCTGTGCGGAAGGTCATCTGGGGGCCAGTGCTCTCTTGCACCAAAAACCGCTAAACTTCAGCCAGGGGAGGGAAAACCCCCTAATAACTCCCACATCTGAATACATGGCTTAGTGGTGTCAGGTACAGATAGCGGGACCTCGCTCTGAGGTGCAGGTGACAGTAACCTGCAGGGTGTGCTACCTGATCTAAAGGATAGAATAAGCAGAAGTGTTACTATGGATGGGAGAGGACGGAGAGGCCACACATCAGAAGTAGCAGTGCATGTCCGGGCTGACAGCTCTGCCATGTCATCCGAGAGCCAGGCACTCATCTGTGACTCTCATCATGGCCTCTTTGGGCCCCAGGTGTCAGCCCAGAAGCACAGCGGGGCTGCTCTGTGGGTTACCGTGGGCTCCAGCGGGGCCTGCAGTGCCAGCTCTGAGACGCCTCACAAAAGCCCCAGCGTGAGGTGGCCCCAGGCACCGTCCGTGTCCTGGCCCCTTGCGCAAACCCCAGTTTTGGTCCTGGTTACCATGCATTGCTGGAAAGGCGAAGAGTGGGACAGGACAGAATACCTCATGACCCAGGATCCAGGGGAGCGGTCATTCCACTTGAACCCGCGGGAAGTGCTAACCTGCCCGGGCTCTCGCTTTGGGTTGTTGATTGATTTCACACATGCCGTGGCTTGAGCGTCTTAGTTTGATCCGTGAGCTTGTTTGTTCTGTGGCTGGTAGTGTACTGGAGGTTACTAATGCTCCTTGATAAATTCCCATACAATAGGGTTCTGTTCAGACGATGTTGAACCAAAGACCAGGCCAGGAACCAATTCTCCAAGCCAAGTTGTGGCTTAAGATCATATCTGCAGAGTCACTGAGAAGGATATTGTTAACTTAAGAAAACTCCCTCGCCTTTCTTTGTGCGGGTGAAATGGGAGGGAGTGGGAGGGGCAGGTTGTGAAAATATTCAATAAATGTGAGCACGATAGAAAACACCAGTGGCTATTAGGGAACAATTAGACATTTGATCCAAATGTCAGTGGCTATTAGAAAAAAGTTATCCACTTAAAGGTCCGAGCAGACAGAAGATTATAGTTAGTAACAGAAAGATGTATAGTATTGCAGTATTTTAAAGGTGTTTCTATTTTTTTTAAAAAATTGAATTTATTGGGGCGACATTAATTAATAAAATTATATAGGTTCCAGCATAGTATTGCAGTATTTTAAAGGTGTTTCTATTTTTTTAATTGAATTTATTGGGGCAACATTGATTAATAAAATTATATAGGTTCCAGGTGTACAATTCTATAATACATCATCTGTATGTAGGATTGTGTGTTCTTAATTGTTCTTCTCAGGTCTTAATATTGTCCTGAGTTGGACATTTTGGGGGTAGCGAACAGATTAAATTAGGCAGATCTGCATATATCTATGTACATATGAGGTGCAATAAAGTTGAGTGGGCCTAATAAGTAGGGAACCTCTATGCTAAAGGCAAACACTGTAGGGAGTTTGTTTATTTATTTAATCTGTTCTAGGTCATCAATGTCAAGAACTCAGAAGAGCTCAGAGTTTACCCTACTTGCAAGCTGATAGTTTTATGGATGCTGGCAGAAGACAGGAGAGTCCTGGTTCAGAGATAAAAGACTGTATTACTCACCGTGCAGCAAGCAGCTTGAGGTCATTATGTTTGTGCCCCCAAGTCCTCCTGGGGTAGCACAGATGGGCTCAGACAAATGCTGGAACACACCGTGGGTTGCATTACAGGACAGGAACCCTGACTTCTTAAGGACTCAAATCTTTTTAGGGGCAGTAAGCTTGCCTGCCCTCTGCTCCAGATGGAAGTGCCATATCTGCATTCCCAGATTGTTTGCTCCACAAACATCCTTGGAAAGATAGTCTGGCATGAAGGACTGTTTTGACAGCCTCCTACACATCTCCTTGGTGGTGGCTGGGTATTTCCATCCAGGGTTGTGGGGATGGCCAACATTGGACAGCTGAGATCACCTCCAGCTTGCATCACATATGCTCACAGCCTGGGAGTGGGGGACCCACATGCTATGCAGGGCCACCTGGGGGTGCACTCAGGAACAGAGTGAGCAATGGGGGCACTGCAGGAGGAGGCTTTGCTGCATCAAGAAGGTAGGGTGCCCATGGTTCCCACGGAGCATGAGATTGGCTTGTTTGAATAATTCTGTGGGCTGGCAGGGAAGTGAGAGCCCCTACTCAGGGCAAGCAGGAACTGTGCCTCGTCCCCTGATAAGGAGGTTGGCTTGGCCAGGGATCTTATCTGTGGGGACAGGTGGGGAGGAGGACGTGTGGTTAGGCCACCTGAGGCCCTCTCAGTTCCACTGGACACTGAGTCTTAATTTTAGGTCCCAGACCACAAGGACAGTTAGGGAGACGTGCACAGATGTGAGAGGCGCACAGAGAATTGTCTTTCAACAATTTTTAAACTTTTAAAAGTTTATTTTTAGAGAGTTTTTAAGATGATAATACAGGGAAAGGCAGATTTATTTATTTATTTTTCACTAGAGGCCCGGTGCACGAATTCATGCACCAGTGGGGTCCCTTGGCCTGGCCGGGGAGGTATGTGGGAGGTTGGCCAGCCGGGAAGGGACTGCAGGAGGGCTCCAGGGTGTGTCCAGCCTGTCTCGCTCAGTCCCAGTCGGCCAGACCCCAGCAGCAAGCTAAGCTACTGGTAGGAGCATCTGCCCCCTGGTGGTCAGTGCACATCATAGTGAGCGGTTGAGCGGCCTTAGCATATCATTAGCATATTATGCTTTGATTGGTTGAACGGCCGACTGGTCAACCAGACACTTAGCATATTAGGCTTTTATTATACAGGATTGATTTCAGAGAGGAAGGGAGAGGGAGAGAGAGATAGAAACATCAATGGTGAGAGAGAGAATTATTGATCAGCTCCTTCCTGCACGCCCCCCACGTGCCCTTGGCTGGAATCGAACCCGGGACCCCACAGTCTGCAGGATGGTACTCTATCCACTGAGCAAAACCAGCTAGGGGAGATTTTGTTTTTCTTAAAGGACCAGATGGTAATTATTTTAGGATATGTGGGCCATATAGTCTCTGTCACAAGTAATCAACCCTGCCATCACAGCTTGGAAGTAGCCATAAACAAATGTGTAAATAAATAGGCATGGCTGTGTTTTAATAAAGTTTTATTTTTAAAAACAGGCAATGAGTCCATGTCCCATAGTTTGTCAACTCCTACTATAATATATCAGTTTGCCTAGATATGGTAACCTAAATGATTTAAATATTTTGACGTTTTAAGATCAACAAGATTGTGGCTTGTCTTAGGGTGGTGTCAAATAAAGTAAAACAAAGCACCCACTCAGATACCAAAGAGACATCTTAAAGTAATGTACATCTTGAATAAAGTCTTTCAAAGAAGTACAAGGACGAATCACATTGCACAACACACTGGAAAATGTGCTAAAAGTTATATCCACCCAATTATATTCCCAAACATAACTCCTCAAGAAATTTTGAATTTCATTCCCTCCCAAACTCTGTGTCAAAATTCTCACCAGCATTAGTTCATCTGTGTATGTCTTCTCCTAGCTTCGGCCTAGTTCTTTATTAAGTAGATAAGTTTAATCATGGGCTTTCAAAGACTCTATTATTTACCCACTCCACTGATCAGCACAACCAAACTCCAGAAACCTGGAAAGCTGGGCAGGAAACTGAATTGTATGTTGTTCATCCCTCCCACCTCCACTCTCCCCCCACACCCCTCTTCTACATTTAGGGGCACTAGACATGGAAATGGTAATAAAAATAGTTTTTCCCTGATGAGAGTGTAAAATGAGGTATGATTCTTCTTGGGCTTTAGGAGGCATGTGAGACTTTGGAGAGCACTGAATAAGCCTTCTTCCCACCTCCCTTTACAAATGACACTGTAATCCAGAGGCGCGAGGAGGCTGGCCTCAGTTACGTGCATATATTGATGTCTAGATATTATTTTATGGATCCTACAGGTAATTTGGGTAGCAGGCAACACTAGGTGGGAAGTCCCCATCCCTCAGCTCCTAGGGTGCAGTCTATCCACTACTTTACTCCACTCCCCTCTTTAAGGAAGTCCCTGATGTGCAGACCCTGGGTCCAGCGCTGAGATACACAGTGAACAGGCCCAGCTCAGGGTCTCACGCTGCCCTTACTGGCTATGTTATTTGAGTGAGATATCTTCCTGTGCAGACCATAAAATGGGGCAATAGCTTTAGCCCTTCCTTTTCATTGCTGTAAGGATATGATCCAGCCTGTGAAATCCTTAGGCGATCACTTGGCACAAAGTTAGCCTGCAGTACGTATTAGCTGTTACCTTTGGAACAATTAACAAAAGAAAAGTAAATATCCACTTAAAATGTAGGTGCAGCTGATGTTTTGAATCAGGTGAACAAAAGGTTCTTGGGAGAGGGGTGAGAGACCTGTCATCTCTCTGAGGGAAGTAAGGGAAATCTTTCTGGAAGAAGTGACTCCTGAATTAAGAGCTAAAGTACAGAAGGGAGTTAGGAAGGCAAAGAGTGGAGGGAGAGCACTGAGAGAGACGAGGACACACAAGCAAAGGCTCAAAGGCCAAGGTGTGTGTAGAGGAGTGTGATAGGCCTACATTGTGAGGGAGACCCAGCAACAGAAGAGGCTGGAGGTGTATGTGGGTCCAGATCATAAAGGGTCTTGCTTTTCCTACTCAGGAAACTCATACCTGGTACCTTATGGGACGTGAGAAGCAAGGGGAGTGGCAGAGAAGTGACATATATAGATTTTCATTTTATAAAGATAACTAGAGGCCCAGCACACGAAATCATGTGCAGGTAGGGTCCCTAGGCCTAGCCTGCGACCAGGGCCATCTTTTTTTTTTTTTTTAATATACTTCATTGATTTTTTTACAGAGAGGAAGGGAGAGGGATAGAGAGTTAGAAACATCGATGAGAGAGAAACATCGATCAGCTGCCTCCTACACACCTCCTACTGGGGATGTGCCCGCAACCAAGGTACATGCCCTTGACTGGAATCGAACCTGGGACCTTTCAGTCCGCAGGCCGATGCTCTATCCACTGAGCCAAACCGGTTAGGGCTCAGGGCCATCTTTTGCCCACTCACCAGTCCCCAGTCCTGCCCCGCCACCACCCACCCCGGTTCCCCATGGTTCTCCCTTCGCTATCTTGCGATCGGAGCCTGCTGGTTGGGGGTAAGAGGGGGAGGGACCGAGAGGTGGTCAATGCACCTCATAGAAACTGGTTGAGCAGTTGTTCTGGTTGTTACACCATTATGGTTGCTGGGTTTTTATTATATAGGATTAAGGCACCTGACTTTTGTCTGGATGGGGACAAAACTATTTGTGGCTGAGAGATGAGTTAGGAGACAGTTGTAGCAAACAAAATGAGAAGTCATGAGGACTAGAGTGGGTTGTAAATGCAAATGCTTACAGAGGTCAAACAGGTGCCATAACCGGATAAATCCAGGTGGGTGGGACCTGGCTGCAGCAACCTGGAGAACTCATGCCCTGCACTAAGGGACCACCATAGCTTCAGCTTCAAGAACTTCCTTCAAAATCCCTTAGAGAACAGGTTTACAATTGACAGGCTCACTATTGGTTTGTCTAAAAAAGTACCTTCTGCTCAATTCCGTGTGAACCTAGAACTTCTCTAAAAAACATTGAGCTTCTAGGACCTATGAGTTTATATTTTTTTCCCTCAAGTTTACAAAAAATATTTTGGCCATTATTTCTTCTGTACTTTTTCGCTCTTCTTCCAATGCTACACCAATTATATGTATGTTAGAATGGTTGACATTATCTCAGGTCATTGAGGTTATATTCAACTTTTTATTAATATCTTTGCTCTGTATGCTTCAGTTTGGAGAATATGTACTGCACAGGCTTCAAGTGAATCAGCCTTTTCTTCTATTCTAAAGCCCATACAGTGAATTTTTCATTTCCGATATATTTGTTCATGTCTAGAATTTCCACTTGGTTCACTTTTCGCCTCCATTTCTTTATTCAAATTTTAAAATTTGTAATCTTATTATATTTTTATGTTTCTCTTTAAATATTTGAGCACTTTTAGCACAGAATCTGTGTCTGTTTCTATTCACTGATTTTTCTAATGATTATGGGTCATGCTTCTTTCCGATGAACAAATTTTGGTTTTGTGTTAAACATTATTGTGTGTCTGGATTTTGTTACCTTCCTTAACAAATGCTAAGTTTCATTCTGTTAGGAAGTTGCTTTATTTGCAGATTAAATTTATCCTTTTAAGACTTATAAAGACTTGCAGGAAAGGAGACAGAATGAGGGTTTGCAGATGACAGTGGGGCAAGGCATTGAAAGTGGTATGGCTCGCAGCCTGCATCTCCAAGGAGCATCATTTTTGTGTGAGGATAGAGACATCAGGCCTCAAGGTCAATGTCCAGCCCCCATCTGAGCTCATGTAATGGGAGCATGAACAGCCAATACAGTTGGAGATGCACATGTGTGCACAGCTCCATGTTCACATAGGGTGCCACTCATACTGCAAACACCACTGTCTACTATAGTGATTTCCCCACACGTGGAAGTAACTTGTCTTGAAGAAATGTGCTTCCCACCCACCCCACCCACCCCCAATTTTCACAAAAGCAGTTGGTATGGGCAGTTGGTGCCTTGGGGAGGGGGCTGAACACTTCTGCCCAAGGTGGATGCAAGGGAGCATCTCAGAGGAGACACAGGCTTCTGTTAGGGCCAGAGGAGGGTGAGGGACACGGGGGTTGAGGATGACAAGTTGTGTTTTTGGCACAGATCAGGTGGTTTCAGCGGGAACCCTGGAAGGGTCAGGATGGGGGCAGTGGGAAGTCAGGTCCAGGAACAGGAAGCAGAGAGAACAGAGGGGACATGAAACCAGGAGAGAACAGATGATTAAGGAGCTTATGTCTTGGTGGTGACTATGGGCGACAGGGACATGGGGCAGGGAAAGTTGACTCTGCAGTTTCCAAAGATGGAGTCCCATTGGTTGCACAGCGGTGGGCAGTCAAGGACCTAGTCTGGAGATGTCATAACTGGACGCCCAGAAACCCTGGAGCATGAGGCCTGCTCTCTAAACTTGAGGACCCAGGGTTTTGGATTCCATGCATCTTTGGGTCCCTGGTTGAGCAACCAATGATTTACAGATTGGCAACTCCTGTAATTCCTGTGGTGGTGGGGAGCTTGATCCCTTCTCGGCCCTCCCACCACATCTTTCCTCTTTATCTGTGGGGTGTCTCCCCTCCGGCTTCTTTCCTCTCTCTCTCTGTTCCATCCACAGACTCCCTTATCTAGAGCATCTTACCCCTGGGCACAGCGGTTACAGGTGCCACCTTCTGGGAAATGCAGAGAGCTCCCATGGAGGATAAAATGAGGAATTTCGGAGGGTGGCTGAAATGAACTTATTTTTGCACTCACCCGGGCTTCTCCTTTCACCTAGTCAGACTCATCTCTGTGGAGAGCAGCCCCCTCCCCAAGATGGAGAGAGGAAGTGCTGGCCAGGGGCCAGGAGATCCCTAACTGTGCACCGTGGCGGAGGGGTCTCCGGCCCTCCTTGGAGGTCCTCCCATTCCTGAAGGAGGGGGTCTTCTCTCTGCTGACAGCTGGCCTGGGCATTTCCCTAGATAGCCTTGGGCCCAATATATATATTGTTTAATTCCTGTGGTAGCCATCTACTTTATCTGGAGAAATGCATGGCGTATCCCTTCCTGGGTGTGACCCTGTGGGGCCCAGCTCCAGACATGCCTGTGGCCAGTCTTCCACGTTGGCATCCTGGAACGGCCCGGCTCCCGGCCGGGCAGGGGAGGCCGCGCTGGTGCCCAGAGCATGGCACGTGGCCCGGAAGCCTCGCCTGCGTGGCCCTCTGTCTCCCGGCTGAGCTACCTCAGCCCCCTTTCCTAACAAAGGATCCAAAGTGTTGGGGCCAGGGGTGAGAGAGAAAGGTCATTTCCGCTTGCTGAGCAAACAGAGAGACGACGATAAAATGCCCGCTGGCAGCGGGAACCCTGCATTCTGCAGCGGCCCTGGGTGCAGCCGAGCGCGGACATGGCAGGCGCCCGGCTCCTGGCAGCGGTCCTCGTCCTGGGTCTGTGTGCCATGGCGGGGGCCGGGAAACCTTGTAAGTGAACGCCCCGAAGTGACCCTCCGTGGCTCCGTGTCCACATCTGGGCAGCGGGGCCTCTGGGCCAGCGAGCCCGGAGAACCTGCTAGAGCCCAAACCCAATGGGGCATGGGAGCTCCCCTGGGGGTCTCCGTTCTTGCTGGCTTCTCTCAGGAGGAAAGGGAGGAGGCTGCGTTCGCTGGAGGGAGGAAGCGGCGGAAAGGCACCTAAGACCTGTGGTGTGGGCCACACGCGCAGCCCTGTGTACGTTCACACTTGCTTTCCTGCTATTCAGGGAGGGTACCCGGGGTCCGTGGGACCTCAGAGAGAGGCCTCCCCCCCGGACAAGGTCGGGGTGACCCCCGGTGCCGGGGGGCCCGCTTGAGGAGAGGGACTGGGCAGGAGGCCCCCCCAGGGGCTCCTTGGAGTCCGGCTTTGATCACCTTTCATCTTGGTCTCCACGTGGGTCCATCTGTCCACCTCTTTCTAGAAGGTTATTTTATTTTTTTTATATATTTTACGAATGACACAATCGCAGCAAAGCCCTGTCCCATGTGGGTGAGACAAGACTTTGCATTTCCCCGGTGGACACGACGGTGTCCCGAGTGTGCCCGGGGCAGGGCACCGCGGAGGGTGGTGACGCGTCTCTCCACAGCCCCCTGCCAGTGCTCCAGGATGAACCCCGACAGCAGGAAGAACTGCGGCTTCCCGGGCATCACCAGTGACCAGTGCTTCGCCGCCGGCTGTTGCTTCGACACCACCGTCCCCGGGGTGCCCTGGTGCTTCACCCCCCTCCCCATGCAAGGTAACCGCAGGGCAGCGGGGCCTCTTCCTGTGCCCGCAGCCCACAGCCCAGGCCCCGGCTGACGGTGCTGGGGACAGGTGCCCAGGCCGCCAAAGGGAAGAGAAAGTCCCCCTTCACCTGTGTCCACACCTGGAGCCCCAAGGGCCAGCCCTTTGCCCCCTTTGGCAGACATATGTGGGAGCCCGTGTGTGTACAGAACCTGTTTCTCTGTATTTGAAGAAATAAACAACGCTGGGGCCTCTCCTTCTGTAAAAGCGTGACCGGAAGGTGCTTCTAGGGCAGCGGTTCTCAACCTGTGGGTCGCGACCCTTTGGGGGTCGAACGACCCTTTCACCGGGGTCGCCTAAGGCCATCGGAAAACACACATATAATTACATATTGTTTTTGTGATTAATCACTATGCTTTAATTATGTTCAAGTTGTAACAATGAAATTGGGGGTCACCACAACATGAGGAACTGTATTAAAGGGTTGCGGCATTAGGAAGGTTGAGAACCGCTGTTCTAAGGGAAGGAGGATTTCATGGGATCTCATTAACGTGACTGCTCGCAGACTCAGTGTTAGGACGTTAAGTCTTCTAGGACCACTTCTGAGAGTGGCTGTATGTCAGATGCTCAGGAGCAGGTCGTCAATCCCACGGCGTGCACACAAGAAAGTGGGCCTCTCGCCCACTCGCACCCCGGCCTCTCGCCCACAGTCCCCAGGACTGGAACTCACACCCCGGCCTCTCGCCCACAGTCCCCAGGACTGAATTCGAGGCTCCCGGGCTCTGAGGCTGGCTG
Organism: Myotis brandtii; assembly: GCF_000412655.1. Taxonomy (NCBI): domain Eukaryota; kingdom Metazoa; phylum Chordata; class Mammalia; order Chiroptera; family Vespertilionidae; genus Myotis; species Myotis brandtii. Next base: position 1,813,663 of record NW_005371804.1, on the reverse strand, counting down.
TGGGCCAGGAGCCTCCCTCGAGGGGAAGTGCTGTTAGGTCGTCAATCCCACGGCGTGCACACAAGAAAGTGGGTGCAATGCAGGCTGGTGTGCCTGGAACTCGCACCCTGGCCTCTTGCCCACAGTCCCCGGGACTGAATGCGAGGCTCCCGGGCTCTGAGGCTGGCTATGGGCCAGGAGCCTCCCTCGAGGGTTTTAATACTTGTGCCAAATGCTTTAGAACCTGAAAGTTATTTCTCCTCTCTGGACTCAATATGGGCAGCCCATTTTACAGAGGGGAATATCGAGTCCAGAGAGGAGAAATAACTTTCTTGAGGCCCCAGTACTATAGATCTTCTGACTTGTGACATCTGGGGGAGGAAGGGCTGGGTGGCCAGCCGCTGGCACCTACCCGTACGCAGGCTTGCCAAATGCTTTAGAACCTGAAAGTTATTTCTCCTCTCTGGACTCGATATGGGCAGCCCGTTTTACAGAGGGGAATATCAAGTCCAGAGAGGAGAAATAACGTTCTTGAGGCCCCAGTACTATAGGTCTTCTGACTTGTGACATCTGTGGGGAGGAAGGGCTGGGTGGCCAGCCGCTGGCACCTACCCGTACGCAGGAGCCTCCCTCGTGGGTGGTCCAGCCCCAGAAGGTCCTCCTGACAATCCCGGCTGTAAATCCAGAGGTGTTCCCGGGGGCGCATGGGAATTTCCTAGTTAATAGCGGGCCTAACTGAGTCTCTGTGTTGTTCCTCTCCCAACCCCGGTGACGGTGACCAGACAAAGAGGAGTGTGTCATGGAAGTGTCGGCCCGCGTGAACTGTGGCTACCCGGGCATCAGCCCCGAGGACTGCGCGTCTCGAAAGTGCTGCTTCTCCGACACCATCCCTGAAGTGCCCTGGTGCTTCTTCCCAAAGCCCGTGCAAGGTACCGGCGCTGAGGGCGTGCTGTTTGGTGCCTGGGCACGAGGATTGCTCGGGAAGGTGGGGGCTGGGGAGGGGGTGTTCTTACCCTGGACATCCTGCCTGAATGCCACTGAGGCCCTGGCTCCTGACCCAGGGGTGGCCATTTCAGGGAACAAGTAGACTGATGGGTGAGCCTGCCTTTACCGTGAGGCAATTCCAGAACATTCTCAGCAACGGCAGCGTCCTTTAGATACGTTTAGAGCCACACGGTGTCATGGGTCTTTATGACGGTTTAGAAGCACAGCGTTTTCAGCCACGCCCCTGGACCGCGGCCACACCGGTGGCCTCACAGTCCGATCCCCATTTTTGGGTGCTACCAAATGCCCTCACTGTGTTGGGTGCCGGGGACGGGGCCCGGAACAGAGCAGACATGGCCTCCTCTCTGTGGACCTCATGTCCTCTCACGTGGCCACGCATGTCAGGTTCTGCCCCAGCGTCTGCTTCAGTGCCAGTCCCAGAGGGCCCAGCCCCTCCCCCTCCTCTGTCACAATGTGTCTCCTGACACTGAGTTTGGCAAGATAAAGGAAAAGCAGGCATTTTCCCCCAAACGGGAGGAGGGCCCTGGTCCTTGAAGAGCACAGCCTTCACTTCCAGAAATTTCCAAGTGTGACCTAAGGGTCCACCTGGAAGATGGCCAGCTTTTTGGGGCGAGTGGCCCCCAGAGGACACCCCAGCCTTGGACATTTGTCCCAGGAGGGGAGCTCCCTCCACGGGCACAGCTGGGCATGTGGCCTGTTGCCACCGGCCCCACAGCACCCTTAGCTCAGGCTCCGGGCTCTCTGACCTCTCACCAGCATCTCTCATTTTGAATTTCTAGACTGTCACTATTAAGAGGCAGTGGCTTCAGAGGACCCGCCGGCTCCTGCATGTTCTGAAACAACGAGAGGACTCACCAGCTCATCCGTTTCCTGTTCCGTGTTTCCTGAATGCCTGGGTTTTCTTCGTCGCTTTTTACCTGGTTCAGTGGGTTCACATTCAGTGTCTTCAAATAAAGGAAACCCTTAACATCTGCTCCATTTTATTTTGGCTTCATTGATGCAGAGGCGGAGATAGGTGTGTGTGTGTGTGTGTGTGTGTGTGTGTGTGTGTGTGTAGCTTTAATGAGCTTTCATTTCCCATAGGAGCAAAAAGCCATCCACAGTGTCCGATGACTCTTGCAGCAATCCAGGGCCCCGTGTAAGTGAGTCTCTGAATCTGCCTCACTTTCTAACTCCTGCACCCGGTCATTTGCATACACACTCACATGACTTCAGCCCTCAAGCCTCTCGAAGTAACATGTGATTTCAATGCAACTACAAAATCACTTCACTGTGACCAGAGGCATCTCGGACCACCTGCCTTTGAACTGGGTGCCAGGCCCCCGTCACCTCCTGGGACAACGCTTTGCAGAAGGAGGCCACCTATGGCCTCCAGTCGCCGGCGTGTCTTCCTCCTGCTCACAGCACACTCGCCAGCCGAATAAGTGGGTGGCTGCTGCTGGAGCGCGGGGTCTCAGCGACACCCGGGACCAACGGCCAACGAGACAGGCGCGGGCATTCGTGCATTTGTTCGTCACAGGGCGCCGGTCCTTCTCACGTTCGCCCACAGGGTGTGGTTCACAGGTTCCCCAGTCAGCCAGCCGGGCCAAGCCAGAGGCCAAGCCAAGTCCCCCTCCAGGGGCCACATGAATGATCCCTGCCAGCCCCTGGACAGAGAGTCTGGAGGCTCCGCTCCCAGAACTGGCGCGTGGCTGTCCTGCCTCTGGGGTTGGCGGGAGCTCCTGGCTTCTGGCCAGCATGGGCATTTTCTGGTCCACGGACCTCTTGTTCTCAGGCGGAGTGGGGGCCACTGGCAGGAACCTCTGGGGGCCCATCCTGAAGGCGTTTTCTCAAAATCCTCCTCTCGGGCCTCACCCCATCCCGCTTCCTCCCTTGGGGTCCTCTTTGGCGCATTAACACCCTCATTCTGAGCCGATTCCCACATGGCCCTTCTGATGACTGACTGCGGAGTCTTAAGCGATTTCAGTGGTGTTTGCTAGGGGCTTGGGGGTCTTTGGGACGTTTTCCTCTATTTCAGATACGGTAGCTCCTGCCGGCTGCAAAGCCCTTGATGGCAGTTCACTGCTCGGCATCCAACGTGGCTTGGGTTGCGCTGTCCCCTCCTCCTCCTCCTTTACGTGGCCACCAGAGAGTCCTTGTTGACCCCGGAGCAATGGTTGGTGCATACGAACCCTCTCCAATCAGAAAAACGAACCTTTCTTTGTCCTTCTCTCTGTCTGCCTCTGTCTCATCCCTCCCCTCCTTTCCCTCCTGTGATGAGTTATTTTGTCTCCTCCGCCATTCTCTGCTTCTCTCCCTCCATCCCTCTCCCCCCAGAGGCACCCACAGTCTCCGCTGGGCTCTGGCAGTCATGCTGGTGATGGTGAGGAGGGTGAGGCTCGGGGCTCAGGGCAGAGGGTCCGCCAGCGACCATGGCGTTGGGAGCAGGGGAAGGGGAAGCGCTACCCCCCCTCCCCCACACACACACTCCCTGGTCTCCTGGCTCCTGAGGTTCACGCAGGCCCTTGCTGGCTGGTTCAGGTGATGAAGGTATTTGAGAAGCAATCACAGGAGAGGGACCGGCCAGCACTGGCGGAGGGGACACCACAGTGCATGTGTGGGCTGTGTCCCAGGTGTGTGGTGTTGGGCGCTTCTCTTAGCTCTCCGGTTTCCAGGAGTCCTGTTTGTAAAGCGTGGGTCCTGCTTACACCCCTCGCCGGTGGTGGGGGAATGAAAAGTAATGTATGTGAGCTGCCCGGTGCCTACTGGCCCCACTTAATGGAGCACCTTCCAGGAGAGCCTGGGCAGAGGAGTCTGCCTGTCTTCTTGTCCGGACACCAAGCAGGGCCACCCTGTGTCCGTATATCAAAGCCCTTTCCACACAGCATCAGGGCAGCGGACTGCGTCCAGGTGCGGGTGGGTCCTGCAGGCTGTGCACTTGCTCATTACACTCACTGCACACCCACTGCACTCCCACTGCACTCCCACTGCACACCCACTGCACATTCACTACATACCCACTGCAATTCACTGCACACCCACTGCACTCCCACTGCACACCCACTGCACACTCACTACACACCCACTGCACATTCACTGCACACCCACTGCACTCCCACTGCACACCCACTGCACACCCACTGCACACTCACTACACACTCACTGCACAGCCACTGTACACTCACTGCCACACCCACTGCAATTCACTGCACACCCACTGCACTCCCACTGCACTCCCACTGCACACCCACTGCACACTCACTACACACCCACTGCACTCCCACTGCACACCCACGGCACACTCACTACACACCCATTGCACACTCACTGCACAGCCACCGCACTCCCACTGCACACCCACTGCACACTCACTGCATAGTCACTGCACACTCACTGCCCACTCACTGTACCTTGAATATATGTAACTGGCTCTCATTTTTCAAGGTGGTTATGTCCTAGGAAGTCACTGACACTGAATTAGCAAATACTGAACCACTGGGATGGGGGAAACATGGGCCAGGTTCCCAAGAGCGTCTTGACCAATTCCATCCACTGATCAATACGTGACGCTGCTTGGTGTGTGCTTCTGTTCGCAGTAATTTAATGTAAAGGGTGTCCCAAAATTCACGCAAGAAGTAATTTTGATAGAAAACACAGGTTTATAATAAAAATTGTAAATTTTTTATTGATTCATACAGTATACAGTATAGGGTTATGAATGGAATAGCATATCATGTAAATGGCCTCCACGGCTTTGCTGGCACGTACGCACTCTCTTGTTGAAATTTTCCATGACCGTTTTGCATAAATGTGGCTGAATTTCGATGAGGCTCATTTTCATCTTGATGGCTTGGTTAATCGACAAAATTGTCCCATTTGGGGTTCAGAAAATCCATGAGTGATTGTTGAGAAACAAATGCATCCACAACATGCCACTGTTTGGTGCGGATTTTGGGCTGGAGGCATCATTGGACCGTTCTTCTTAGAAAATGTGGCTGCTCAGGCAATAACAGTTAACGGTGCTCACTATCTCGACATGATAATCCAGTTTTTTGTGCCTAAATTGCAAGATATGGATGTGGACGACATGTGGTTTCAACAGATGGTGCCAACATGCCATACAGCCCGAGAAACAATTCAGTTACTGCATGAGTCATTTCCTGGTCGTGTAATTTCCCGTTTTGGTGATCAGAATTGGCCGCCCAGATCATGTGTATGTGCCAGCAAAGCCGTGGAGGCCATTTAC
>NW_005371804.1:1798751-1808069 GCF_000412655.1 Myotis brandtii | reverse complement strand
CGAGCTTGGGGACCACTCACATAGCAAAATCGCCACCAAAAAGCACAAAAATGCCAGAAAGGAGATGCTACACAGGCCATGAAAAGACACGCGCTTACCGCCAGAGTGGAAACAGGAAGGCAGAGGGTCACCTTGTTGGACGTCACGGGACGACCCTGCTGGACCCCGAGTTTCACTGCTCTGTGCATCGCGCATCAGCCTGTGACCTCACGCACCGGGAGTATTGACTTTGGAGCTGCAAATACATTTTAGGGAGCAGGCAAATTTGCGAATAGGGAGTCCATGAGTAGTGAGGAGCGCCTGTGTGCTCATTGCCGGTAGCAAATATTCATTCTATGTAGTGCATATGCATAGCTACCCTGGCTGTTGCTTCAGGGTTCAGGGAGACACTCCTTTGCCTAGAGGAGGAGGAGGAAAGGCCACAGCCTCATGTGCACCTCCACGGAGCCCCACGGAGTCTGGGCGCTGCAATAATACTATATGTATCGGGTCTTCAAAAGAGGCGCATTGCACTTATGCTGATCATGGTTTCTGTACCGAAGTCACTCCGAGCTGTGCGGCCTTGGGCAAGTTACTTAGATGCTCTGTGCCTCGTTTTACTTATGTGCAAGCGAGGGTGTTAATAGCCCCTTTCCCTCCAGGCTTTTGACAGGATTCACAAGTTAATTCATGACACGAGCTTAGAACAGTGTCGGGCACATAGCGACTGCTTAATGAGAACATAATGCTAGTCATTGTTATCACTAACACACCACTTCCCAATAGGCCAGGCCCCATTAATCAGGATGCCAATGTGGTCCCATGTACTCAGTGCCCATCAGCCCCTCCAGGAGCCACCTCCTCATGCAGGAGGCCCATCCTTGCCAAGTCCCCTCCCGCGGTTCTTCTGTGGCCCTGGCGAACGCTGTGGTGCAGTGGGCAGTGGTCCCATCGTAGGCTGGACTGCCGAGGCTGCCACCGCATCGGGAAAGCCCTGGGGGTCTGCCCAGCTGGCGGCTGGCAGTGTTCCCTTCCCTGCTCACGGCCTCTGCCCCTCCCCGGAGGCCTGTCAGTATCTGTGGGACGTGGTGGGAGGTCCCAGCACACCCCTGGGAGTTTCCTCAGCTTCCCTGCCACCTGAGGGGTTGGGAACAGAGGAGTTGCCTCCATTCCATGGACCCCGGAAGTGTCTGATCCCAGCTCCCGCGCAGCCAGCTCTCCCTGGCAGCTCAGACATAGATGTGCTGGTGCCCTGGCTCCAGGGCTGGGCAACCAGGTTTCCATAAGGGCTCATGAGCTTCCAGATTTATTTTCCTGTGACCCAAAGAGAACTTGCCAATGTGGTCCCATGTACTCAGTGCCCATCAGCCCTTCCAGGAGCCCACGTCCTCATGCAGGAGGCCCATCCTTGCCAAGTTCCCTCCCGCGGTTCTTCTGTGGCCCTGGAGAACGCTGTGGTGCAGTGGGCAGTGGTCCCATCGCAGGCTGGGCTGCCGAGGCTGCCCCCTCATCGGGAAAGCCCTGGGGGTCTGCTCGGCTGGTGGCTGGCGGTGTTCCCTTCCCGGCTCACGGCCTCTGCCCCTCCCCGGAGGCCTGTCAGTATCTGTGGGACGTGGTGGGAGGTCCCAGCACACCCCTGGGAGTTTCCTCAGCTTCCCTGCCACCTGAGGGGTTGGGAACAGAGGAGTTGCCTCCATTCCATGGACCCCGGAAGTGTCTGATCCCAGCTCCCGCGCAGCCAGCTCTCCCTGGCAGCTCAGACATAGATGTGCTGGTGCCCTGGCTCCAGGGCTGGGCGACCAGGTTTCCACAAGGGCTCGTGAGTGACAGCTTCCAGATTTATTTTCCTGTGACCCAAAGAGAGCGCCGCACTTACATGTTCAATCTTAATTTCACACAATCAAGAACGTGACTCCGGGGAAGGAAGGACCCTTCTATTTGTCCCATTTGGACACATGGCTAATGAATCTGAGGTGTTTCCACCATAAAGAGCCTCCCAGGGCCAACGATGCTCACTAGGCTGCCTTTCCTCTAGTGCCCTCTGCTGGCCAACACAGGAACAGAATTCTCCAACCTTCACCTGCCCCCTACTGGGCACCTCAGGCATGTAGGTACTCTGTGTAGTTTAACGTCAAGAAATTGATCTCACTACCTAGTGTAGGTTGCTAAGCTTATGAAGCCGCATCAGCCTGACTTTATTGATGAGGGCTCGAGAAGGAGAGATTCTGTTTAAAGTTGCACCTGGGGGTTAGAAACAGCTCTCTCCCTGCCTCGCCCTCTCTCTGTGTCCTCACAGGGAGGACTTACATGCGCATGGAGAGAGAGGGGAGAGCTCTTGTCTCTCTTCCTCTTCTTATAGGACACTGACCCTATCAGATCAGGGTCCTATGCTTACGACTTCATTTAAGCTTAATTATGTCCATAAAGGCCTCATCTCCAAGTACAGTCACACATATGAATTCGGGGGGCCACCCACTTCAGTCAGAGAACCACCTTCCATTGACCAGTTCACTGCCTTCACAATGGGAATACGGATCCTGGTGATGTTTACACCTTGAGGTGTGTTTGCTTTTTTACGTTAGCTTCCTGGAGGTATAATTCAGGACAGTAAAAATTGCCCGTGTTTCAGAGGGCAGAAAACAAAGGAAAATGCCCAAATTCATGCTGAAAAAATAATTCGAAATGTGTCATAACTCCAAAATGTAAGAGCTAAAGCTATAAAACTCTGGAAGAAAATATAATAGAAACTCTTTGTGGCCTTAGATTAGGCGAAGATACTTCAAGTGGGAATCAGAAAAATTGGACTTCCTCAAAATTAAAAGGATTTGCTCTTTGAAAGATGCTGTTAAGGAAATGAAAGGCAAGTCGCAGCCTGGAAGAAAATACTTGCACCGCATGTATCTGATGAAGGACTTGCATTCAGAATCGATAAAGAACGCTTACAGCTCAATACAGAGAAGACCAGCACCTGACTAAAATATTTGAACACTTTGCCAAATGGTCCCCCATGGGCACAGCACGCCTCCCAGGGCACATCCGCGGTGCTTGTGTGTGTTTCTGCCTCCATCATTTGTTCTTTCCGCGTTGTGGAGTAGAATACCTTTGCCTGGCTCTTGATCAGCACAGATGTATTTGTGAGTGTTGTATCTCCGTTGTGACTCGTGGCTTATCTTGTCCTTCTTCCCGGGTAGGCGCTTTGGCCTGACTTCTCCTCTGTCTGACATCAGGATCATGCCCCCTGCTCTCAGCTCAGCATCTTCATCCTTAAACCACTTTTGATTACTAGTGTTTGAGAGTTGATTAATTTTTGATCATAATGACGCTTGGTTAAAAGCAGAAAGCGAAAAGAATACTGGTCAAGAAACACAGGACGCTAACAAGGAGAATAATACTAAAAATAAGAATCCTGAAACTTATCTTCAGACCTTCAACAGGTAAGTTATCTGACGACTTGATTTCAAAATCCCATAGACCGCTGGAGTTCCCACCAGGAAAGAAGGGCATGTTTTTCTACCTGGGTTTTTGATGCAATAGTCAAAGCCAGAGCAAAAGGGAAGTCTTGGCCTCTGACAGCATCTATTGGGTTCTTTGAACCCCTATTTCTCCCCATGTCACAGCAGCGGAACATGGTCCTTGAGCAGAGTTTGGAGGGGTGGGGTGGATAGCACCTTTATTTTGCCTTTGCTGGGTCTTCACCATGAAGTGTGGATCCAGGAAGGACCCTATAGATTACTCACTCATTTTACAGGTAGGAAAACTGAGTCATAGTCCTCAAAGGCTTCTTCTGTGGTCACACCACCAGTTAATCTCAATACTGCAAGTGCCTCTCATCAGGGGTCCTGATGCCCAGGTCAGTTTCCTTCATACCACTCCATGCCATCTGCACCACAGACACTTTCTAGTCTTGGTTAGAGAGAGTTTTACTGTTTCCTTCTGGCACATCTCCAAACTGGCCTAGTGAATGAATATTTGTTTCATAACTCATAATTAGAAAAAGACTTAGGCCAAAGTCCTCCAAACACACTCCTCTCTCTCTCTTTTTAGAACCATTTTATTTATAGTGATGACTTTCAATATTATGTAAGTTTCAGGTGTGCAACACAGTGATTAGATATTTATATAACTTGTGAAGTGGTCCCCCATAGTCCTGCACCTACCTGACACCATACATAGTTATGACAATATTATTGACTATATTCCCTATGCTGTACTTTACATCCCTGTGACTATTCTGTAACTACTGATTTGTACTTAATCCCTTCACTTTTTACACCTAGCCCCTCTTTCTTCTGGCCACCCTCAGTTTGTTCTCTATATCTGTAAGTTTGTTTTTGATTTGTTCTTTTGTTTTTTAGATTCCACATATAATTTAAATCATATGATATTTGTCTTTCTCTGTCTGACTTATTTCACTTAGCATAACAGCCTTTAGCTTCACTCATATTGTGGCAGATGATATGTTTTCATTCTTATGATGGCTGAGTAATATTCCATTGTATATCTGTACTACTTTTTTTTATCCATTCACCTTTTGATTGGAGCATTTAATCCATCAGCATTTAAAGTAATTATTGATAGTTATGTAGTTATTGCCATTTTATTGTTTTCTGATTGTTTTCATGGTTCTCTGTTCCTTTCCTACTCTCTTGAATGCTGATGACTTTCTGTAGTGTTCTGTTTGGATTCCTTTCCCTTTTTTTCTTGTATACCTCTTGTAGATCTTTGTTTTGTGGTTACCATGTGCTTCATATATACCAGGCTATGTTTATGGCAGTCTATTTTAAGCTGATCGTTACCTAAGTTCTAACGCATTCTAAAATCACTACCATTTTTACTCACCCCCTTCACATTTATGTTTGTCATTTTTTACTTCTTTAGTGTATGTGTTTGTGTGTATCCCTTACTTTATTGTTGTAATTACACATGATCATCCTACTTTTGCCTCTTAAAATTTGTATTAGCTTTAGTATTGGTTGATCCACTGCTCTGATTATGTGTTTGCAGTGAGATTTTTACAGGCGAAAGATTACCTAAGTACTTTGAAATCTGTGTTTCCCAGAGACTTCTATTCCAAAGTCTCTCAGAAAGGCGCCACAAGAAACTGTAGGAGGTCCAGAGCTCCAATCAAGAGTTCTCCTTTACTAGTTTTTCTGTGGTGGTGGTCTGTGTAAATTTTCCTTTGACAAAAGGGTTTGGTGCCAAAAAACTACCATCACACTATTCAAAACTCACTGATCTGACCCATTCACTTCATTTTTCACAAAAGGAAATTTGGGTTATTAAAAAAAGGTATAGTAATTTGCCTTATAATGATAATTACCATTTATTTAAATAGCGATGTTAGCATTTACTATGAATTAGGGATTTTTTCATTTGTTAATAATCTCCATGGCTATTCGGCTAGCTTGATATTGCTTTTTCTATCCTCTAGATCAGTGGTTCTCAACCTTCCTAATGCCGCGACCCTTTAATATAGTTCCTCATGTTGTGGTGACCCCCAACCATAAAATTATTTTCGTTGCTACTTCATAACTGTAATGTTGCTACTGTTATGAATCATAATGTAAATATCTGATATGCAGGATGTATTTAGACAACCCCTGTGAAAGGGTTGTTCGACCCCCAAGGGGGTGGCGACCCACAGGTTGAGAACCACTGCCATAGACACATCAGTGTTTCTCCAAAAAGTAAAATCAATGTTAAAAATTGATCATAGTATAAATTATTGCATTTTTAATGACACATTTATCAAAAAAAAATACTTCCACTGATAACAAATTCACTTTGTCTTATACCATACAAAATTACTGTAAATTATTTTTGTAGTTCCTGAAAAGGGGCTTAGGGTTCTATTTTTTATTATTTTTTATTTTGTGTTCACGACTAAAGCCTTGGCAGCCACTGCCCCCTGCCTGCTTTACCTCCTCCTCCCTCTTAAACCTGACATTAACCCCACGAGCTGTTAATCAGCCTTCGACTCTCAGACGCTCCTGCTTTATGGCCGTGCTGCTCTGCACAGTGTACCTTGGACCGGAGCCTATCGAATTCTGACCCAAATGATCCTCATTACAGCCAATAAAGCCAGCGCAGGTGCCTGCCCGTCTGCCCCAGTTTGCTTCACCGGGGATCGATCAACGTGCGGAGATAGAGTGTTCCACCTCCACTGCTGATGGCTTCCCATCGACTCAATAGCGACTCCACACTGGCCTGCGGCGCCAGGGTGCAGCGCTGTGGAGCTCCTCTCCTGCGCTACAGGCAGGGTCAGCATCCCTTATCCTGTTCATAACCCACCTACCCCCACAATCACCCGGCGAGGCCCTCCTTCCTCCCGCAGTCGGGGTACCGGGGAGCAGAGCAGAGAGCGGCGTCCAGTAAGCAGAGGCGGCTCAGGAGAAGACCTGAGAGGGCGGGTGAAGCCAAGGGTCTGTCCCAGGACTGGACAGCTGCTCTGGGCAGGCCACCCAGCATGGCTGGGCATCGCGTTGGACCCAGTCGCGCTGAATGGAGTCATGGGGGACCGAGAATGCCTTAGAGTTTGCATCTCAAGATCGTCACACGTAATGAAGCCTTGCTTGCATGTGGATCTCCTGTCATAGCGGCAGCTACACCCGCTGGTGGCGTGATGATGGTGCTTTACCCACTAGGCTGCCCTGCACATCACTGCTGGAGGCCCACCCCCACCGCGGGCACCATGGCTGTCCCTCAGGAACCCGTGACACCCACAAAAGCTTGAATCCCATCTTCTGTCTCTAACCCTACAGGGCCACCCTCTCTCAACCTTCCTCATTACAAGATGAAGGTGAAGGGCCAGGGTCATGACCACTGTGCTTGGTCCTTGAGCATCTTCCGTCTGGAAACCAGGTCCTGGGGACCCTCCTGCCTGGGGGGCTGTCCAGGGTCTCCTCCACCACAGCTGCTCTGAGTCTAGGACAGTCTCGCTCCGCCCCGATGCCCCAGAGAGAGGCACCTTCTCTCCCTGAGAGGGGATTCCTTCATCTCCCCGTTTCTCACGTTCAGGCCATGCCTCCTCGTTGACTCAGTCACATCACTTCTGTGTGGCTCAATTCAGAGTCTCCTGTTCCTTTAAGATTTCCTCTGTTAGGAAGCGTGAGGTGTACATCAAGGCCCCGGTGCACACAGATCTCTCCCACCCATGGGACTGCACGCTTATTTGTGAATTTGCTTTTGAAGTTCGCATATTCACCTACTCAATCCTTTATGGGTGGACCCACTAGAGGGCAGTGGCTGTAGCAGCAGGAATGCCACATGGATTCCACAGTGCGGATGCCTTGGAGGTTGTGATGTTTCCTCCACGACTACAGCTTCCTTATCAACAGTGACCTCTTCATCTCCTCCCTCGGCAACCTCCCACAGCACCTGGCAGGAGCCTGTGCACACAGCGGCTGTTTAGTAAATATTGATGGATTGTTCTTGGTTCAATAACGTTTCCGCCTGTGGGAGCTTAACAAATATCACTCTGGTAAAACCCCTGAAGACATGCAGAAGGAAGATATCATGTGAGAGCTATGTACATATGAATAATGGACTAATGAGCCTTGCTATTTAGCTTCTTGCCATTTGATATGCAAAACAGGGCTATGATGAGTCTTGAGCACATGGGGGCACCTTTATAACCGAGTGGGACAGGAGGGGGGTGTGGGGAGGGGGAGCGCTTGCCTGTGCATGTTGACATTCTTTGCAATCTCACACTCTCTTTTCAACCCCATGGTGGATTAAATTCTTCATAAGGGGAACCCATTACGGCAGGAAAAAGGCCTCTGAAATGATGGTGAGCACAAAAAGGGCCCGCATGAGAGATCTGCTTGCTGCAAGCCCAGCAAATATCCACAGGGCCCCTTTAGCACAAACCAGCCAGAATCCTGCCAGCAGCCACCGGGAGAGTGGCCAGCGGTGAGGAGCCCTCCTCCACAGAGAGCTCTCCCTGCCCCTGTGTAGACAGCCCCGTGCCTCCAGGCCAGTCCAGCTGCCTCCCAACCTAAGACTCAACCTGCGGCATCTTACAGGTTCTCTGCAGTTCTGATAGAATGCTCTGTTTTGTTTTTGGCAAACAACATTCTTAAGGGTGGGATCTGCTTTCAATTTCTTTTTAATTCTCCCTAAACTACTCTCTAGCGCTGGGCTAATCACTGTTGGAGATGTGGCAGGAAAAACAAGCATGAGATAGGTATTAGGCAGACATGAGCAGAGCAAGGACGCTGGACCAGGTACAGAAACTCACCAGGCAGAAAACCCCGATGCCTAGCGAGGGCAAAACTGGGAAAACAAGAACCTGGTCCCCAGGGTAGCCTATCCTCCCCTAGCATAGCCTGGTCATTTGGTTTTAGACCCCCTGACCTTTCCTCCCTAGAGATAACATCTAGGCCTCAGTTGTATTTCAGCTCCAGGTCCAGAAAAGCAGCAAAACCAGACCAGCGACCCCAAGGCTGCCTCAGGACCAGCTGCCCTGGTGCCAACCAATCAGTGGAGACCTCGACCCTGAAAGAACACACCCAGAAAGCTGATGAATATTCTATTGAGACCCTCCCCTGAAACCTCCCTTAAGATTCCCAGCCGTGAGAGAGCGATAAATACACTCAGGACACAGGACACAGTGTGCACTCTCCCCCAGGGGAGCACGCCTGTGCCATTCCTTCCCCCTCTCCTTTCCCCACAGGCATGTGTCCCCTAACTTCTAAGGGGCCTCATGAGCCTTGCAACCAGGGAAACGGTGGGTAGAGGCAGCTCATCTTCGCTAACCCCCTCCGCCTGTCCCCAAGGCCCCTGTTCTCTGACTTCCCAGTGAGCTAAGGCAGCCCAGCCCGGGCTCTCCTGCTGCTTCTATTCCCTTCCTTGTTTCACTGTCCTGAGTATACTGGCCCAATACCCTTTGGCTCAGTGCTGTGTAGCCCTTCCCCTTGGGTATCCCCATTCCCCCACCCCTTTTTCTTAAATAAATTCAATTTTTCTTCATTCGCCATCTGAGATGGCTATTTAACCTGCCCACGCATCACCAACTCTAACCTTTCAACAAGATTGCATTTTAAGGGATGTAAGACTCTTAATTCTGACTGTTCTTATTCTACATTTTAGTGACAAATCTAAGACCATTTCTGCTGGTGAGCAGTCAACAAGCACCCCCCTGTGATTGAACAAATTAGGGGTCATTTCTGAGAAGCCGGAATCGCAATCTCTAGTATTCTTTCTCAGACGTACTTTGAGGTGAAGGATGAGACGGCCCACGGCATGGAGGACACAGGGATTGCGCATCTGATCCAGAGATGAGCAGTATGAAACGTGGGCACTCACATGGCGCTTCCCCTCTGGGATGCCAGGTCACCT
>NW_005371804.1:1732064-1797808 GCF_000412655.1 Myotis brandtii | reverse complement strand
CACAGATCTCTCCCACCCATGGGACTGCACGCTTATTTGTGAATTTGCTTTTGAAGTTCGCATATTCACCTACTCAATCCTTTATGGGTGGATCCACTAGTGGGCAGTAGCTGTAGCAGCAGGAATGCCACATGGATTCCACAGTGCGGATGCCTTGGAGGTTGTGATGTTTCCTCCACGACTACAGCTTTCTTATCAACAGTGACCTCTTCATCTCCTCCCTCGGCAACCTCCCACAGCACCTGGCAGGAGCCTGTGCACACAGCGGCTGTTTAGTAAATATTGATGGATTGTTCTTGGTTCAATAACGTTTCCGCCTGTGGGAGCTTAACAAATATCACTCTGGTAAAACCCCTGAAGACATGCAGAAGGAAGATATCATGTGAGAGCTATGTACATATGAATAATGGACTAATGAGCCTTGCTATTTAGCTTCTTGCCATTTGATATGCAAAACAGGGCTATGATGAGTCTTGAGCACATGGGGGCACCTTTATAACCGAGTGGGACAGGAGGGGGGTGTGGGGAGGGGGAGCGCTTGCCTGTGCATGTTGACATTCTTTGCAATCTCACACTCTCTTTTCAACCCCATGGTGGATTAAATTCTTCATAAGGGGAACCCATTACGGCAGGAAAAAGGCCTCTGAAATGATGGTGAGCACAAAAAGGGCCCGCATGAGAGATCTGCTTGCTGCAAGCCCAGCAAATATCCACAGGGCCCCTTTAGCACAAACCAGCCAGAATCCTGCCAGCAGCCACCGGGAGAGTGGCCAGCGGTGAGGAACCCTCCTCCAGAGAGAGCTCTCCCTGCCCCTGTGTAGACAGCCCTGTGCCTCCAGGCCAGTCCAGCTGCCTCCCAACCTAAGACTCAACCTGCAGCATCTTACAGGTTCTCTGCAGTTCTGATAGAATGCTCTGTTTTGTTTTTGGCAAACAACATTCTTAAGGGTGGGATCTGCTTTCAATTTCTTTTTAATTCTCCCTAAACTACTCTCTAGCGCTGGGCTAATCACTGTTGGAGATGTGGCAGGAAAAACAAGCATGAGATAGGTATTAGGCAGACATGAGCAGAGCAAGGACGCTGGACCAGGTACAGAAACTCACCAGGCAGAAAGCCCCAATGCCTAGCGAGGGCAAAACTGGGAAAACAAGAACCTGGTCCCCAGGGTAGCCTATCCTCCCCTGGCATAGCCTGGTCATTTGGTTTTAGACCCCCTGACCTGTCCTCCCTAGAGATAGCATCTAGGCCTCAGTTGTATTTCAGCTCCAGGTCCAGAAAAGCAGCAAAACCAGACCAACGACCCCAAGGCTGCCTCAGGACCAGCTGCCCTGGTGCCAACCAATCAGTGGAGACCTCGACCCTGAAAGAGCACACCTGGAAAGCTGATGAATATTCTATTGAGACCCTCCCCTGAAACCTCCCTTAAGATTCCCAGCCGTGAGAGAGCGATAAATACACTCAGGACACAGGACACAGTGTGCACTCTCCCCCAGGGGAGCACGCCTGTGCCATTACTTCCCCCTCTCCTTTCCCCACAGGCATGTGTCCCCTAACTTCTAAGGGGCCTCATGAGCCTTGCAACCAGGGAAACGGTGGGTAGAGGCAGCTCATCTTCGCTAACCCCCTCCGCCTGTCCCCAAGGCCCCTGTTCTCTGACTTCCCAGTGAGCTAAGGCAGCCCAGCCCGGGCTCTCCTGCTGCTTCTATTCCCTTCCTTGTTTCACTGTCCTGAGTATACTGGCCCAATACCCTTTGGCTCAGTGCTGTGTAGCCCTTCCCTTTGGGTATCCCCATTCCCCCACCCCTTTTTCTTAAATAAATTCATTTTTACTTTATTCACCATCTGAGATGACTATTTAACCTGCCCACGCATCACTATAGAAGCTGGAATCGCAATCTATAGTATTCTTTCTCAGATGTACTTTGAGGTGAAGGATGAGACAGCCCACGGCATGGAGGACACAGGGATTGCGCATCTGATCCAGAGATGAACAGTATGAAACATGGGCACTCACATGGCGCTTCCCGTCTGGGATGCCAGGTCACCTTACCTCCACCCCACCCCCACCCCCCAAAGGGACACAGCCAGGTCCTCATCTTCAGCGGATTTGGCAAATCTAATGTAGAGAGAAAGTTGAGATTATACTGCAGAAGCGCAAGGACTAAGAATTAAACAAGACAACTTGAAATGACTTGAGACTTTTTAAAAAAATATTTTTTATTGATTTTTTACAGAGAGGAAGGGAGAGGGATAGAGAGTCAGAAACATCGATGAGAGAGAAGCATTGACCAGCTGCCTCCAGCACACCCCCTACTGGGGATGTGCCCACAACCAAGGTACATGCCCCTGACTGGAATCGAACCTGGGACCCTCCAGTCTGCAGGCCGACGCTCTATCCACTGAGCCAAACCGGTTAGGGCTGACTTGAGACATTTATTTATCTATCTATCTATCATCTATCTATCTATCTATCTATCTATCTATCTATCTATCTGTCTGTCTAGCTATTCATTTATTTATTTATGCTGGCGGGATTTCTAATTGGTCCTCTGCCCTATCCCTGGCCTGATATACCTCCTCGACAGTGACCAGCCTCCAGGAGCCCAGTGCTCTGATCCCAGCTAGCGGGTTGCCTTCTGCCAGGCTCACCCTCCCTCAGCACCTCCTCTCCCTGCCTCCCAAACCACTTTATGTTTTAGGGATTTTTAAAAAAATAAAAATCTTAAATGGTGATATTTCTCTTTTCATTAGATAGAGAAAAAAAAGTAATGGTCATCTATATATTCACTACCCAGATGTATAGATGCTGGATTTGTTTTGTTCTTTTTGTTTCAATGCCCCTTATCCTATAGAATAAAGAGGTAATATGCAAATTAACTGTCATGCCCTCACAAGATGGCTGCCTACAACCAGGCTGGTAGAGGGGTTAGTGAGGGACGACCAAACAACTGAACAAGCAGGCTGCGTGGGGCGACCAGGCTGGCAGGGGGGTTAGTGAGGGACGACCAAATGACTGAACAGCAGGCTGCGTGGGGTGACCAGGCCGGCAGGGAGGCCATGAGGGGCAACCAGGCTGGCAGGGGTGGGGGCAGTTGTGGGTGACCAGACCAGCAGGGGGGCAGTAAGAGGTGACCAGGCCAGCAGAGGGAGGCAGTTAGGAGCGACCAGGCTGGCACACATAGGCAGTGAGGGACAATCAGGCTGGCTGGGGGGTCAGTTAGGGGCAACCAGGCAGGCAGGCAGGTGAGTAATTAGGAGCCAGGGGTCCAGGATTGTGCGAGGGATGTCCACACAGTTTAGGTCCCAGGATTGGGCCTAAACTGGCAGTCAGAGATCCCCCAAGAGGTCCCAGATTGGAGAGGGTTCAGGCTGGGCTGAGGGGACACCCCTCCCATGCACGAATTTCATACACCGGGCCTCTAGTTTTATATAAAAAATAAAATTATAAATGTGCCTTCTTTACTCATCCTTTTCCCTCTTGCCCAGAGTTCACTATTGGTCCAAGGTTCATGTTATTCTCACTCATATCCATAATCACATCGATGTTTCTCTCTCTGTCTCTCCCTCCTCCTCCCCTTCTAATCTCTCTGAAAATCAATGAAAAAATGTCCTCAGGTGAGGATTAACCAAAGGGGGGAAAAATACTCCTGGCATACAGCATAAGCAGGCAACTCAGCTAGCCTGAGCGTGTGCCCAGTGGGGGCTTGAGGGGTTTTATACCCACCCCCCCACACACACACATACACACACAGGTTTCAAAGGTTCTTCGCTGGATATCTTGGACAACAGACTAGATTTCAAGGCCCCCTTTTATTTTGTTGTGGCTCTTCCCAGAATTTATGAGACCATCTGGTGCTTTTATCTTGACAAGTCTCAAGACTGCTGACTTCTTTGTTCAGTGGGTGAGATAAACTCCCCCTTTTCCCCCTTCCCCTTGTCCAGAAGGCAGGCTGTCAATGAGGAGCCCGGTGTTCCCACACACGTATCCCCAACTATCAGCTCTGTTTATTTCTGACTTATCTCTGTACCTTTGTGTCCCCATCATCCACCCACTTCTTGCTGGGGACTTTCCTTGCTGCAACAGCACCTGGGCTGATGCAATAGTTCCAAGCCCAAAGGAGCTCTGGATTTAGAGGTCACTGGTGATGCCACCCCAAGTATACCTTGAGCTAGACACTGGCTTCCCTTGAACACCCAGGGGCTGTCATATGACCCCTCTCCCACCATGTGTGGGAGGACAGGCACTGGCCCAGTTTTGGGGACAGGAGACCAGGGGCCTCTGAGGAGCATCCTAGGACCATGGCCTCTGTCCGGACTCACTGGGACCCTGTTCTCTCCCCCGCCCCCTGCACAGTTGGTGGGTGACACGTTTGCAAGTCCTAACCCCCTCCCCCATGTGTCCTCAGTGGAAACCACGCCAAAAGACAGGAGCCTCCCTGCATCTGTCACCATGGCAGCCACCTGCAGAAGGGTCTGGCAGGAGGAACTGCAGACACCGTGGGAGGAACTGCAGCCACTCCCAAGGCAGCTGCAGAGCGATGTGACAGCTGGTCAGCAGGAGGCTCCTGGGAGGTGTGTGGCACCAAGGCCCACCCAGAGATGTCGATTAACATGACTTCGTACTTTCTTCCTCCATCTGGCTCTCTGCTGGCTCCAGTAGCCAAGAGTGACAATATCAGAAGCGGAGAGGTGACAGAGAAAATATAGCACAGTGAAGGACGCATGGACTCCATATTTTGTGAGAGGTGGTGAGTTAGTGTCTGCCTGGAACACCCTTCTGGCCTCGCCCATCTGTGAACTCCTATTCATCTTTCAAGACCCAGTTCAGATCTCTCCCCAGATGAGAAGGCTGCTGAGCTGCATTGTTCCAGCTCTTATCACATTGCATCACAATTACACCTTAAGACTTGTTCTCTCTCCAGAGCTGTGGTCTCTGAGGCCAGGGACCATGCCTGGTGTCCTTAGGACTCAGTATTTGCAGTCCAAGTGCCAGGGCTGTGGCCCATACTTAGTCTGTGCTTGTCACAAATATGTGCCCCTGGCCACGCATCCTGCAGGTGGAAGGTGGCAGCCCAGCCCTCGGGGCCATTTCGCCTGTTTCTTGGACCCTTGCCTTCCTTGGACACCTGCACACCAAGCCCAGGTGGGAGGGGCTTATAGGGGAGGGCTCCCAGGACAGTCCAGACCCACACTCACCCCAGGTCTCAGGGTGCATGTGCAGCCACCTGTGAGGGCCGGGCCAAGGAACAGTGCCCCTGGGGTCAGCAGCCCTGACACGGTTTTCTTCATCCCTAGAAGGTGAGCCCCAGAGGAACAGGGAGGATCATGGGACTGCGAGCTCTGGGTGGCAGGTGGGCTCTCAGGCCTCTCCTGTGCCTGGAGGGGAGCCCTGGTTCCTGGGCTGAGGGCTCCTTAGGACAGAAGGAAGGGGATACGCGGATTCCCCCACAAACGTTCATGCAATCCTTTCGTCTCCAAGGACCAGCCCATGCGCTCTGCTCCCTCAGGAGCCTGTGCTGGTAACACCCGTGGGAATCCAGCTCTGCTCCTCATGCCTCAGCCGCCACTTCTATCCCACCTGGGGGCTCCAGAAGGTCTGGACCCTCTGCCACTGTAGCCACACCTGGCAGGTGATCCGACTAGGCACTATGTGACAGGCGAGGAAACTGAGGCACAAGCAGTAAAATGATGGCCCCAAGGTCACAGAGCCCAGACTAGGACCTGTTCTCTCTGCTTCCCCATCTTCAAACAACCAGGTCTTCCCTGGTCATTAATGAAGGGGACTCCTTAAGAACAGGGATTTGTCACCTTTCATATTCCTTCCCCAGTCCCAGCCCTGGCTCAGTGGAGAGTAACTGAGGTAAATTGTAGCAGACACCCGGAACACTGGTGGTGGTTCTGGGCATTGGCTGCCCAGGGAATGCAATAATCTCTGAATTATCTGGGCCGGGGGGAGGCGCACAGGCATTTACACTGTTCCAGCCTCCAGGTGATTATAAGAGCACTGGTGGATGCTATGGAAACGAGTACCTGTCAACAGATGAGCGGATAAAACAACTGTGATACTGCCTGGCCAGTGTGGTTTAGTGGTTGAGTATCGACCTATGAAGTAGGAGGTCACAGTTCAAGTTCCTGTCAGGGCACATGCTGGGGTTTTGGGCTCAATCCCAGTGGGGGACATGCAGGAGGCAGCCAATCAATGATTCTCTCTCATCATCGATGTTTCTATCTCTCCCTCTCCCTTCCTGTCTTAAATCAATAAAAATATAATATTTTTAAAAAGCTGTGATACAGTGGAATATTACTCAGCCATAAAAAAGAATGAAATTTTACCTTTTGTGACAGCATGGATGGACCTACAGGGTATTATGCTAAGTGAAAGAAGTCACTCAGAGAAAGACAAATACCTGTGATTTCACATATACATGGAATCTAAAGAACAGTATAAACAAACAAACAAAACAGAAACAGACTCGCAGATGCAGAGAACAGACTGGTGGTTGCCAGAGGGGAGGGTGCTGGGGGGGGGGGAATGGGGGAAAAAGGAGAAAGGGTTGAGAAGCACCGATTGGTAGTTACAGAATAGTCATAGGGATGTAAAGTACAGCACAGGGAATACAGTCAATAATATTATAATATCTGTGTGGTGCCAGGTGGGGACTGGAAGTACCAGGGGGACCACTTTGTAAAGTACATGACTTTCTAACCAATATGCTGTTCAGCTGAAACTAATATAAAATAATATTGAACGTCGACTGTAATTGGAAAAAAAATTTTTAATTAAAAAAAAGAGCACCAGTGTGGACCAGGGCACGTGGAGACCAGGCAGGTGGAGACGCTCCTGCCAGGCCCGCCTCCAAATAACCGTCCCTTCTGAGTCCGTTTCGGGGTGTTCGTGCTTTCAGTCCCACAGCTTGGCCTGGCCCGGATTCTGGGAGTGGGTAGGCAGGGGTCTGGCCGGGAGTGGCTCCCAGGAGTTCCCCGGGAAGATGTTTTCCACAGCACGAAGCCCTGCATCTGCTGGCGCGCACTGTCCCTCTGGGCACGAAGCCAGCGCACTGAGAACAACGCAGAGGCCGCTCTTCCTGTCTCCAGCCCGCACTGACCACTGACCATGGAGCAGGGCCGCCCTGCTCCCTGATGGAGGAGTGTCGCCCCAAGTCCATTCATCTGGGGCTCACTCAGTGCGAGGGGCTGGGGCTGGGGCTGGGGCGTCACAAGGTGGGACAAGGACATTGTCCCCCACACGTGCACAGTCTGTCCCCGTTGGCTACTTGGTGAAGGACAACTCCGTGGACAAACCCTCGGGTAGTCAGTTTCCCCCAACGCATCCCCCAAACCCAGGGGCTGAGTTCGACCAGCTTCTGGGATGATACGCCAAACCCACCCGAGGTTCCTGGAAGGTCGCTGGGTAACGTTGGTGCTGAACAGATAGGTAAGAATTCTGCGGGCAGAAAAGAGAGAGGGGTCGCAGCAATAAGAGGACCCACACTCTCCTGCCTCACCCGGCATCGCGGGCACAGGAGGGGCTGCGACAGACAGCTGAGCCCTCAGTCCCACCGAGGTGGTTGAACCTCAGCTCCACCAGGCCCACTAGAGTCACCTTGGACAGCCACCTTAATTTCTGAGTCTTATTTTGCTCCTCTGGAAAATGGGTAGACATATTCCCAATTCACTTAGATGTGCTGTTACAAAACACTCTCCCAGATAGAGCCTTCACTGAAAGCAAATGCAAGCTGGGCAAACGCATCTAGTAAGCTGCCATTTGTGTTAAAAGTGTGCTTAGATCTAGAGAGAACATTTCTGGAAAAACACCTAAGAACGTATTAAACATGAACACTGCTAAACAGGAGGGGGCTTTTGTACTGTCTGATTTTAAAAACCAACTGCACATATTATATTCTTATTAAAATATATTGAATAGCCCTAGCCAGTTTGGCTCAGTGGGTAGAGCCTCGGCCCGAGGACTGAAGGGTCCTGGGTTCGATTCCAGTCAAGAGCATGTACCTTGGTTGCAGGCTAAATCCCCAGTCAGGGCGCAGGCAGGAGGCAACCAATTGATGTCTGTCTCTCACATCGCTGTTTCTCTCTCTGTGTCTCCCCCTCCCTTCCACTCTTTCTAAAAATCAATGGGGAAAAAAAATATCCTCGGGTGAGGATTAACAGCAACAAAAATGTATCGAATAACTTTACTTAATGCATTTATTTAAATGTAATTAATAATAAACATATTTCTTTGCTGGAAAAATGCCAAAAAGGAAGGAAAGGAATTTGTACCTTGCAGGAGCCGCGAGAGAGAAATGAACTCGCAGGCACGAATTACCTGAGTGGGGTTTGCTGCCCATCTTCTCATGACCCAGGGCCGACCTGGGACTAAGTGGCCCAGGGACTCTTATCATTGCAGAGGGAACCTTCCGGACTCTTCCAGGCTGGGCTCTTGATAACGATGATCAGCCCCATCTTCTCTCCTCCTGGCCAGGCTGCCGTGGGGAGACACAGCCCTGCTCCCTGAGGGAGGAGTGTGAACCCCCACACACCACAGTGGGGTCGAACCACCCTCTCTGCTCTGGGAGCCAGGTCTCCGGGGGCTGTACCATCAGGTGCCGGGAAAAGCGGGCGTGGCCAGCTGCAGGGAAGGGCCATCCCCAAACAGAGACCAGAAGCCTGTGCAAACACAGGGGTATAAATGAGGGCTCTGAGCGGCCGGGTCCCCAGAGCCTGCCGTGACCATGGAGGCCAGAGCGCTCTGGCTGCTAGCGTTGGTCCTGGCCTTGGAGATCTCCAGCTCGTCCACGCAGTATGTGGGCCTGTGTGAGTACCACAGCAGGAGCGGGGGCCTGGGGGCAGTGGGGACCCAGGACGAGGGGACGGGACACAGAAGATCCAGGCTCGGGGGCTTTCTGGGGACCTGAGGAAGGTGACCAGGCCCCCACATGCATTGAATAGTTGCTGTTTACCAGAGACACACCTTTTCTCTCAATAGCCCTATAGACTGGCTCTTGCTGTCCCCATTTTAGACAAGGAAGCTGAGGCTCAGGACGTTCATAACAGACCTAAGGCCACCCTGCCCATCAGGGTCAGACCCCAGGGCCGGCCGGCTGGCAGCCAGTGCCTCGCCCCACCGTCCCGAACAAAAAGGACAGACACATGACAAGGGTGACTTCCAGAACGATTCCGCAGTCGTTCCACCCTTGCCATGCACCTCCGGGGGGGAAGGGGGGCGGGGTGTGGCTTGAGAAATGAGGGTGCGGCTTTTGTCAGGTCACCTACCAAGCTGTGTCAAAGGCAGCAGTTCCCAAACTGGGTGCCCGTTAGACTCACCGGAGCCCAGGATGCGCCGATTCTGTCTGAATGTCTCCGGGGTGGGGTGGGGCCCCAGGGGTGTTTCAAGATCCCCAGCTGATTCCAATGTTTGGGAGCCCGGGAGTAAGGAATTACGGACTGACTGGCAGCCGTAGAGGGGACTGAGGAGGGTCTGTGTGCTTTCCGTCTTCCTAAGCAGACGTAGTTAGGTGCTGAGGCCCAGTGGACTTCTCACCTTGGACATAGGCTTGGAGACCCCAGGACGCACAGGGAAGGTTGACCAGCTGTCCCATCTGGGGAGAGGCAGGTGCAGGAAGGAAGCAAAAAGCTCTGTGTGCACTGTGACTCGCTCTACTGAATGTATACACACTGTCATGCTTTTCATTTAAGTGGGGAGGGGTTCGTGTAGGTAAACAAAGGGAACTTGGTTTCTGGGTTCAGGGGCCCTGATTCCCTGGGCCGCTGCCAGCCTGCGGGAACACGGGCCCGCAGTGACTTCCGACAAGGTGCAGGAAGTGCGCAGGCAGGAGGCCAGATCACCTACGGAACGTTTCTTTTTAAATATTTACACAGAGAGAGGGTTCACCTCAAGCAAATGTTGGGGAGGGAGTCATACCCTTTGAACTCAGGAGGGGAGAGGGAAGAGGGTGCAGACTTGCCAGACGGAGCCAACAGACCAACCCCAAGCCAGCAGGGCGCTGGCAGCTGACTGGGCTTTGTCTGGGCAGCGGAGAGCCAGTGTGCCATCCCGGCCAAGGACAGGGTGGACTGCGGTTACCCTGAGGTCACCCCCGAGCAGTGCAACAACCGGGGCTGCTGCTTCGACTCGAGCATCCCCGAGGTGCCCTGGTGCTTCAAGCCTCTGCAGGAGACAGGTGAGCCGGCGCCCTGGGCACCAGGTCCTTTCTGGGCACGTGCTAGAGCCTCCAGGTGCCCAGGAAGCCACACGCCCCTGGGCCCTGGGCAGGACACCCAGTGCCATGGCTGTTCCTTGGCGGAGGCCTCAGTCAGAGGCTTTATGCCAGGGCAGCCAGCCACCAGTTCCCTGCTGTCCTGTTGCCAAGTGGTTTGTGCAAAAATACAAAAGCAATTGTTTCAAAAAGGTGTCAAAGTCAAGGCATTATATAGAGCAGTGGTTCTCAACCTTCTGGCCCTTTAAATACAGTTCCTCATGCTGTGACCCAACCATAAAATTATTTTCATTGCTACTTCATAACTGTAATGTTGCTACTGTTATGAATCATAATGTAAATATCTGATATGCAGGATGGTCTTAGGCGACCCCTGTGAAAGGGTCGTTCGACCGCCAAAGGGGTCGTGACCCACAGGTTGAGAACCGCTGATATAGAGGAACTAATTTAAACTCTATCCTGGAGGGAAACAGACACTGCGTGGGTTTGGAAAGCTGGGCCGATCAGCAAACAAACCAGCAACATTGGTGACATGCAGGCAGGTGGCAGCGCTGGGCGTGGAGCCCTGGTGTCTCCACACCCCATCACAAGTGCATCCCCTCCCTGCCCCCTCCCTCGATGGTGCAGTGGGGTGCAAGATAACCACCCGGGAACCCCCTGTCAGCGACAGCTGGCATGCACAGGGGTGGTTGCTGTCCTGGTTCCATCGGCCCTGCCTCACAAATCCTGGGTGCAGAGGTCACTGTAAGCCATCTGGCAGCCAAGTGCCAGCTTACCTCTAAGGAGGACACCTTCCTGGAGGCAGCACCCAAGGGGCCACCCTTGCCCTTTGTCCCAGGATAATTCGGAGGGGGCTGCATCCCTTCCTGGGCACTGGGTGTCCCTGCAGAGGCCCCCCCTCATTGATCATCTGCCCTCCCCTCCCCCAGGGCCCAGTGGGGCATGTGGCTGATCTCCCACGAGGTGGGGCACTCAGCACTGCCCCAGTGACTTGGGGGAGAATGCAGCATAAGGCATTGACCTTGAAGCCTGTCTTGACCTTGAGAAGCTGGGCAGCTGGGGGGTGGAGAGGAGACCTGCTCCCGGTGATGTATGCTGTGCTTTGTTTCCAGAATGTACATTTTAAAGCCACGCCCACTGTCCCGGACACCATGGGAGGTGAATTTCCACACTCTGACGTCCTGCCTGCTCATCTCTGCTTTTCTAGCCCCTGCTCCTGGCCAGGCTCTGGCTGAAAGCTAATGCCTGGGGCCCCATGTTTTAAAGAATAAAGATCCACGCTCAGCATGAGGACAGGTCTCTATTCCTGAGATTTTGTGTTTTGTGCTTTATTGCTGCAGAGTCGCTCTCATTCTCTTGTCAGCGTGTCACACACAGATGAGGGACAGCGGGGGTGTCGTAGCATCTCAGAGCAGAGGGTCTGCCCCAGCCTGGGGAGCGGGAGCAGAAAATCACCCCTAAGTTGCTGCACGGCCTGTGGGTTTGTTGCAGACTTCAGACCCAGAGCAGACGAGATAGGGAGGGCGAGCCACCTTCCAGAGATCACTGCCTCCTGCAGGCTGAGCTAAGACATTTCAAATGTAAGTTTCAAAAAAGATATTAGTAATGCCTTGCTCAGTGGAGAGAAAGCCAATAAAAGCATATTGCAAAGTGGCACTTTTTTGTATTTATTTGCAAGTCAAGTTTAACATGTGTTTCACCTTGGGTGGCCACCTCTTGCTTTCTTTCTTCTGAAAATAGACCTGGCTATACGAATAATTGAAGTAGGGTCCCCTGGAAGATTCCATTAAGTTCCAAGAAGTTATAACAACCCCTCAACGGAGAGTTGTTCCCTGGGACACCCAGTTCCAGGGACAGCAGGGGCTCCCGGGCGGGCAGCTCAGCGAGCCCCGACGGGTTTGCACACTCGCTCAGGCTGAGCGTCCCCTGCTGTTCCTGTCGATGGGACTCTCTTAAAGACACAAGGACAAGCCTACCGCACCCTCGTCATGCTGCGCAGTGGCCACAGGGCAGTGCTGTCCACGGACCGCAGGGTGAGGGGTCTTGATCTGGGCCATCCTTCCCGCTGGAAAAGAGACACCTGCTCCCTCAAAATGGCAGACTTTGTTTCTGAGCTCGCACCTGGGACCAGGCCCCTGGAGACAGTTCTCCGCTTGTCATGCAGAGAAGGAACCTGTCCAAGAGTCCCTGCTGAGAGGCGCCTTGCCAGGAGGCCCAGGTCTTTAAATCCTAAGCCCTTTCTAGCAAGCACCTTCAGGCCTCTGGGCTGGGCCCTTGACATCTCAGACCAAGGAGCACAGAGGAAAGCCCACTGCGCAATAAGGTCCAACCCACCCAGCGCCCTCTGCTGGCTGACAGGAGTAGCCGCTATTTCCTACAGTCACAGTTGCAGCCTGGTTTCTTGCCTCCCCTCCTAGATGGGTTATTAAGATACCCAAGACGAAGGAACCTGTCCAAGAGTCCCTGCTGAGAGGCGCCTCGCCAGGAGGCCCAGGTCTTTAAATCCTAAGCCCTGTGTCCTTTCTAGCACCTTCAGGCCTTCGGGGTGAGTCCTTCCAGGGACATCTCAGACCAAGGAGCACAGACGGAAGCCCGCTGTGCAATAATGTCCAACCCACCCAGCGCCCTCTGCTGGCTGACAGGAGTAGCCGCGATTTCCTACAGTCACAGTTGCAGCCTTGTTTCTTGCCTCCCCTCCTAGATGGGTTATTGATACCCAAGAACCACCTGCCCTCACCTCCTGACACATCCAATCCTGATTAAGCCTGATTTCCTTGAACCTCCCCCAAATCACATAACACAAGCCCAAATCCTACACTAAGTCCTTCCTAACATTTTCTATTGAGATACCCCACATGTGGGGTGCTCCTTGCTGCCATGTGTCCTTCAACCCAGCTTGACTGTATGTGTGCTCCTGGGGGGCGGGGGAGGGTAAGGGTAGGGCTTTGGCAGGAGGGTGTCGGCAAGACACAGGCCAAAGGCCTCGTGGTGTGAGTGTTGGGGGCCCCGGGACATAGTCTCCATGGGGCTGCACTGCCATAGGGGATGGTTGAGAATCCGTGGGCTCCCTGTTGTTCTCCTGAGACCCTCCCGGTGCACCCTGAACCCCTAGGCAGCCCAGCCTGCCGTGTGGCTGACTGATACTCAGAGTGATTGGTAAAGAGGACCAAAGGTGGTACTGACAGCACCTGGCATGTGTCAGACGCCAATCAATCACTTGAGATTTGCTAACGCATTGAATGCCCCTAACAAGCCCACCGGGTGAGGGGTGTCCCCGTCATTGCCTCCATCCCATTTCCAGAGGAGGAAGCAGAGAGGCGACGGGTAGTAACTTGCTCAGGGATTTGCAGCTGGGTGGCCAGCCGTGCTGGATACGCTACGGCAGGAGCCCTTTTAGAAGATGGTTGGGTTACTGCACCTCCGGGTCATTCCCATCTAATTCATGTTACGAGCAGCAATAGATACTGGGTAAAGAAACTAAGTAGTTAATATGCTTTCAACCTTATTTAAAGGTCTATCATAATTTTCTAGGTTTAAAATGAAATGCTGACAAACTAAACTTGAATAATTAACTTCTAAGGACTGGCTTGCCAGGAGCCAGGACCAAATCCCACCGAGCCCAACGTGGTCCCTGAGTTCTCTGTGACCCACTGAGGTGGCAAAGGGGTGTGTGCCTGGCCTTCCTTGAGCAATTGAAACAACATTCCTGACTCTGGACAGTTGAGGTTAGTTACGTACCCAGTGAGTGCTAATCAATTTTTAAAATGTTGGCTAGGAAATGCCACAGTGTGGACTGGAATATTTGTGTTGTTGTTAATCCTCACCCAAGGATATTTTTTCCATCGAATTTTAGAGAGAGTGAAAGGGAGGAGGTGAGGGGAGAAAGAAAAAGAGGGAGAGAGAGAGAGAGAGAGAGAGAGAGAAACATCGATGTGAGAGAGACACATCAATTGGTTGCCTCCAGCACGCACCCTGACCTGGGGCTGGGGATCCAACCTGCAAACCAGGTATGTGCCTTGACTGGGAATTGAACCCAAGACCCCTCAGTGCATGGGCCAACCCTCTAACCACTGAGAAACACTAACCAGGACAGGAACTTATTTTAAAACTCAGAGTGCAGTGAGTAATCTTGTATTTACTCTTACTTTGCAAATGAGGAAACAGAGAAATTTGTTTTAGAGCACAGCCTTGCTAAGGTTCAAACCTGGGACGTGCCGGCAGTCTAGTCATCATTGGAGGACTTCAGGCACCTGGGCACTCAACTGTCAGCGACTGCCCATGGCCTCAGTGGCCTTTACCTGCCCATCAAACCTCCCTGCCTCCTGCTCAGGTGCCTCTAGACCAGCGATTCTCAACCTGTGGGTCGCGACCCCTTTGGCAGTCGAACGATCCTTTCACAGGGGTCGCCTAAGACCATCCTGCATATCAGATATTTACATTACAATTCATAACAGTAGCAACATTACAGTTATGAAGTAGCAACGAAAATAATTTTATGGTTGGGTCACAACATGAGGAACTGTATTTAAAGGGCCAGAAGGTTGAGAACCACTGACTAACCCAACCCTCTCATTTTACTGATGGATTAAAAAAATAACCCCTGGTAGCTGAAGTGACTTTGCTGAAGTCTCACAGGGGTTATGTTTGGAGGCTGGACCTGAACTCAGCTCTCCCACTTTAGTCGGGACCTCTCTGCTCTACACACACACACACACACACACACACACACACACACATACACACACACACACTGTGGCCATTAAAGCTGTTAATTGCTTCCTGTGCCGTGTAGTGCAGTTGGTCACGAAAGGCGTTGCTTCAACACTTACTTGGCAATGGTCCCTGCCAGGCTGGCTGGGTAGCCGTGTATTGTTTCAGAACATGTTGGAATTCACTGAAATGCATCATTCTATTCCAGAATTCTTCAACTTGCAATGGCATAGAGAGGCGGGGTTTTGCTGACACCTGGGGACCTTTGTCCATCATCTTACCCGTTAACCACACGTCTGGGAGGAGTGTCCTCTCGGCCAGTTCGTGTGACAAGATGGACTCTCCTCCTTTGCTCCAGGTCTCTTCCCAAGATGAGGAGCGTGATGAAGGGGTCAGGAGCTACACTATCAGCACCTGAACTCTGCCTCAGGCAAGTTATCTAGTCTCTGAGCCTCAGTTTCCTCATATGAGAAATGGAGCTGGTGGTGGCTGTCTGGCCCCCAGGATGGTTGTTAAATGAGACAACGTATGAAAAGGCACTTGACCCTGTGCTACCTGCCACCTAGCACCTGGGGGCTGGCATACCACGGCTGTCATTCTTATTCTTCTCCCCCACTTCACGGGGACCCACCATGACACCTGCCGGAGAGACTGCTGCGTCAGAGCGAGGGCGGCGCGAGAAGGAGAAAACCGTCCTCGCGCTCGGCCACATCCAGGCTCCTGTCTTCCTGCCGGAGAGACTGCTGCGTCAGAGCGAGGGCGGCGAGAGGAGAAAATCGTCCTCGCGCTCGGCCACACCCAGGCTCCCGTCTCCCGCTGTGTGAGGGCTGGTGTCGGCGAAAGCAAGCAAGAGAGAAACGAAATCTGAAAACAACGTTGCTTTATTTGACTTAGGTCACATTTTCATAAATGGCATCTAATTTATCAGAAGACAAAGTTCAAGTCTGCAAAAAAATGCACGTACAAATCTAAGAAGGTAACTCTACAGAAATATACAAAGCAGAGCCGTGGTGTGTAAGGTCTGAGTTAGAGCTCACATCTGGGGTCTGCCCGGGGCTGTGTCCCATGGAGTGACACAGCCAGGAACAAGTGCCCAGGGAGCCCAGGTTATTTTAAATACATAGATATAGATACAGATAGGTACGGATGTATATATGCCGAGTTTACCTACAACAGTGCAAACCTCTCACAGAGCGCAAGCAACTGTACTAGTATTTCCTAGAGAACATGGCTAAACCAAAGTAAAGTCACCCATACAGTCTTATAAAAAACAGGGCTTCCATAATTCTATATTAGACATACAGATGTGTGCACACATTTGCACACTGGTTAAAAAAATGTTACTTGCATTGACTCTTGCTTTGGAAGGAAAAACAAAGGGAAAACATTGAAATAGCTGCTCCTCAAAGGCAACGATTCACAACAGATTCCGCCACGGTCGGCCGGGGGCACACCCACGCGGCTAACGGGAAGAGCAAATGGGAGGGCCGCCAGGAACACAGGTTAACTTGCTACACATACACGTTCTGTAGAGCAACTCCTCCCGTGCCCCTCCCGCGGGGATCATGACTGTGAAAATGGAGACCTCTTATGTGGGGTTGGTGGTGGATGTGACGAGCGATTTGAGTGGCCAGACTTTTCCTACCATTTTTAATTGGCTGAGGACTTGAAAGGGGAGACAGGATTAAGCCGGGGCAGTCTGTGCCCCAAGGTCATGGAAAAGGACCCCGGGGTGCCCCTGACGGAGCTGTAAAGATTGCAAAGGCCCTACAACAAATAGCTCCCACGGTCACTGGATACTCTCAGCGAAACCACGTCCCAGGGTGCCCTTCGTTCTGGGCTGGGCTGCAGCCTCCAGGACCCCGTGGAGACAGGGCTCGGCCTTGAACCTCGAACCCGGGACTTCCTGCCTCCCGCGGGGCCTGATCTGTCCCCCAGCAGGAGAGGGCTCATGGGCCCAACAGGGGAGAGGGTTTTGGTAACTCCCCTGGCAGTGGGTGTGCCTGGCGCTCCAGCAAAGCCCCATGTGGCAAAGGCTGTTTTCTGGAAAGCTCCCCGTGCTAACCCATGGCTGTGCCCGGAGGAAGGGCAGGTGTGGAGCAGGCCTCAGGGCAGGCAAAGTGCAAGGACAATAGGTCACTTCAGGTGCTGGCAGCAAGAGCCCCCTGAGATCTCCTTCAAGGGACACTGTTCAGGGAACTTGAGAATGGCCCCAGGCAGGCCAGAAGGGGGGTCACCCCTCACCGCTCAGACGCTTGCTCCCCTGGCTTCAGCATCTCCTCCCAGCTCACCTGGGCCCCCGCCGCACGTGATGTAACAAATCACTCCCACATGAAAGGTAACAGCAGGTGGCTTACAAGGTCCCCAGAACCAGATCCCATAACATTGGTGAACATAGGCGATGCCATTTGTATACAATATCAGGGCCACACTTATTCAGGCACAAGTATAGGCCGAGGCACCCACAGGGGATCAGCCGAGTCTCTCTCACGTTTGCTCGGCGCAGACACAGCTAACAGGACGATGCCAATCCACCGAGAGAGCCTCCACGCCACACTTATTCAGGCACAAGTATAGGCCGAGGCACCTACAGGGGATCAGCCAAGTCTCTCATGTTTGCTCGGCGCAGACACAGCAAACAGGACGATGCCAATCCACCGAGAGAGCCTCCATTGAATGCAATCGTTTGGAATCTGGCTGTGTTTTACTCATGTGGCTTGGGCTCAGGCCACTCCCAAGATCTGGGTGAAACCACGAAGCCCAGAGAGAAACGCGTGCATGCTGTGGCCACGTCCTCAACTGGGACTACAAGGTGGTGGCCGTGGGGGTCTCCCTGGGACCAGGGAGCAAGCTCAATCCCAGCTGTGGAACCTGCACCCCACACGCTCTGGGAAGGCCCAGGCCAGTGGGCGCTCCCCCCGGGTGGGTGCCATAACCAGGGAGCTTTTGTGCTTCTGTTCCCTTCCCTTCAGCTGTGCAATGGTCGCTGCCTGGTGGGAAAGCGCCACAGTGGGTCCCCGCCCACAACACCCGCCCCCCCTCTGGGCAGACCAGGAGGCTGCTGTGTACCGACTGCTTCCTGCTGTTGCCCCCAGGGGACTGTCTGATCCAGAGGGAGTGGCACTGGGTCCCTGAGCCCAGCCTGCGCCCACAGAGCAGGTCTCCTGAGGAGGCCACACGACGTCTGTTGGAGGAAGGTTCCACGTTGGCATGTTCAGAGAGAACGATAAACATTGAGCAAAGGTTAACCTTCTGCTTCCTCCAAGATGGGAGCAGGACGTAGGGGAGGACGCGCCACAGTTCTCAGAAAATCGAGCTACGCCAGAGGGTGGGCATGAGACCCCTCTTCACACCGCCTTCCTGCCCAGGAGGCATGGGGGTGAGGACAGGCTTGCCAGTGTGAAAATTAGTGGCCAGGGCTGGGGGTGCCCTGCTTCTTCCCTGCTCCTGGCCCTAGGGAGGACGGAGATTGCTCCAGAGGAATCTCCCAGATGTGAGAAGCCAAGTGCAGTGACCCAGAGGGACTTTAATGTGAGCTGGACCGAGAGAGGGTCTGCAGAGGCAGGGGCCTCGGTTGCAGGCATTGCCATCACCTGCTTCTCCCTCATCCATGGTGCTCTCCCCCTGCGCTCACCACCTCTCTTTCCCTGTCACGTAGGAGGATGGCAGGGGCCATGGGTTCTGTGACTTCGTATGGCCCTGCTCTCTCTCTGTCCCAGGTGGGAGGGAGTCCAGTGTGACAGCCCAGCCCAGAGCACCGCTGCCTGCAAGCTCCGGCCGAAGAGCAGGACCTGGGAGCTCCCGCAGCTGTGCCTCCAGGCTCCTCTGGGTCCTGCTCAGCTCCACTGGAGCCCATCTCATTGAGGGGTGCTCCCTGGAGGGGCTCCCTACAGGGGCCGCAGCCTGAGATGGGCTCCCCAGACCCCGGAGCAACGAATGAGGCTGCCCCTCTGCCTGGAGCCCATGTCCACAGAGACCACTGCAAGGCTGAAGGGGTGGAAGGGAAGGCTGGGCGGGCCACCGGGCTCCTGGGGTCGTGGCACCTTTTGAGGTCATGGCCAACATTAACAAGGTAGAAAAGTGGGTGATGGGCCTGGGAGGATGGAGGGAAACTGCAGAACTCTAAGATAGTTCAACATAAAACGTGCCAGTTCCCAAGAGAGGAAGGGGATTATTTGCAGTAGGTGTCAGACCGGAACACTGAGTAATAAACCCGGATTCTTTCTAGAAGTGCAGCAAGTGTATTCACAATACAACCTCAAGGTCCATCTCACTTGGCCAAATTCAAGCGAATCATTTTGTATTTGAAGCATTTTAACAGTGAACAAAAATAAAAAGCTTTATATAAAATATTTTATTAGCAGTCGTCATTTCTCGAAAGTATCTAACTTTATATTCATACACTCTGCATCCCCCCCGCCCAAGCTGTTTTGTTTTACTTTTTGTCACATTGTCACTTAGCTGGCAATGGTGACATCCTTCGTGGTTCGGACCCTGCTCTTACCATTGGCGTGGCAGGCGTGAAGTGCGGGAATGTTTTCTCTTCTTCTCGGAGTAAAGGGTGACTGAGGATTCATAGATGAAGGAAACACCACAGAATAACACTGTGACATACAACCTAGCACAAGCCAGCATGTGAGCACGTGTGTGCGCGTCTGTGTGTGTATCACACACTGCAGCCCCTCTCTGCCCAAGCTCGCCCCCAGCGAGCTGCGTGAGGAGGCCAAGGCCATGCCAGGGCAGAGGGAGGCGCACTCCACCCAGGCCGGAGTAAGCTCAGCCCCAGGCCAGCTCGGGACGCCCCTAGGTAAGGTGACTGGAGGGGAGGGGCACGGGAGTCCAGAATGAATAGCCCCTACGCTACCATTGCATTTTATGCCTTATAAAGTATTTTCACACACACCTGTACACTTTGAACAGGAGGCAGGGTGGCAAAGAAAGAAAAAAAAAGTGGAGATTTGGGGGTCAGACTGGGATTCGAATTCTGCTCTTTCCTGGACCTGGGACCCGGGACCTTCCTGCCCCTCTGCCAGCCTTGGTGCCCTGCAGGTCCATGCCCTCCCCCTGCCCCTGCTTCCTGCCTGCCCTGGAGGGCCACCCATGTTGTCTGAGCGCCCTCCCCTGGCCCAGCGCCTGGGACAGCACCAAGCTCGGATGGTTGGCCAGCACTTGCTGAGTAAACAGATGGGGGAATTCCTAAGGCATCAGGGCAGGGCCCGGAACACTCGATAAAGAGAGAGGCTCAATCCACTGGAGCTTGCGTTTTGCTCAGGAAGACAACCAAGGTGATTCTGACCTCACGGACATAGCCCATCCCTGGCCTCCTGGCCGAGCCTTTTTCAGGGCGGGAGGTGACCTGTCTGTGCACGAGTTTTACCTAAAAGCGCATGTCCCATTTCCTGGGACCTAAGGGTCCTGAAGGCCCCTCCTCGAGGTGACGTCATCTGATTCCGGCATCTTCCCTGTGAATGTTCATGGAGGGCTTCTTCCCCTTCTGGGGAGAGCTCCCCACATCACCCACGGGGACTTTGGGAGAATGCTGTTCCCTAGCTGATACTCAACAAGCGTAAGAGAAAGGGGGGCACAACATGATCTCAGGGGGGACAGAGGGGAAAGGTACCCAGAATGGGGCGGGTCAGCAGGGACCAGGCCCTGACCAGGTCTCGGAGCCAGAACAGTGGATAGAATCCCAGGTGCCCCCTCCTCTCCTGAGAAGTTCCATTTGAAAGTGAAATTCTCCGGCCCGGCTGGTGGCTCAGTGGTTGAGCGTCGACCCATGAACCAAGAGAATGCTGGTTCGATTCCAGGTCAGGGCACATGCCCAGATTACGGGCTCGATCCCCAGTGTGGGGCACGTAGGAGGCAGCCAATCGATGATGTTTCTCTGTCATCTATGTTTCTATCTCTCTATCCCTCTCCCTTCCTCTCTCTTTCTCTCTCTCAAAAAAATTAACAACATAATAATAAAA
The DNA here is from genome assembly GCF_000412655.1 of Myotis brandtii. NCBI lineage: Eukaryota > Metazoa > Chordata > Mammalia > Chiroptera > Vespertilionidae > Myotis > Myotis brandtii. Next base: position 1,776,914 of record NW_005371804.1, on the reverse strand, counting down.
AAGAAAGCAAGCAAAATTCTCTGAGCTTCCGTTTCCCCTCTGCCAACGTTCGGAGAAGCCATGCATCTTTTACCCAAGAATCCATCCTTCTCTGCATCAAGAAGCAGTCAGAGTGAAAGGGGTGTCCGCGTCACTACATTCAGAAAGCACTTAAAGACTCCGATTTGAGAAGTTGGCCTGGTCTAAATTCCCATGTAGGAAAGCCAGCACATTGCCACCTACCTCTGAACCACAGCTACTTAGAAAAATAAATCAGTCCATTGCTTGGATGTTACCTTAGGACACTGGAATTAGGTAATTTCTCAAACTCCCCTAAAACAAGAGCAGAAGGCCAGTATCTGGAGATCAGCACAGAACAGCAGCATCTCAGTGAAAGTTGTTAAGGGTTTATAATGGAGGGGGCACTCGCTGAGAGTTGAATTAGGGTGAAGGCAGCAGCATCCTAGGGGTGACCCAAGCTCACTCAACGTGGCTTTAGGTCTTCCGAGGCAAATTATCCTGCTGGCAGTACACCTGCGACATTCCACTTAGCATCCTTTTAAAAATAGCCCTGGTCACTTTGCACATGGGTTTCCCTTCAAGCACCCAACAGCCCTCATGTCCCCAAAGATCTGCCCCTGGGTACGGGGGAGACCTCAATCAGTTGCTCATCTGTTAAGGGATGAGCTAACAGTAAAACACTGAAATGCAGGGAGCATGAACTCCTACGGAAATATTCCTTTGCGGGCTTAGGTGTGTTTGGAGATGAGATTGTAAATCTAAAGGAATCTCACAGTTTCCTTCTGAAATGGCTGAGACAGGACACTGCTGGCTCAGTGAATGGGCTCAGAGAATGAGATGGTCGACTCTGAGCCCAGTTCCTGGCATGCATGTCCTTGTAGGGTCACAGAGCCACAACCCAGGGGCTGACGTGGAGGGGAAGAGGCCTTTAAACACTGACCTCACCTGATATAATTCTGGGGTGAGATTGATGACTTTCTCCTCTTCCCAACTCTGTACCGCACTCGGCTGTTCCTATGTGGGTCTTCCTATGTGTGATGTCTTACAGGCAAATCTATCTTGAAATTAAAAAACTTTTTATAAAAGCTAAGTTTGACCCTGGTTAAATAACATGGCCTGCAAGGCAACGCTGCTCTATTTGTGTGGGACAAGCAGACTTAAAATTACATTTTAATATACCTGGATTGTGTTTATCTACTAAAAAGTATCTAAAGGTGAAAAGGGGGTCTCTAAGCATTTACAAATCCAATCTGTGTGCAAGTGAAAATTGAACTCTTTTCATTCTCTGAAGTAGGAAATAAGAGTTGGGGGACAGAACCGAGGAATCTTTGAGCTGAAATGGCCTTGAAGACTAGCTCGTGCCATTATTCATAGAAGAGGACACCGAGGGTCAGAGAGGTTCGTGAGTTTTTTGCCCACAAACATACAGTCTTTCATTAGGGGACCCTGATTCCGGAACAGTGATTGTCTAGAAGGGGAAAGCAATGCCATTTTCCTTCAGACCTTCTTTGGCCAAAGGCACCTCCTACCCTGTAGATACACTCACTGCTTGGGGCTGACAGACACACAGGAGCTCTGTTAGGAAGTCAGAGGCTGTCGCCCTGCCGATACCACTGGCCTGCCCTAGAGAGATTTACTCATGTGATTACGTCCCTGGGAAGATGTCTACACAAACCAAACACTGACAAGGTGGTACGGCCGAGCTGCCACCAGAACCAGCTCCAGAGATGGACTCACCCCACAGCCTGTTTAAGGAGCTACGAACACCTAGGCCACACTCAGGGTCCGGGGTCCTGCAAGGGCCTTGGATTCTAATGGGGTCTCAGCAGCTTCCATATCAGGCAGTCAGCTCAGCTTTCACGGCTGCACCTGGGATCTCTCAACGCTTACACCTGGATCTCCCTCAGCCCAGCGTTTCCAGGTTCAGTGGAGGTAGTTGATGTGATATATGAGGAAAGGGAAAATGTTTGTAAAAACTCAACAGGGTGGGTCTTCTAGGATATTTTAGGCAAAATTAAGGTGCTCAGCCCCAGCTGGTTTGGCTCAGTGGACAGAGCGTTGGCCCGTGGACTGAAGGGTGCCGGGTTCGATTCTGATCAAGGACATGTACCTCAGTTGCAGGCTCAATCCCAGGCCCTGGTTGGGACACGTGTGGGAAGCCACCAACCGATGTGTCTCTCTCACATCGATGCTTCTCTCTCTGTCTGTCCTCCTCCCTTTCACTCTCTCTAAAAATCAGTGGAAAGATATCCTCGGGTGAGGATTAACAACAACAACTAAAAATTAAAGTGCTCGGAAAGTTAGGAAGAAAGAAACAATATATTTTGCTTAAAATAAGAAGCCTGGGGAAAATAAAAAACTTGGAAAGAGTGGGCCAACTTCGCCTTCCCACTTTTTGTGTAACTTTTTAAAATTTCCGCCCGGCTTCGTGCACACAGTTCCCAAGTCTCTCAACTTGGGCCCCGCACTTGGACCTTTCACAGGTTCTGTCTATCAGCGAAGCCAGGTCACCCTGAATAACTCTCTCCCACAAGGGCTGAAAAGACACAGTTTCTTCAAATGAATGACATTCACAGGCTTTGGGCTTGGAAAGTGACTTCTCATTGGAAAAAGAGACAAACTGTAGAAATATGAAAACTCTGAAAAGCAAGTCATAAAACAGAACCGGTTTCCTCTCCGCCTTTCTCCCCAGGACGCCTAACTGCGCAGTGACCAGGCGAGGGGCTGCTCTCGGCCCCCGCCCGGGACCAGAGCTACCTGGTCACGAGGAAGGGTGTGACCAGGAAAACCTCTTGTCACCAGCTCTGTGGCAGGTTTCAATGCTGCCCCAGTTGTGGGCGGTTTAAATTCTGCACGTGAAAATTACCCCTTCTACGGCTTCTTCCTAGTTAAAGCTGGGAAGGGGAATGGAGAGAAGACCCGTCCCCCCGGGGCAGAGCTGTCGAACGCTTGGCACCCACGAGCCAGACGTGGTGGCTAGGGGCTGGGTCCCAGTCGTCCCGTGTCCTCGGGCACAGGCTGGTGGCCGCGACGCGGCCAGGTGCCCTTGGCGGCAGTGTCTAATGCTCCTGTCTGCCGGCAGTCAGGAGCTCTACCTCTCTGCCCGGATTTTGTACCTCAGGACAAAGTAGGCGATGATGCGCAGCAAGATGAAGAAAATGCCCAGGACGATGAAGTCCAGGTAGAGCTTGGCGTTCTCCACGTCCAGCTCTCTCAGGATGGCCTCTGACTTCTGGAAGTGGCAGGTCTCGTCCACGTCGCAGTGCAGGTCCTCGCGGTCCAGGCCGTAGATGGACAGCATGACCCCCTCAAACCCGTACCTGCGGAGGAAAGCGCCCTGCGTGAGGAGGGCTCTGCCCCGGCGGCCAGACGCCGTCCTCGCCGTCCCTGACTCTGCCTCCGCCTTCTCCGTGGTCCCAGTCGGCTCCTCTCCGCAGATCTCCCCCCCGAAATACTTCCTAACCTCCCAGCATCCCTGAGATGAACGCACGGGCACCTTCACTACATTTTTCCCGTTTCATTTCCTCCAGATGGAACGAATCGTAGGGATTTATTCAGGGAAATGAACTGAAAACCACTTGGATTACTTCTGGTCGTACCTACTTTCTAAAAGTTTGATATAACGGAATGTCTGATAGCCTTCCAAGCAGCCTGCAGCACCTAACAAAACACGACTTGCCCATCCATTGTTCCCTGCCAGCCCTACATTGTCGGAACAAAAAACGCTAATTCTGGGGAGAAAGACACGGGGTTCGGGTTTCCCCCGCGTTGGCGCGCGCACAGGTTGCTGAAACTCTGGACAAGGGCTTTGTTTCCAGTTTGTTGTCCAGAACAAAACACCTGGGTCTGAACGGACATTCCAGAAAAGAAAAGCTCGTTCCGACGTGGGATCTGCATGTCACGAAATCAAAACGCTTTGAAGACAAGCGTGGCCCCCAAGGCCTACGTGCCAGACAGCCCCTGAGTGCAGAGCATGCAGTTGGACCAAGTGCCCATGTGCCAGAATACTCGTGTCCAAAGATGTTAGGGTCTTTTAGTCATGACTCACTTCCCACTGGATTCCTTTTTTTAAAAACTTAATATATTTTTATTGTTTTCACAGAAGAAGAGAGAGGGAGATAGAAACATCAATGATGAGAGAGAATCATTGATCAGCTACCTGCCCACACTGGGGATCGAGCCCGCAATCCGGGCATGTGCCCTGACTGGAAATCAAACTGTGACCTCCTGGTTCATAGGTCAATGCTCAGCCACTGAGCCACACAGGTTTTTGTTTTTTTAATATTCCACCAGATTTCTTATTAGGGTTTACAATATTCAGGAACATGTCGTAAGCATGTTTATTTCAGAGAGGAATGAAGTGCCTAACAGGTGGAAACGCCCCCCAGAGGCAGGTCTCCAAAGGACCAGACAACTGGCCCACCTGGGCTCCTTCAGGATACAAGTGGCTAGTACTTACTTTACTCTTGTTGTGTGTGTGTTGGTGAGGGCGGGACACACAAAACTAGGACAAAAATAAAAGGCACCGATCCTCTGGGATCCTCTGTGATATAGGAACGGTGCCGGCATTTAGCTGACAGCTAAGACGTGGCTTTTGTGAACATGTGCATGTTAACAGGAGTCCTCTTCCCTCTGTCACTGTAAAGGCCCCAAGTTATACAGGGTCTCCGCAACCATGACCAACACACACACACACACGCTACCTGACGTAGGAAATGTAGGACATCCACTGCAGGTAGGTGGGGATGGTGCCAAGGCTGACGAAAAATCCTGAGAAGAGCAGGATGGGGATGGTCGTCATGGGGCCCACGAAGATTGCCACCTGGGGGGACACAGAGAGAGCTTCCAGTCCCGCCCGACTGTCTCTGCAGGTGGCCCCTGGAGGCCATATTCCTGGACAGTCCCTGGGACCACTGAGAAAGGACCGGTTTTCTGGACGGGCCATCCACGGGCCAGGTTGGCGTGGAGAAGCGTCTGGTTTGGGGAGTGAGCAGCCGCCTCTTGGGTGCACGATTTACCCGAGTTCTGGCTTAGCTGTGAAGGAAAGGCCTGGCCTGAGCTCCCTGAAGTCATGGAGGTGCAGAAACGGCAAATGCACGTGGGTTTGTGGGTGGGTGGTACCAGGAGTCTAGAAGGGGCGCGTGGAGGGACTCAGATGGGGTGGGAATGTGGGGGTGCAATGGAGGTTGGAGGGATGGGCAAGTGGATCCCCTGAGGCAACAAAACCTAGGCATCCAGAGCTTGAACTCTGAGGCAGCTGTGTGACCCCAACCAAATCGCATTGCCTCTCTGGGCTTTAGTGTTCACACCTGTAAGATGGGGCTAGCACAGCATCTAATTCAGGGGTGTGCCGGGGACTAACGGAGCTATTATGTGGAGAGCACTGAGCACAGCACTGGCATACACTACGTGCCTCATCGGGGCACCTGCTGCTGTCGATATGCCAGTATTGACCAGCCAGGACACTACGCGTCCTGACCCAAAGACTGACCTGGACAAGCCGATCTAGGAAGTTAGGGCAGAATTAGGAGGAGGCGGGCGGTGCTGCGCCCCCCAGGGCAGCAGGGAGGCATTTCCTTGGCTGGTACCTGCAGGGATGTGGCGGCAGCTCCAATCAGGAGGCCCAGGGACTGTGCCACCAGCGAGGTCATGGTGCCCAGTGCAGCAAACAGGACAAACCGCACGGCGTCGGACGGCTGTGACGTCATCCAGTACACGATGCTGCAGTAGGCCACCGGGAACACGATCTGGGAACACAGGGCCCATCAGCCTCCCGTGGAAATCGCGATCTCCCACCCCGGTCTACAGGGTATGAGGACAATGCCTGCCCCTCTTTCAACATACGCCCTTCCCAGACGTACCTGGAAGGGCACGTCAGCCAGGGTCTTGGCCATGTAGTAGGCCTTCAGGCTGTACCAGTAATTCAGGTGTTCCCGGAGAAACACGCCCATCTCCAGGGGAACTAGGAGGCAGGACAATGGAGAAGGCATCAAGCAGACATACCTGGCGTGCCAAATACTGGCTCAACAACCTGGCCTGTGCCGAGATGCGGGCCTTTCAACACCCCCATGCTCAGGGTTTGGATGGAGGAGATAAGGACCGATTCACTAGCTTAGGAAAACCGCCATCCATTTTTATAACCTGAGGAGTCATCGAGTGGAGAATATCCGTGCAATAATGAGTGTTATTTCAGCGATTACTATAACACTTATCGCGCAACTTATTCTCATTCAATAACTGTGACAATGTGATTCCTTCCTGCGGACAAGACCTCTTGTGAGGTCTTGGAAACTCCAGGCAATTTAGGGGGGAGCTTTCTGCAGAAGCAAGGCTGTCTGCACTGTCAGCCCCACATGACTCTGCGAACAACCTAGACTTGCATGGAAATCCACCCAGAATAGCTTCATCCCCTCCCAAACTTGGCCGGACTGGGGCTGTCTTAATAACCAATGGGGTAAGCCATGCCTCTGAGCAGCTCCTGACTAGAAAACCTTTTAGAAATCTCTCCCATAAGCCTTCCTCCCTGCGTGAAAGCCTTCCACCCTCTGGCTTAAACAGGTTCTGTATTTTCTTGTCTGACAGAAAATACAATACCTGCATCTGTCTACAAAGAATATTTTATTTTTTTAAAAAGCCAGACACTGTATGTTCGGAAAACTCCTCTCTTGGCCAAGCCATGACCTCGGTCCCCAGTTCGTGGGTTGGAATGACAGAGGAGGAAGGAGAGGAGGGTCTGTGGTCTGTGGGGCACTCACACGTGAGCACGGTGGGCATGAGGGCCGCGAACATGAGGAACAGCATGGAGAAGAAGAGGAAGCCGGAGTTACTCATGACCTTCTTGGCTTCGTTCCCGATCCCCAAGTAGAGCAGGCCGATGAGGAGGCCAATGGCAATGTGCGAGGTGGCCCGCAGGTGCATCAAGACCTGGGGGCAGACCTGGCTGTTACTCACATGCCTGGAAGTGGGGGAGTGAGGCAGTGACGGAACAACAGGTCCAAGGCCTCTGGAGACATGGTCCATGTCAGACCTCATGATTCATGCCGCCCTTTTCCTCCAGAAAAAACCAACCTCCAACCCTAAACCAACTCACACACATGCACACATGAGGTAGCATTTTATTGCTGTTAAAACAGATTTGCTCAAAACTTGCAAGCAAGGTCTGTCTGCCTTCAGAGGAGAGAACAAGTGACAGCGATGGTGGAGAAAGGGACCAAGGGTGGGTCTATCAGAGGCCACCCTTGAAGAGCTGTGGCATGAGTTGCTACAAGCCCTTCCATCTTTCAAACTAGGTCCCAGAGGCCCACTGAGCACCTGACCCGTCCTGGGCAGGTTGTCCACCTTAAAGGTGGATGTTACTCTGTTCTCAACCATTCAACACCTCCTTCCCAATAAGCCCCCACACAGCCCCAGTGCCCTATGCCTTTGCTGTGTTTTCCTGAGGGAGGGGTGCACTCTCTGGTGACATGCTTGGCCATAGGACTTGCTTTGGCCAGAGGAATGTGAGCACAAGTGACAAGTTGGCACCAGACGTTTTACATTTGATTTCTCCCTTGCACTTTCCCTATGTCGCATTCTAGAAAGGAGCTGTCCTTCCATTCTGAGTCCCAGGATGAGAAGAAACAGGGGGCAGAGTCACAATGCTCAGCCACCAACCAGTAACACAAATATTCACTGTCAGAGCCTCTGGCATACGAGGGAGTGTTTGTCACAGCAGCATCGCAGAGTGAATGCTGACTGATGCAAATGGAGGAAAAACAGTCAGGACAGATACACCTGAAAATGCCGGCAGCTTCCTTTGCCACAAGAGGCGACTGTAGACACACTTACCGCATCCCTCACGGTACTCAATAAGGCCCTCTTGAAGAGGATGAAGAACTGGGTGAGGCAGCTGGCGGAGACGCTGTGGCAGCTTTCCGTGGAAGTGGAGTTCTGAGGACACACGGAGAAGGGAGAGAAGGTGAGACCCCCGACCCCATGACCCAGTTCCTCAAGGCTAAGAAAGAGCACCGTGCCACAGGGGGCAAAATGCAGTGAGGGCTCCCCCAGGCCGGGGGAGGAATTACCTTTTTCCGCCCCTTCCATCCTTTGGACTGCTTTACCTCTTCCGAGGGCTGGTGCTGGAGGAAGGGGTTCACCTCGCCATCGGCCCCAGGAGGCTCTTTCCTGCAGTCAGAGTCGCACAGGCCCTCACCGACGGCTCTCACCAGGCGGCCGTTCTGATCGCCGTACTCACCGGACGCCACCTCCATGACTGCATGAGACACAGGTGCGTGCTGTCAGCCAAAATCCAGGATAAGAGCCTGAGACCGCCAATGTGAACTGTGGGCCTCTTTCATTTTTGCAACTACAGAGCCATGAATCCGGCGGGAATATTTTTAAGTGATTATATACAAGTGCATGGTCACGATCATACGATCAAATCATTTAGCTACCAATGTTCTTTCAGCTCTAAACCCCCAGCAAGGTCATGTCTCATGTCAGGAGCCTGGGAGTGAAAATAATTAGCTCGTTCTCTATTAACTTAGGCATCCATCCAGGGTTACTGACCGCCTGCTGTGGGCATCCAAGCCTCAGAGCAGAGCTGGAAGATGAGCCGGATGGAGCAGGACTTCTGTTTGGAGAGTTCGCATTTTGCACGTGGGATTGGGCATGAGTGATGAGAGCTGTGGCAGTTCAGGGGGACCACGGAAAAAGGGGTGACCAGGGCCTGAGGTGTGCTTGGCACCCTGGGGGCATTGAGGTCTGGGACCATCCGCCCCACCTTTCATAAACGGGAACGGTGGCCCATTTTCATCAAGGAGGCCACATGGGCTCAGCACTGTCCGCTCTGCTGGTCACTCACCCACCCCTCCCCAGACGCCAGTCTCTGTGCACTCCAGTCCTCTCTCCGGGTGACGCGGAGGAGATAGAAGCCACACCCTAACTTTTCTAGAACTTCCCGGAGGTTGCATGGACCCTGTTTCTCTTTCTGTCCATCTTTCCTTCTAGGTTCTCACCTCTTTGCAGGCCTTGGACCTCACCACCCTCCCCCACTCAGCACACCTGTCCCCAACCATGCTTCTCTCTTGTGACTATAAACCAGACCCGGCCCCACTGCCTGTAAACAAAACTGTCTGTTCCCTTCACGTTCCCATTCCCACACTCTGGCTCAAGTGAGAGAAGTGTTTCCCAGGAACAGGGTCTTGTGGAACATAACTTGGGAGATGATGTTGGAAATACGAAATCCTGGGAGTGTGGCCAGATGTTTGAAAGAAAAGCAACTGAATGAGAAATGCTGATGACCAGGAGGGTTGTAGTGGGTTGAATAGCACATCCACCTGGAACCACAGACTATGACATTATTTGACAAATGTGTTTTGCAGCTGTAATTGGTTATGGGTCTTGAGGTGAAACTATCCTGGAGTTAGGATGGGCCCTGAATCCAACAACAGAGACACGCAGAGACAGAGCCATGCGAAGACAGAGATTGGAGTGATGGGGCCACAAGGTTATTTCTTGTTAGAAATAAATTCCTTCAACCTGGGACTAACACCAGAGATGTTAGAAAATATTGCTCCTAAAAACAGCTCCCTTGTTATTTTATCTGGAGGGGAAAACAACCTCTTTTTCTGTCCTTAAAAGTTCCACCATAGGATGGCACTTGAGCCACCTGTGGACTATTCACGAAAGCCCTGGCCGAGGGCCTCTGGTAAAAGTGAAAATCCACCAAGAGTGGCAAACAAACAAACAAACAAACACTTCCTTTTCCTTCCTGGTCAAGGTTATACTTACCAAAATCAGCGGGGTTGTGGTAGGTTGGACAGTTCAGACCTAAATCCCTCAAATATGGTACAAGATTGGAGACTTTCCCCCGGTACACACACTGTCCTTGACTAAGAACATAAAGCTAGAAAAAAGCAAGGAGAGGTAAACATCAACTCTGCCTGCCTCCATGCTCTCAACATCCATCCACCCACCCACCCACCACCTACTCAACCACACCTCCACTCCCCCATCCATCCACCACTCAACCACCCACCCACCAATCCACCCATCAATCCACCACCCACCCACCCATCCATCCATCCACCATCCACCACCTCCTCACCTCCACTCCTACATCCACCTACCACCCATCCATCCATCCATCCATCCATCCATACATCTAATCACCCACCCATCCATCCATCTGCCCATCCACCCTCCATCCATTCATTCAACCAAATCTATCTATCTATCTATCTATCTATCTATCACCCACCCATCCATCCATCTGCCCATCCACCCTCCATCCATTCATTCAACCAAATCTATCTATCTATCTATCTATCTATCTATCTATCTATCTATCATATCTATTCATTCTCTCTCTCTCTCTCTCTCTCTCTCTCTCTCTCTCTCCATTTAAGACTCTGTTAAAGTTCACAGGGAAATCCATGGTGAGTCAGGGAAAACTGAGGATATCATGAGGCCCTGAATTATTTTCTTATATTGTTTTTGCATACTAACTAACCACCTAACCACCTGCCTGGGAAAGACTCGTGAGCCTACACATTTCAACCCTTGGGATTTTTTTCCTCTCATAATATCAAAACCTAAGGTTTACAAAACATGATATTATACAGTAGGTCCTCAGGTTATGTCGGAGATCCATTCCTATGGCACGACATAACTCGATTTTCACCGTAAGTCGGAACCCACCTACATAAGCACCTACGTCACTCACATGGAGCACATACACAGCAGTAATGAAGTGAAACAGTAAAAAAATTTAACAGAAAGATAACAATTCCTGACCTTTACTTGTGGTAAATAAATAATAAAAAACATAAAGCACATATGTACATACATCAAAATGACAGAACTTTTTTTTTTTATAAATAAATGGGAGATGGCGACGTAACCACGAAACGACGTACGTCGAGTCTGACGTAACCCAAGGATTGTCTGTACAAATAATCTGTCATTCAATTCAGTAAAACGGGTATTTCCCCATTGCAACATGAAGCCTCAGCAGTGTCTACAGTGACTCACCCAAGTCCCCATGGCCACACAACAGCTTCTGAGAAGACACTGGCCAGCTCTCCTGACCCCCTTCCTTAGTTGCTTATGGCTCCAACATCTTATGAAACACTGAGGCCACGCAACAATGAAGACAACCCATGGACTAAGGGGAAGCTGAGAACCAGAACTCAGGTTCCCACGGGCTGACCACAGCAGGGATGTACCTGGTCGAACATCTCGAAGAGCTTGGCGCTGGGCTGGTGGATGGTGCAGATGATGGACCTCCCTCCCTGAGCCAGGCCTTTCATCAGGGAGACCACCTGGAAGCAGGAGGAGCTGTCCAGGCCGCTGCAAGTCAAGGGGCACCATGAGACGTTTGCGGGGACCACCCCCCCAAACCATGCCCACATTCAAAGTGCACTGGGTAGGTCCGTATGCAAGCCTGAGCCCACAGGTGTCTCCTAGTCTCAGACAGGGAAAGTGGGGCAAGTAAGGCCTCTGCCCTGTGACCCCAAAATAGGAGGAGAACAAGATGGGGGCAGGCAGGGCACACACCTCCCCCTTCTGAGGCTACAGTAGGGGCCCCCATAAAATCTGCTGGCGCAGAGGTCAGGGGCTCTTCCCCCTGCTGCTCCTGAGTACCTGGTTGGCTCATCGAAGAACATGACAGGAGGGTTGTTCACCAGCTCCAGCCCGATGGCCAGGCGCTTCCGCTGCCCGCCTGAGAGACTTCCGGTCCGCGTGGTGGCACAAGACAGCAAGCCCAGGGCCGTCAGGATCTCCTTGACCTGGAGGGAGGAGCAGAGCCAGAGCAGCCGTCAGGGACCTTCCACCACCTGTCACCACCTCCAGCACCACGTGGAAACCTGCTGCCTCCCCCACCCACTCCCAGCACACACAGACCCATGCAACACCCATCCCAGGCTGCCCTTTTCCAAGTCCAAGGTCCTGATTTCGGCCTGGGAGGCTGAAGCAGTGGTGAAGCAGGGTCCCTATCCTGCCCCCTGTCCTGGCCTACACTTATAAAGTCTGGCTCAGGGCCAGGTCAGGGAAGGTGTTCAGTGAGCATCTGTAGGAGAGTGGATTGGCAGACACATGGATGGACAGATGACCAGGTGGCACAAAGGGCAGGCCACCAAGGCGGTGAAACGAGATAATGAATGAAAGTGGTTGGCAGGCATTTAGTTGATGGCAGCTCCTGTAGACACACAACTATCCAGGCCAGGCCTCTCAGAAAGAAGGGATAGAGCCCCCTTTGCCCTTGTCAATAGGAAAACAAGGTCTCTGAAGAGGTAGCAAGACGATAAAACTGCTTGAAGCAGCCAGTCCCTCCACAGCAGTCCCGATGTCCCCCTGAGACACAAACAGTGCACTGTGGGCTGAGCCCTCCTGTCTGATGGGATTATCGATTAACTATTGGCTCAGAACAGAAGGGTCAGCAGACTTCAGGGTAGACAGCAGTGCCAGTTTCAGCCCAGTGTCTTCTCAGAGGTCAGCTATCGGCCTCCCAGCCTCCACAACAGGCTCACCTCCCCGAGGTCCCACCTGAATTTGCCCAGCCATCGTCCCAGCCCTGGGTGACTCGTGGGTCCATCTGGGTGGACCCAGTCTAACAGCTTCTCTGGGAGATGAGGTCATGCAAAGGAGAAAGAACTCCTTGGGTTACTTAAGCACAGTCACTACAAAATTAGGCTTAGGTGACAGAAAGAGGCAGGGCACCACAGCTCCATGGGCTGGGAGGCAATTGGTCAGACAGGCCTGGGTTCGAATCCTGATCATCCTCTCTCTTGTTGACCCCTAAACCCCACTCCACTTCCTCCTCTAGAATGTTGTGCCTTTGAGGGACACCAACCCAGAAATAAGGTCAGCGAGGCCACCCTCTAGAAAAGGCTATCGACGTGGGGCAGGTGGGGCGGCTCTTCCGGGTACACTTCCACCCTGGGCAGACAGAGCCACAGGCCAAAGTCACAGCACGAGGACTCACACTGGTCATTCTAGGCTCATTTTGGAGCATCACAGACATGGCACAAGCCCTTTGCCCGTCCATCTGTTTCCTTGTGTGCTCACTACTGTGGCCGAGCATCCCTCAGCCCCTGTGGAGTGGACACTGGAAGTGGAGGGGACGTCCCGCTGGAGGTGGAGGGGACGCTGGAGGTGGAGGGGATGCTGGAGGTGGAGGGGATGCTGGAGGTGGAGGGGACGCTGGAGGTGGAGGGAACGCTGGAGGTGGAGGGGATGCTGGAAGTGGAGGGGACACTGGAAGTGGAGGGGACGCTGGAGGTGGAGGGGATGCTGGAGGTGGAGGGGACGCTGGAAGTGGAGGGGATGCTGGAGGCGGAGGGGACGCTGGAGGTGGGGGGACGCTGGAGGTGAAGGGGACGCTGGAAGTGGTGCCTTCCCTTCTCCCGCCCATCCAGCGTGTTTTCTCCAGTGGGCTCCCGAGAGTGACACTCTGCAGGTTAATTCTGTTTCAAAACTAGTCAGAGAGAACAATATCTGGCCCTGGGACCTCTCTCCTGAGGAAGACCCCCTCCCTGGAGGCTCTTGAGGTCCAAGCCCGCTTTCTGGTAAACAAGGCCTGACAACACATTCCACTCCGGCCAGAACATTCCCGTCTATTGTGTTTCCAGGCAGGGAGCTGGAGGGAAGTGAGTCAGGGCATGTAATGGGCTTCTTATCCTTAGACTAACCACACACTCCCCCTGACGGATCGCCGGGGAGGTGGACCTGCACGTGGCTGAGACCAGGAGGATGGGTGGGCGGCCTGGAGGCTCCCAGTGAGAAACGTGTGCAGGGCCCGAGCACACCTGTGGGCCCTGCAGGGGTGGTTCGCTGCCGTGGTCAATCGGCATCAGACGGATCTGAAGAGAAGTGCGAGGCCCTCACTCCCTGGGGGTGATGCAGCCACAGAGTCCAGGGGAGACCCCGACCGAATGCACGTAAACGCAGCCGAATGTAAACGTGTGCATGGCCCAAGCACGAGGCTCTGTTCTGGCCCATGTCTTGGGCCTGGGACAATGGAGGACATGCACTCGGCACGCCCCCCAGGAGATCCCTCCATTCCCTACCAAGAAAGCCATATGCGCCTGTCCTTTCTGCCCGAGCAGACAGAGGGGGTTCCTGTGGACTTTTCCCCAAGACCCTACCCAGCTCCTCAGGCCACTGCCCCCTGCGCTCTGGGCTTCCGTCAGTAAGAGGGACAGGGACGAGAAGGCCAGGCCCTGCCTGCCTTCGGGGCAGTGTGAGGCTGGCTTGGATGGTGCCAGCTCCCGGGATGAGGCTAGAAGCTGCCTCTGAAGGTCATGACATAACGGACAAAGCCGGCGTGCTCCTCAATATAGAAAGTCAGCTGAGCAGCACGCACTGTGTTCCCAGCCGGTCAGCAAAGGCTGCCCACCCTCCTCAGCCCCTCCTCCCGTGTGGAAAGGCGGGTCCATGCGGGTCAGGCTGTAGGGAAGTGCTCCACGGCCTACTTACTTGTGGGCCATGCCTGTCTACAGCTCAGACACGCTGAAGCAGTGGTTCTCAACCTTCTGGCCCTCTAAATACAGTTCCTCATGTTGTGACCCAACCATAAAATTATTTTCGTTGCTACTTCATAACTGTAATGTTGCTACTGTTATGAATCATCATGTAAATATCTGATATGCAGGATGGTCTTAGGCGACCCCTGTGAAAGGGTCATTCGACCGCCAAAGGGGTCGCGACCCACAGGTTGAGAACCGCTGCACTACAGGCATCATCTCACTCAGCCTCAAGCTGCCCAGAGGCCGATAGGACCTGGCCTTCCCCCTCCCCACTACCTTTCAGGGGAAGCCCAGGGCACTGCAGGCGGTGGTGGAGATTACCCCCTGGGTCCTGGGAAGCCAGGGCTGAAGGGACTCCCCCTCGCCGTGCTGTGTCACAATTGAGTTGTTTGCACCGAATCAAGTTTGCTTCTTCACCGCAACCCAAAGTGAAGGTTCCTGCTGGTGTCCAATTGATGCCAACGACCTTTGATCGACAAGGGACAGAAACACACGTGGTTCCCACATTACCTACATCTCAATTTCTGGTTCCGTTGAACCCGCTTATTCCTCTCAACCTCAGAATGGAAGAGTCCCACGGGACACATCTTCGGCTGGGGGTCACAGAAAGGGGCTCTTCACCTACACTGAGCAGCTAGCTCTCCCCTGCCCGATTCAAGGGCTGAACCCCAAGAGCCTGAGGGTGCTGGGGCAAGGGAAGGCAAGGAGAGGAGGACAGGAAGGGCAAGGGGAAGCCTAAAGATGCCAGCATTTCCTTCCATACCGGGGTGGTTTACATTTATGTGACAGCAACTACTACGTGGGACAGGAGAGGGACAGACGTAAACAGAATTGCTGCTAGTGTTTCCTTGGCCTGTAGAACTATTCCCTTCGCCATCCAGTTCCCTTCAACACAGGAAGAGTCCCACTGCACCACTGGGGCTAATCCCGTGGGCCCTACGCCTCCCCCTGCTGGGCTGTGAAGACAACATGGTATTTCATGGGCCGAACTTCACCGAATTCTATACTGAAAACCCCACCGGCGCTCCGTGTGGAGTGGAGAGGAGGGAAGCTGAGTTTCCCTTCAACGTGTGTAAATATAAATTTGTTCCTTTTCCCCCTCCATGGGGCTTCCGGTGCTCCCCACTGGGTCTGCTTACCCTGCACCCTCGCTGTTCCCGGGGAGTGAAGAGAGCCATGAAAGGGATTAGATGGCCTACTCACCCTGGAAACTTGGTCAATTTATTTTTTTAAAAGGCTGGTCCATAACATGTGAGAATCAAATTCCTTCTTGCAAGTGTGTGTGGGTGGAGGCTGGTTATTTTTAAATGAGTGACTAACCACCTTCATTGTTAATATTTTATAACAACAACTGCGCGTGCGGCATGTTAACTAAGAAAAACACGGCGCTTGGGCGGACCCGAGGCCGGGCCCTCCAGCCACCTGAGCTCTGGGGCTGGTGTCCCGCTGCGCCCTTGCTGGTGTGGCAGCGCCAGGACACGAGAGTCAAGGCTATGGCTCTTGCAGCACAGTGGCCAGTTCTGGCTGCCCGGCAAGAGTGCAGCACACTGTGATGACACCGTTGCCCACACACAGAAGGTAAGGCGACAAACCAACAATGCCAGCGCCAAAACATCCCCGCACATGTGTTTGCCAAATGCAGTTCATGCACTTTCTGGCCCACCTGTGGCCCCAAGGCCCACACTTACCATCTCCTTTCTGCCTTCGTCTTTCTCCTTGAGCTTCAGATGCGCAGATACCTGCAGGGGACAAAGGATACAGTGTGGAGTCAGAACAGATGGCCCTCGGCAGGGCAAACCTCACAAGCCACACCACGGGCCAAGAGCCCCAGGGGCTGCAGGAAAACCCTCTGAGAAGGCCGTGGCTTCCCACCTCCCTTGGCTCAGCAGAGCAGGGTCTAGGACAGCCGTGCATGTCTGGGTGCTTTCCGTTCTCAGCTGAATTTGCAGCTGTGTCCGTGAGAGAAATTAGATGTGGGCAACTGTAAGATAAGGAACCTAAGGCCTCAGGGGCTTGAAGACAAGTGGTGTGTATTTAGGAATTTCACAAGCCACCTGGGAAACCGTTGGTAGCTTAAAACGATCCATTGCTCATCATGGGTATTTGAGAATATTTACACCACAGAAATCAGCAAGCGCTACATATCAGGACTCTGGTGGTGTTGTTGTCTTGTTTGCGATTCTGGTTGACAGCACACCCCTGGCCCCCTGGCCCTGCCGGGGAAAACCCTGACTAGTCATCACCACGCCCAGGGTCAGCGTTGGTTCTGTTCTGCCGACTTCTGTGGCTTTAGGAAATGAGCCTGTTTCCTCTTGGGCACAATGGTGAGGGTAGAACCTGCCCACCAGTGAGCTGGTGAAGTCGCCATGAGGATCGATGACAGACTGAGACGCAGGGCAGAGTGGAGAGGAGGCCGCAGTTGTGGAGTCAGACAGGGCCAGGCCTAGGTCAGCTCGGTCGGGCCAGCTGCTTGCCTGGTGACACCAAGTGTCACTTCTTGGTTAGTCTCATGGTTGTGAGGGTCAGAAGCAGCCATGAAGATGCATAACCCACAGCTGGTAGTCAATATTAGCCCTACGTGTGTGACAAGACCTCAGGGAGTAAAAGAGATCATGGCTTCAAGTTAGAATCTCATTGAGTTTCATTGTGAAAATAAATGAATTTCACAGCAGAGCCTGGGAAGACCGTAGGGGGAGGTGGGAGATGACAACAGGAGTCACTAGTCTTGTTTGCAAAAGAAAGCAGCAACTGAGCCAGAAATCAAAGTGAAGATTCTCTCTGGTCATCTGAGACGAAGTAGCAACGGGATGTGTAAAGCTCGCTTCCACTAAACGTCCCATTCTGTTTTCCAGCTCCTCCTAAGGGCCCTGTGCTCTCATCAGATAAACAATCAGAGCCACCGGGGCACAGGCCTCCTCGGGGGCCAGCTGGGGGACCGGTGTCCCCTGCCTTACACAACACTGAGTTCCAGGGACGAGAGGAACAACCCCGTAGGGCCCTCCTCTCTGTCTCCCCACAAAGCAGGTTAAGGAGAAGATCACATAGCTGACACCTTGCCCTGCTCCCCTTTGCTAAGAGTTGCCCTTGGGATGCAAGGCTGAGCAGTGCCTCTCTCTGGTGCCAGAGGGAGGAAGCTCTGCTCCCTTGCAATGAGGAGCTCGGGCTGGAAAACCAAGGCGAACCCCGGCCTCTGACCAGGATACAAGGCAGACAGGCTGAGGGCGTCGCGTCACATGCCAGGAGCGGCTCAGAGGCCCTGCCTTTTACAGTGGACGAGGAGGAAGCAGAAAACCAGGCCCTTGCCATGAAACACACCGTGAGGAGCCAAGGGCGCTGATGGGCCTTCCCATCTCTTCTCAATGGGAGACACTCCAGGGGTTCCTGGTGCCCACAGTTGGGTCAGTGTGGTCCCTGATGGTGTGGCGGGGTCCTGGTCTGTTCAAAGAGCATGATGGCCAGGCCATTCTGGACCCCAGCGTACAGGGTGCCCTGGGCCAACAGCTCCCTCTGGAGGCTGCCTCCCTCCGTGCTTCCGCAGGACTACATGTCTGATGGCTGTGGGCTCTGTGAGTGCAGGGCCCGGGACCCAGCAGGTGGGCAGCACCAGGCAGGCAGGCGAGTCAGAGGAGGAGGAGACTTAATCCAGCACCAGGCTGACTGGAACTTGGTCCTAAAGCCACAAATGACTGAAGAACAGCTGATGGGAAGAGCAGACCCTCAGCCCAAGGGGCTAGGACCGGGGTCACCTAGGAAGGGGCCACCCACATCGGTCAGGTCAATACCTTTCTCGGGAATTTGACCTTAAGTTGGCCACCCAGGGTCTACGTGAACCCAGGGCAGCCATGGGCAAACTATGGCCCGCGGGCCGGATCCGGCCCATTTGAAATGAATAAAACTAAAAAAAAAAAGACCGTACCCTTTTATGTAATGATGTTTACTTTGAATTTATATTAGTTCACACAAACACTCCATCCATGCTTTTGTTCCTGCCCTCCGGTCCAGTTTAAGAACCCATTGTGGCCCTCGAGTCAAAAAGTTTGCCCACCCCTGACCCAGGGTCTAGAGCAGCGGTTCTCAACCTGTGGGTCGTGATCCCTTTGGGGGTCAAACGACCCTTTCACAGGGGTCGCCTAAGACCATCGGAAAACACATATATAATTACATATTGTTTTTGTGATTAATCACTATGCTTTGATTATGTTCAATTTGTAACAATGAAAATACATCCTGCATATCAGATATTTACATTACGATTCATAACAGTAGCAACATTACAGTTATGAAGTAGCAACGAAAATAATTTTATGGTTGGGGGTCACCACAACATGAGGAACTGTATTAAAAGATCACGGCATTAGGAAGGTTGAGAACCACTGGTCTAGAGGTTTGTTTTCAACAAAACTGTCCAAACAGGGCTGGTGTCGAGCTCCGCTGGGAGGAGGGGCCTGGCAGAGCCCAGCCCCACAGGGAGCGCTGCCCGCTAATGGAGGAGAGGGGGGCAGCTCACCATCATGGCCTCCTGCACGGTGAGGTGTGGCATCAGCATGTGGTCCTGCATGATGTAACAGGACACCTTCCGGAAGCAGCGCAGGTCCCGGGCTTTGCCGTTGGTGAGGATGGTTCCCTTCATGCCCGTCTCCCTGCAAGGCCAGAAGAGGACTGGTCAGCCTGGCTCCTGCTCCTGCCCCCGCCTCCAGGGCTGGGGAGGGCCTGAGAGAGAGGCGGCCCCTCCCAGCACCTTCCAGGCTGGACCGTGTGCCACAGAGATGTGGGGGCAGGAAGGACGGAGACCTGGGACAGCCTAGTATTCGCAGGAAGGGACTGCAGAGAAAATGCCCAGCACAGCAGGGAAGGGCGGAGGGAGGTCTCTCTGGGACGGCATGTTTGTAGCAAATGCCCATCAACCAGCAGCGATGCGCATGGAGGCTCCTACAGGCGGCCACAGCTCAGATATACACCCGGGCTTCTCAGGAGGATTTCTAGTGCTGGCTTCTGAACAGTCCTGTGTGTAGCCAAGGTGACAGTGGCTGCCCAAAGGCCAAGACTCTGCAGTCTGGGGTGTGGCCGCTACGTCAGAACCAGTTCCCCAGGGCCCAGGGACACAGCAGGGCCCCGGGGCTCACGTGGTGAAAGAGGAGGGGGCCTGCGCCTTGGACCTCTCAGCCAAACGTGTGGTCCTCCACCGGGCAAGGTATTCATGGTGGACAGAGTGGGCATCCATGTGTACTTTGGAGATGGAAGGGGCACAGTCCCACCAGCCACACTCACTCCCTCCTGCACCTTGCCTATCCTTACTGCCTGAGACCTTCTGGGGCATGGCCCCAGGCTTCACTGGAGCCTGTGCAGAACCTTCAGAAGGGACGGATGGACTGAGGTGGCTTCCCTGTCCATACTGCCGCCACAGGCCACATACGGCGGGGACCTCATTCTCCGGGGCAGGGTGTGCTCACCTGTATCCGGCCAGAATGTTCATGAGCGTGGACTTCCCAGCCCCGGAAGGACCCATGATGGCCACCAGCTGCCCACTGTTGAATTTCCCAGAAATTCCTTTCAGCAGGGTCTTGTATCCTGCAGAAAAGCAGATCACACTCACTCTCTATCACAGGACTGGTTGGTTTTAGCCCCGGGGCAGTGCAGGTAAACACACAGTACATTTGACCTTGGATCCAAGGCCAAAGCGAGATTTCTCACACCTCTGTCCACTTCCTCAATCGCATTTCATGGGTTATGTTAATGACAGTTACCAGTGTGTGATGCTTTAGACCAGCGGTCGCCAACCTTTCGGACCTCATGGACCACCGGTGGACCACGGACCACCGGTTGGCGACCGCTGCGTTAGACTGCACAAAGCACTCTCACACATACTATCTAGGGCAGTGATGCCAAACCTATGACACGCGTGTCAGAGGTGACACGCAAACTCATTTTTTTGGTTGATTTTTCTTTGTTAAATGGCATTTAAATATATAAAATAAATATCAAAATATAAATATTTGTTTTACTATGGTTGCAAAGATCAAAAGATTTCTATATGTGACACGGCACCAGAGTTAAGTTAGGGTTTTTCAAAATGCTGACACGCCGAGCTCAAAAGGTTCGCCATCACTGATCTAGGGCAACCGTCGCCAACCGGCGGTCCGCAGACCACTGGTGGTCCGTGAGGTCCAGAAGGTTGGCAACCGCTGATCTAGGGCATGAGGAGTCCACCATTCTCCTTTCAGAATGGGGAAGCAAGTGTCCCGGATGCACCAGGGACTCGTCCAGGCTCCCACACTGCTTCTGCCCAGGGTCACACCACTGGTCACACTGCTTCTGCCCCCACGACGGTTAAATTATTAATTTATTATTTCATTTGTGATTTTTATTTACAAGTTATACAAATATAAATGATTCATATAGGATTTGTTCATAAATTATTATGCTAACCTATTAATTAACTGATCATTAAACGCTTATTATTTGTAGCCACACCAAATTGCTTTGGAATTTCTGCCAAGTCTCCATGCAAGAGCTTTGTTAAAAGACACACAAATAAATCTACACATCCCAAACAGAGGCACACGAATTCTTTTTGAGTGAACTGTCCATGTGTGTGATAAATAATAAAACAGAAGAGACTGGATTCATGTTCAAAGACTCCTAAGCCAGAAACACTTCTCAGTTCCTGAGAAACGCTTGCAGAACAGGACCGTGCAAATGCAATATTTTAGCTCCCACACGATGTTTAGGGGGCCCAGTGAGAAAGGGGTGTGGGGCCTCCCACCAGATCCTACTCTCCCCCAGCCTGAGGCTGGATGCTCCCTGGACCCCAAACCTGTATGTTTATTTGAGCCCCAGCCACAGACTGGAGCGTTCCCATCTTTCACAGATAAGACACCTGAACACCCAACTGTCACCAGGCGCCACCTTGGCTCAGATGGGGAGTCCCCAGGGCCTTGTTTAATCAGGCAGAGAGAAGCGGAAACGAAGGCAGGAAGCGTGTGGCCCTGCGACGCGGCTCATTACGGAGAGCGGCAGTGCCCGGGGAGGGCTGAGACAGTTGTCCCTGTGGGGAAGGGACAGAGGGACAAATGGAAGGCGTCTGGAAGAGTGGCTCAGAGCTGCAACTGAGCCAGATGCCTACCACTGGGAGGTCCATGATGCCAGGTGAGCAAACACCAGCTGGTGGGAACTAAAGGAGACCCATGGGTGGGAGGGGACGGGGCCCCAAAGGACTGCGTCTGCCCCTCAATGGACAGACAGACAGAAGGCCTGGAGGACACCAGGGACCCCTCCTCTGCGAGGTCAAGCTCGCCGTGCAGCAGGTTCCGAATCAGGATGGAGCTCTGTTGGGCCAGGGGCTCTGGAACCTGGGCCACAGGGGACCTGCCTGACATCACCAAGGGAGCATGAGATGCTCTGCTCATTAGATGCTCCGCCAGCCGTCTGCTCATTACCGGCCTCCTGTCGGTACAGATCCGGAGCAGGGTCACCTCCGAGCAAACCCTCTTATAAGCTGTTTCTTCTCAAAGTTCAAGGCTGTTCCCCAGCTGGTCCCCTGTAAACCAGGAGCTGCCTGAGGATGCAGACTCATTGCTAAGATGCCATGGCCACTTGGAGGCCAAGGGCAGTCAGTCTGCACATGGGTCAGGACAGCCCCAAGCAGCCTTGCTCTGGGACTCAGAGGCCCTTCCCTCTGGGCAGAGCCCCTGGGCACTGCTCTCCCTCTGACGTCACCTGGTGCTGGCCCTTGGGGTTGGGGTCCTCCCTGGGGCTCAGATAATAACAATCGCTGAAGGAAGGTCACAGGCCGGGATGCCCATGGACAGGAAGCCAGGAACACACACGGGTGTGGTAGCTGGGGGGGCATCCGGCCCTTTCAAGGGAACAGGCGGGCAGAGTAGGGGACAGACTGTGGTCTCCTCCCTTACAGCCACCGGACTGGAGCTGTGGGTCTGACCGTGAGCCCTGGTGCTGAGCAGGTACACTGTTGAGTCAAGTGAGTCACTTGGCCTCACAGGCAGACGACCCATGCCTCGGAGAGGGGCACCAGGTCCCAGGAGAGACAGGAGTGCGTGTGTGTGACATGCTGCAGGGTCCTCACCTGTGGGATCCATGTGGGGTTTGGTGGTGGAGAAGGTATGAGGCCCAACTTGGGGCTCCCTTCTCTACCATTAGAAACGGTTTTTCTTTAAATATGACAAACATGTATTTGGGATTTAAGACTTAAAAGTGACACTGGAGACAGAAGTCAAGGAGGCATCGATCTCCTGGGCCCACAGAGGCTGCGATGGAGGAGGTGGCGCTCACTCAGAAGTGGGCTCCCGGCACAGGCTGAGGGGCCAGAACACCTGTTAGCACGTGCAGGGCCCTATTTCTATGCAGCGAAGCTGCCCTTCACTTCAGACCTTGCACGGTCCCCTATAATACAGTGAAATGCAGATGGACCATCCCAACACCCCAGCCGCCCTACTTTCCCACCGATCAGGCCTACTCAGCTCGTTTTCTTGGCATCATGGCAAGATCACCTGACAGGCTGGGCCATGGGTATTCATCCGCCCCGCAGGGCACAGGCGTTCCATCCTTCTAACAGCCAGGCCAGAAGCCAGGCCAGAACCCATAACAAAACCCAGACCAGAGAGAAGAGGTAGGCGCAGAGAGAAATGGAGACAGACAGACAGAGATGACGGTGCCTGCGCCCCTCTATCACAGGGAAGAGGACTCTGCTCAGACTCGGGGGGCCCGGGGAGAGCGCTGCCGGCATCCTCTGAGATGGAAGATGGAAGGGGTACCTTCTGCGGGGAGAGGACAGGGGACCACAGGCGGGAGGGCTGGGCCCACGCTGGCATCAGGAGCGTTGGGGCAAACGGGCTGCTGGGCAGGAGAAAGGCCCAGTGGGAGGGGCAGCTGGAGACTCAGGTTCTCGTTTGTCTCGCAGACCCTGATGCTTTCCAAGTGGGAACTGGGGAGGGGTCTGCAGGGGAAAGAGGACAAATGCAAAATGTGAAGCTTGGTTCTGGCTGAAACTCAAGCTGGGGCAGCTGAGCAGGAAACGCTGTCAGCTCAGGCACCTCGCCTTCCATCTCAGAGCCTCTGGCCCTGCCTCCGCCCCGCAGCGGCACACTCCGTGCACTGGGTGGAGGGAGCAGGCACGAATGGGTGTTTGAGAACCTGCGGAGAGAGGCGCTTCTGAACAGCTCAGTGAAAACTGAAGGGCTTCCTTCGCTGCCCGCAGGATTCACACTTCAAAACGTGACAGATTCAGAAAAAGCCTGGCCAGGCGCCTGGATCTCAATGACTGGGTTCCTGAGGTTCAATAATAGGGAGAACAAAGGGGACATCAGAGCAAGACTTCTCCTAGAGGCCAGCCAGCCAGCCAGCCCCAAACCGAGTGCCGACAGGAGCCCAGGCCTCTGATACCTGCCCCGCGCACACCTCGTCTCGCCTCCCCGCTCTATTCATTATTGCCCCTGGGACCCCAGAAGGTCAGCTCCATGATAATGTGACCAGAACTGCCCCCTAATCACCAGGTGCTGTGTGTAGGACGGTGCCTGGCATGCAGTGGTCACATAAAAAGTGTTTATGGAATTAGTGAACAGAAGGTGAACGCAGCATAAGCAACTTCAGGGTCACAGCCATTGTCTTGGGCACCATTTAGTAAGAGCTTCTCTCCCACTAAATGCCCCAACAGGACCCCTCTGGGCTTCAGATCAGCATGTGCTGGGTCAGCAAGAAACTCCCAGCAGCCCCTGCAGATCCCGCTCTTCAGACGGCCCCTGAGGTCAACCCACAGGGGTGAGCATTGCTGTGCAATGCCTTTCAGAGGGGCCGCTGGTGTCCCTGTGTGGATGGCACAAAAGTCACCAGTAAGCCCTTATATAACCACAATCAAAATGTGCGTGATATTTCCTTCAGAGTAATTACTTTTTGATACAAATTTTCCCGAAGTTTTGCATGCACAGAGAGAAGTGCACAACTCGTGAGTGTATGCAAAGCTTGACACTCTCCAAACTGAACCTCCTGGGGAACCGGCCCTCAGGTCAGGAATGGGATGTACAGGGCCCTGGGAAGCCCCCTCCCACCACTTCAGTGGGTAATTGCTCTTGAACCTTAAGTAGAACTTCAGGGGGACTGACTTTTAGACAGAGGGATCTATGTTTCCCAAAGGGGAAAAGTTATTTTCCTCCCTTGGAAAGGAACGTTTTGCCCGCAGAACATTCCTTAGCCGGGAAATTGTGCCCAATAATCCCATGAGCACCTGTTGCTGCCCTACGACCCTGCCCTGGGATGAGCTGGTTCTTGCCCAGAATGGATGTCCAGAAATCACGGAGAAAGGGAATGAATGACGATTCGCACGTATCTGTCAACACCTACCAGGCTCTGGGGACACACAGCAGCTTACGTTCGGTTGGGTAGGGTACAGACTTTCTCATTTGTAGAAATGTGCCCTGAAGGACAGTTCTGGAGAGGAGCCCAGCAAGCCCAGCTCTGGACCCGTTCATGTGGGGTAGGGCAGGGTGCCAGCTTTGCTCACATTTTCTCCTTAATGCCTCACAGCAAGCTGAACACCAGGTTCTTCTCCATATTTTACAGATAAGAAAGAAGGGCTCAGAGGGGGTTAACGACCTGCCCAAGGCCACAGAGCAGCTCCACAGAGGAGCCAGCATTCCAACCACTTCTGCCCAATTCCAGAGGTGGCCCGTGCACTGGGCCACCAGCCTCTGCCAGCCTGGGCAGCGCAGTTGAGGGGTCTGGGCAGTCAGCGCCCCCCACCCATCTCCCTTCCCATTAATCTCGATGGTCATCTCAACTCAGAAGTATGCATTTAGTCTACTGTTGCACCAATTCTTTAACAGAGGATTGGGAAAAACTACAAAATGAAATCCCTTTGGTCACCGGAGGCCAAGGCTGTCCCCTGGGGGTGGGCAGAGCGGCTCCCAGTGTGGGTGTGGCAAAGTGATCTGACAGCTAAGGCCCGGATGCCCTTCATGCATCCAAAGAGCTCATAACTCATCCAATTGCCCTCATCCTTCAATTTCCTTTACTTTCCATGAAACATTCTCAAGTCAAAAAACAAAAAAATCCTAGCCAGGGCGTGGCCAGGTCTCATTTAGGGAGGACGCACACCCTGCTGGGGTCAAGGCCCCTCTGCATTCGTGAGGAAGGGTGTATCCTCCCACTCACACGGCACTCCCCTGGCTCCTTGTTATAAAACTGCCCCTGCTTCCTGCCTCCACCGGCTGCCCAACAACAGGGAGTAGAGCAGCCGCGGTCTCATTTAGGGAGGACGCACACCCTGCTGGGGTCAGGCCCCTCTGCATTCGTGAGGAAGGGTGCATCTTCCCACTCACACGGCGCTCCCCTGGCTCCTTGTTATAACTGCCCCTGCTTCCTGCCTCCACCAGCTGCCCAACAACAGGGATTAGAGCAGCCGAGTTTCAGAGCAGCTCCCAGCACGCCAGGCCCCTTGGGGGCCATTAGGTGCGATCCTAGTGACCTGCGGAAAATAATAAGCAGTTTGTCCCTCAAACTCCAGCGAGTGACTCCCTCACTCACTCAGGTTTCACTTAAGGAGCTGCTCTTTGGAAGGGGCGGCAGTTTCTAAAGTTCCAGGGTCAGGCCATCGCTGGGTTTTGTTTGTGAGCTGCACCCAACAAAGGCTGTTGTCTGGCTGCCGTGGGGGCAGGGCTGAGGCAGGTGGAGTGGGTGCCCCCTGAGAAGCAGGCTCTTTCTGTGCTTGTCCAGATGTCAAATGCCAGGCTGATGGCCGGGTGAGCAGGCTGTTAAGGTCACCGTAGACAATCAGGTCATCGTAGACAAAGGGTCACGATCCTGGTTTTGTCCTTTCACCTGAGAGCTCGCTAAGGTGGCTGGGCCACACCAGATACTCCTCCTCTAGGCCTCATGGAAAAGAGGTGAGTCCTGTCACAGATGAGGGGTGCCCAGGGCGCAGAGAGAGGCCTGGTCTTCAGTAGAGAGATGGTCAGGGAGCTGTCCCAAACCCCCCATGTTCCCTTCTTTTCCTCTTGGGGTCCCTGCACCCATCAGTCAGGGGCTGGAGATGGAGTTTCACATCCTGCCGGTCCATGTCCTCATAGGGACCCCTCCTCTCACAGCGGGGACGGTAAAGCCCAGCATAGCACCCCCAACAGCCCCAGTCCTTTCATTCGGCGGCCAGCATGTCCATTTCCTACAGAGCCCTGCTAACAACTTTGATTCTAGACCAGCCGTGGGCAAACTACGGCCCGCGGGCCGGATCCGGCCCGTTTAAAATGAATAAAACTAAGGAAAAAAAGACCGTACCCTTTTATGTAATGATGTTTACTTTGAATTTATATTAGTTCACACAAACACTCCATCCATGCTTTTGTTCCAGCCCTCCGGTCCAGTTTAAGAACCCATTGTGGCCCTCGAGTCAAAAAGTTTGCCCACCCCTGGTCTAGACTCTGTCCTGCAGGATGGCAAGAGGATAACTTTGTGCTGTTGTAAACCACCGAGTTTGTAGTCATTGATCGCAGCAGCCTCGGGAATTAACACACTCACCCTGACCCTGCACACAGCAGCTCACCCCCATGCCAACTCTCACCGGCCCCACACCTGCTGAGTCAGACCCTTGGGTGGGCCCGTCCTGGTGCTCATTCAGGTTTGAGACCATCGGCTCCTGTCACTTCAGTCTCTGGAGGGTGACTGAACAAAGCATCACCCATGGGCCACTGCTCTCTCCACCCGCCCCGAGAGGACAGGGGCGGGGAGTGTGAAATAGCACAGGAGCTGGGGAGAGTGAGCCAGCCCCTAAGAGGTCAGCGCTCTCCCGGCGGCTAATTCACCTGACTCATCTCTCAGCATTTATCCTGGCCTTACTTTTACCATTTGGTTCTGGACATCAGCCACCCACGCCCTTAACTGCTACAGCGCCCTCCTCCCTTCATAGTACAGTTTTTTTTAAAAAAAAAACACACCAATGTTTCCTACTAGAAACTCAGAAAGCCAAATACACTGACAAGAACAGCACCTGCTTTGGTAATTTTGCTTAAAATAAAATGCACTAGAATCTACCTTAACACTGGCCCCATGTTTCTTAGAAACATCGCTCACTGTTCTGCACTTTCAGTAACAGGCGTGTTTGTAAAACGAGTAACCAAGTCGCACCGGCATTCTTAATGCAATGGAACTTCTTTAGAAACAGCATGAAATTATTAATACCCTCTGGGTTTTCAGGCTCCCCACAGGGACACTTTCAGTGCACGGCAAGCTCGCTGGCGCCACCATGAAGGAGGACTGGTTTTCATGAAAGCTGGTGGCCCATCGTCCTGAGAGGCAGTCACTTTTGAACGTGGGCAGTGTCTTATGAGCCTGTGAACATCAGAATTATCATATTCCCAGAGATCGCCATGCTGCTCAGTGGACTGCAGGTGGCTGGAGTGACCATTCCACCTCCCTGTGTCCCGTATTCCTCTGGTGAACTTGCCCACACCCGCCCTGTGCTGACAACGTGACCAAGCAGCTGAATTTGCCCCTAACTGCCCCCTCTGCCCTCAGTCACTTGGGTGGCCCTAGTTGGCATGCCTGCTGCTTGTGAGCATGTGCACTGTGCACTTGTCACAGCTGTTCACTCTCCCCGAAGCTAGGCAGTGGGTTTAATCTGAACCGCAGCCCTCCACACCGCTCAGCCCTCCACGCTCATCTGATTTCTCTCCCGTGACACTGCCTCATTCTCACTGACAGCCAAGCTTTAAGGCACACGTCAGGAGGAAGTAAACATTTTCATGTTTCCAGTTCACTAGAAATGGCCGTGAACCTGGTGGTCACTGGATCTGTGTCACATGACAGAGGGCAGAGAGGAGGAGCATGAGGGTCAGTCAGGCTGCACTTGATCCTGGGAGGCAAGGTGAGTTCCTGGCAGATGGGGTGGCTCTTGCAAAGAACCCACAAATACTAATTGAACAGACCCCTTTCTTAACAGGCAGTCCACCTGGCTAGCCCCTGGGGAAAGGCTGCAGAGAAAAGAGGCTGGGAGACAGGCAGGAGAGGGGTGTCCTTGAACGCTTTCTGCCAGGCTCAGCACTTTGAAATTTATGTCATCGAGACATATCCCATTCTAAAACCAAGCACAGAACTGCCCTGGCCAGTGTGGCTCAATAGGTTGACTGCCAATGAACCAAAAGGTTCCTGTCTGATTCCCAGTCAGGACATATGCCCGGTGGTGGGCTCAACCCCCAGTAGGTGGTGTGCAGGAGGCAGCCGATCCATGGTTTTCCCTTTCTCTTTCCCTTCCTCTCTTTCTCTCAAATCAATAAAAACATATTTATTTATTTTTAATAAAAAGGTTTTTATTGATTTCAGAGAGGAAGGGAGAGGGAGAGAAAGATAGAAACATCAATGATGACAGAAAATCATTGATTGGCTGCCTCCTATACCACCCCCACTGGGGATCGAGCCCGCAAC
This sequence comes from Myotis brandtii, assembly GCF_000412655.1. Taxonomy (NCBI): domain Eukaryota; kingdom Metazoa; phylum Chordata; class Mammalia; order Chiroptera; family Vespertilionidae; genus Myotis; species Myotis brandtii. Next base: position 1,747,980 of record NW_005371804.1, on the reverse strand, counting down.
CTGGGCATGTGCCCTGACCGGGAATCGAACCATGACCTCCTGGTTCATGGGTTGATACTCAACCACTGAGCCACACCAGCCCAGCTAAAAATATATATATAGAACATTCTGGGAAGAGGGTAACTGACCAAATTAACAACACGACCCTCTTCTCTAAGGCAGATAAAAATCAGGGATGAAGAAAGAGTGCATGGTTTGGCCCAAGACACACATACCACACACACCACATTTCTGCCAAGTGAAGAATGGCAGGACTAGAAGCATATGGTTAGAGGCTGCCTGCTCACCATTTAGGACCCAACCATTTTCTAGACAAGCTGATATGCAGGTCTTTAGAAACAGGAACCTCACAAGCTTCCTCTATAATTCTTAATAGGGATTCTGATAAGATGTGAAACTAAACATCAGGGCTCCCACTTTTCAACCAGACTTTTGTATATAGTATGTTCTTATGTTACTAATGTGCATTGTGATCGTTTATATTAATGGGACACCTAAGTTATCATAAAAGTGCATTGCCTTCCCTTTGCAAATGTCTTCACTTGCCTCACCAGCAAAACCTCAGAAAAACAGAGTTACCCACCATCACTTCTAATTTCCTGTATTCCACCGTCGGCTCAGTGAGTCTCAGAGACTTAAGAACTATAATCTCCACATAGGTTTACAAAAATGTCAACTCTGCCGTCAAAAAATCAAATAAGCAAGTAAAACCCAAGACTATGAGAAAAATCATGAGCCACTGACAACTTGCATGTATTCAGGAACCCAAAAGGTTGAGCAAAGCATACCAATGATGGTGTTTAACTTCTCATAACACATAGAAACCAGAACTGCCAGGAAGGCCCAGGAGAGACAATGCATGGCACCTCCTATTCCACCAGGTGGTACCAGGCCTTCCAGGTGATAGAATGCAGCCCAAGTGGCAGAGATCATGTTGATCCATCGGTGGGAGTCGCCAAAAAGTGTGCACCAGGTGCCACAGAAAGCACACCTCACTCCCACACCCAGGATGGAAGTGACCTGGCAGGGAGCAGGGGAGCAGCCACCTTGCAGCGTGACGGCTGGATTCCAGCCAGCTGACTGGATCCCTGCTTCAGATTCCTGAGGGCAATTTCAGGATTCCAAAACCCACCCTGATCATTTTTAAACACCTGGGAGAAGGACCACAGCTGGTTGCTTCCTGCCCAACCTGCTTAGCCCAACCCAAGAGGCCCAGCCTCTCATCACTTCACCCACATGGTGAACCCAAAACAAAACAAGACAAAACAAAACAAGAATATTTAAAAGGATTCAGATATCAGTTGTCTCACAGAAAGCGTGTTAGGCCTGCACGTATGGTTCTACCTGCAGCTTTGAATAGAAATCTGGAAAATCGTGACACCTCCCCACTCTGATGAAAGCTACAAGAACACAAACACCACCCGGAATGCCAGCCAGGCATTTTCGTTAGGATGGTCCTACGAAATATCTGCGCGCTATTTCCATTCCAGTGAAGTCTCCCAAAGATGCTTTAGAAGACATCAAAATAATAATAATCGGTTTTTAAAATATCTCCATCCATCAGATCTATTTTAGAGACTTTTCTGGAGTAAAATTAGGCTATGGGAACTTTCAGAGACCAAATGTTCCAAGGACCTGCGGTGGAGCATGGGGTTTGCACCCCTGGGGAGGGGGTCCACAGGTCCCCCAGTCCAGGGGAAGCAGAGACCCCGCCACCCCCGGAGGCATCCGGACCCCAGAAACTCTGCATCCTCAGCTCCCGCTTAGCAACAGCATCGGCGCACAGCCAACCGCAACCAGCCGCTGAGGTTCTCCGCGAGCATTGACCGCGAGTAACCTTGGCGCGGAAGGCGGTGGCCGTCACTGCGCGTGCGCAACAGCGCACATCTGCCCCGCCCGCACTTGCCGGGCAGGCACCTAGCAGCGCGAGGGGCTGGACAGTTCTCTGCTCCAACCGGGCAGATTTTAGGGTTCCCCGGGAACAGGAAAGTCCTCCAGACAGCCTCCAGCAGACCCGCAGCCGGTGTGTCCGGCTGCCTGGCGGGGAGAGCGGGGAGAGCGCAAAGGTCACCCTGAGCCCCAGGCCTGCAGAGTCAGCGGGGCACCATACTGGGAAAGGGATGGGGTTTTACTCCATATTTAAAGCCCATGGAAGAGCCGCCTGAGCCGCCCTTCGCTACAGCCCGCTGATGTACCAGGGCCAGAATGAGCTCTCTCCCTTGAGACAAGCCAGTCTCAACGCAACGCCCTTGCAAGGACCAGCTGGATGCCAGACAGGGGGCCCTTTAACCCCAACCTGAAGGGACTGGGCAAGCAGAGGTACCCAGCTCAGCCCCCAGCCCGGTGTCCCCAGCACAGCCCATGAAGGACATCTGGGAACCCCCTCCCCAGGACAGGTGGGAAGACCTCTGCTGTCGCCAGGTTTTGGGGTTGTGTATGTCACGGGCAGAGTAAACCTAACAGCTCATTTTAGGAGCCTGAGGAATGACAGGGGGAGAGCTGTCAGTGGAGTCCGGTGAGAGGCAGGTGGTTAAGACTAGAGGTTCAGCCAGAATGTAGCTGCAGATTGCCTCCCTCTAACCTCCCTCCCTCCTGGGTAAGATGTCCATACCGGCATGCCCCTATGGCTTTCCCAGGATGACTTAAGGATACAATATGCTACAGCTAACAGCATTTGCTTAGTAAAAAAATATGTTTAATTAAAAAATATGCATTCTCCCCCCAGAAAAGTGGGAGGAGAGAAGTAACAACTGAGAAATCCCATAAAACTCCTGCTAACAGGTTCACTTTCGAGAGAGGCCGTTGAGATGCCAGGCCAGGGACTTTTTTGTCTGAGCGCACAGGCTTGGGGCTTGTCTGAGTGACAATAAAAGAAACAGAAAGAGTGACTCAGCTGCTCTTCTATGGCGCCCCACCCTTATCAGTTCACAAACAGCGAAGGAGCACATTCCAGCAGAGGCTCCTGCGCACCGCCCTGCCACCATGGATGTGCACCAGCACGCACGCTGATGCCTGCTCCCAGAGAGGCTTCAGGCCTCCAGGGCCACATGCCTCTTTCCTCCTTCCCAGATAGCCCCAGGTCTTGACGCACTTGACTACTATTTTGTACCCGGTCAAGCTTTATCCCTTCTAATCTGTGAGCTCATCTCAAGACCAAGACTGCCCGGTTGCGAGTCAACCCATAAACCAGGAGGTCACTGGTTTGATTCCAGATCAGGACACATGCCTGGGTTGCAGGCTCAATCCCCAGTAGGATTCTCTCTCATCATTAATGATTCTATCTCTCTCTCTCTCCCTCTCCCTTTCTCTCTCTGAAATCAATAAAGACATGTCTAAAAAAATTTTTTTAAAAAGACCAAAACCAAGATCTAATCTGCAGAGTTCCAAAAAGCAGAACTTGGATCAACCAATGAACGTTACTGGAATTCAGATTTCAGCTCAACAGAGAGGAGCCTTTTCTAAGAATTAGATGGTGCAAACATGGACCTGGCTGCCAGGGGAAGTGTCAGACCCTGGCTACTGCTCCGACAGAGGCTGGCCACTACAGCTGGGGATGGCACACGGACTCCGACTCCTTGGGTGAGAGGTCACACCAAGGGAGCTCTGAGGCCCCTCTGGGATCCAAGATTCGGACTCTAAATATAGGCCTCAGTTGGACATAATCACAGTCTTGAAGTCACTCTGGCATGTTTTAATGTTGACACCAAGTGCCACTTACCCTACAAAGCAGAAAGGGGACTAATAACACCTCAGCTGACAAAGTGAGAAGTGAAACTAAAGGCTTGGGTCAGACTGGACCTGCAGGCGCACCAGCCTCCATCCCTGACTCTGCAAACTTCTCTTGCTGCCTTTGCTCACATTTTGGGCAAAAAATACTGGTGTTTGATGTATTTTATTGGACGGTACACTTCCCTCGAAGGTTCTGGAACTTCATCAGCATGGGTTTGATAGAGAATCACCCCTACTTTGTACGACGGTTCCTTCTTTCTAAACATACTATTTTATCTGACCCATGTAGTACCTTTGTTTCTTAAATAAGCAAATCTGTTGATCCTAGAACTGAACTCAAACAGAGCAGGTGTATGGTTACTAAACACGTTTGTGCCAATTTATAACCAAAATAAATGGTTTCCTGCTCAGCAAAATGTCGCCTTGGCTTATTTTGTGGCCGTGGCAGAGTAGGTTGTGGTTTGTAAGGAGGACTTTGGTTCGAGAAGATACAAGCATATTTGAGGAGTTAAAAGAAGGCAGGGGGGCACCCACCCAGCAGGTGAAAATACATGTGGCGAGAATGTCCGCAGAAAGTGAAACAGTGACACCAAGTCCCCGCTGAGCAGAGCACAGTCCTGCAAAGTCGCACTGAAGAGGCCAGATGGCTCAAGAACAGGCGCTCTCTGGGAAAGTGACAGAGTGTGAGCCCAAATAAAGAACTGCCAGGGAATAGGGCTGGCCAGACATTGAAGCAAAGCAGGAAAGGAGACCTCCAGGTCCCTGCTGGCAAAGCCCCCTGAGCCATCTCTACAGGGGCGTGGAGCCTGACAGTGGCGCATTTTTGAACCATGGAAGATGGCTTGGTTTCCGTGCTCAAAGGGAGAGAGTGTGCTGGCTGGAGAAGGGAAGTGACTAGACTCCTTGGATGTAAAGCTCTCCTGGTAAACTAGCAAACCCTTTGTACATAGTCACTATACAGTCATCTGTCACGAGTCTGCCGTGAGAGCTGGTCCACGCTCAGCAGTTTTTCAAAGCCTCTCTGAGCCTCTAGGCAAAAGGTCAGAACTGTTCCGGAAGACCCGTCATCAAAGGGCCCTGAGGGGTGTCCTGCCTGCCGGCCCCAGGGAGCCTCCAAGAACTGAGAACCTAAGCACTGGCTCCAGAGGGGAGGAGAGGCTCTCTCCACTTGGTTCCGGTTATAAACAGCCCAGCCTCAAGCAAGGAGCCCCTGCAAGCACAGTTTAGGGTCACCACACTGCACCAGATGAAAGACTAGCTACAGCTTCAAATAAAGACAAAGGCAGAGTATTTCCTTTTCCAAAAGAAAACGCACCTTAGCATGATGGTTCCCAAGAAGCACACGACTAACCCATTCATGCCAGGGGAATAGAAATCCCCTCCGAACCTGAGCAGCCCACCCCCTGAACACCCACTGCTGACTCGGGGGGTTTCGGCAGTCCCCCCTTTAACTGGCTGCCTTTCCCATCCCTGCCCAAGTGGGTTGGATCAAGTCACCCAGCACTTGGTTAGACTCCAGTCTTCCCTTAATGGAATTCCTGAAAGGCATTTATTAAAGGCACATTCCACTCATTTTCACCAGCCTGTCCTCACAGGCCTTGGGGATAGCTATGGAAATGGAGAGATAGCCAACTTGAATTTGAGAAAGGTGTTGAAACACATTTTTGTAGCTTAAAAGCAAACCAATACAGATAAGCAGGAGCTGCCCGGATTGTTCCGCTCCTTCCTGGCATTTGGCAAGGAGGAGGCGGGAGGATTGGATTTCCAAGTAGGAGATGCTATTTCATCCCAGTGGAGTGTTATCATGTTGGGACAGCAGCCTGGCTGAGGAATAGTAAAGAGAACTTGCTAAAGCCCCAGCTATGATTACTTTTGTTCTCCAGCTGAACTTCATCACCAGGTAATCCCGGGAGGGGTATTTAATTTCTCCGAATCACGGCATCTGTCTATGTGGAGGCATGCCACACACCTCAGCCTCACCCCGAGGTGAGGGGACCGGACAGCTGGAGGCTGTCCAAAGGACCAGGAGATGCCTTAGGAATGGCAGAGGTGAGTGACATCAAAGCCGGTCAGTTAAAAGGAAAGTCGGTCCGCATTGTCAAGGCAACACTAATAGTTTCGTAAAATGGGGAGAGGCCCATCCATGCTATGGTCGTCCGGTGGTGTGCCCACCCCAAAGCCAGGTGCTGACTGGGTTCCTTGTTGGGCATTAGCCTCAAATCCCACAGATCTGCCATCAAGCCCCACTTCGTGTGCACCTGTGCCCTGGGCTCTGAGCCTCATGTGTTCCACGGGTACAGAGGGCAGAATTAGCCCCTGCGCCAAGAGGACCTGCTTGAATGTCACAAATGGAAAATGCTCTGGCCTCCTCTCGGGGCGTGGGCACCAGCACTATCCAGAGGACCTCGAGTACTCCACTTGTAAAGTGTGACCAGTCACATCCTAATAAAAAAGAGACCCCTGTGTGAATGAGCCCTGAAAGCCAGGAAGTGCTACGTCAGCGTCAGATCTCAGCACCACCCACATCTTCATCTCAGAAGTTCAGGCTGCGGATTCTCTTCTCAGCACGGGGTTCTAAATGTCCCCAACGGCGTGTCTACCTACAGGACGCAGAAGCTGCTTTCAAAAGTCAGTCACACTGAGGGCTCAGCAAGAACAACCAACCTGGACTGCTCAGGTGGTTCCCTGACATAACAAAGTCCACCTCGTTCCAAACCTTCTGCCCCATCAACTTCTGCCACGTGAGCGAATTCCTTGAGGGAAAGTGATTACTGTGTCAGAAGCTGGTGAAATCATCCTTGGGGTACACAGTTTTATCTGGGGAATAGTTCCTTTCGTAATTATGTTCTCTACTAGGAATGTATTATATGATGTATTTTTCCTCCAAAGACATCACTAATCATATGTTGAAAATGTAACTACAATGAAAATACAAGATGTTTTGTTAGACGCCATATTCAGTGCTTGGCAACTGTCAAGCTCAAGACCCAGTGCCTGACTCCGTCAATACTGCCGCTGATCACTCACACCCTTGTTCTAAGGATGTGAGGTTCTCTTTGTCTGTCGTCTTTTAAAAAAATAATTATGTAGGAGTTTATAAGATTATTCTAATTACAATGCAAGCTTTGCTACAGCATTCTATGTTGCGTCTGTGTTGTAGCACCTTGTTCGGGAGAGACTGTGTGAGGAAAAATATTTCCTTGGAATTCACTGGACAGTGTCTTTGTGATGGAAAGAAAGCTGGACTGGGAGCCAGACAGCCGAAGCCCAGCGTTGGCTCTGACCTTGAGCAAATCACTTCTGCTTTTGGGCTCTGTTTCCTTCGCTACACGCCAGGCATGCAGCCCTCACACCTCTCCTATCCAGAGATCCCTGTCCCCTATGCAATGCTCTGACGCCCAACCCCAGTGTGGTCATTACAATGAGCTCCACGTGGAAAGCTGAATTTAAACATTAACAACAGTCAACAAGATAGAGACAGCAAAACTAATATGGTGAGAGAGGTAAGAGAAAGAACTCCTGCCCCAAAGGCTGGTCACACTGGGCATCACACCGAGGTGATGCCAAATATACAACTGCCACATCGAGAGAAAGGAAATGAGAGAGAGGCTGGGATCTGACTTCTCAGCTTAACCTCATCATTGCTGGGGACGGAGACAATCGCCAGCAATCAGAGGGACAAAGCAAGAAAGGCCAGGTTGAGGGGGAGGAGCCAGACCTGAGAAGGAGTGGCGGGAAGCCGACAGGAAGTCAGTGAACCTGGTGGGAAAGGTACAGGAGGAATTCACCGGGATCAGCCCAATGCCTGGGTCCAGACTTAATGCTGACTTGTACTGTACATCCTATTAGTTGGGGAAACGTGGTCCCCAAGTTACTAGCTCACTGGAGATGTAGCACCTGAGAGCCTGCTGGTGATGAGGACGCAGTGAGCGCTGAGAGGACCCTCGGCAGCTAACTCCTCTTATTCAGGAAAACTCTAGGCTTCCATGGCTGCAGCCTCCAGTCTAATGGGGCAACCAGTCCAGCAAACAGCAGCAGAGCCAGACCCGCGAGCACCAAGCCTGCAGAAGCAGCATGGGGACCCGGGCATCTCTGAGGGCCTGTGCACAGGCCCCAGGTGAGACTGCAGAGTTGGAAATCACCGCCCACAGACCCAGGCCTGCCTGGCTAGCTGGGGCACATGGGCAAGCCTTAAGCACTCGGTTTCCTTTCTGTTCAGTGAGAAGGAAGACCAGTATTTCACACCCTGAATTGATGCTGCAGTGAGCTCATCTAAATCTAAATTGCAGGGTGCCAAGAACAAAGGACACCTTGGCGTACACATTGGGGGATGGGCAGACACAGGCGCTGCTACTGAGGAGGGAGCCTGGGAGAAAGTCAGAAAAGGGGCCTTGCTGGGTCAACAAACCAGCCACGGGGATACGGAAGCCCCATCATGCCCAGCTTCCTGGGGCCCTAACCATCTCTGACTCATGGGCAGGTCCCTCAGGGCTCACATCCTCCTCCACCCCTCCTGAGTAACAGGTGTTACTATAGGGCAAGTGTCTATCTGGCAGCCACTGGAGCTGAACTTCCAAGTGGCGGCCCCTCCCTCACTGACTAAGACTCCATCATGTTGGTGAAGTTGGAGAATTAGTGGGACCAGTTCTAACACTCAGAGAATACAGGGTGGACAAGCCACATACCTGACGGGGACACGATGTTCTTCGCGTGCAAACAATGGTTGAGTATCTGCTGTATTGTCCAGCAAACCAAGGCTCTGCCACGGTCTGCAGATGTTTGCATCTCGGCATGGCAAGCTCTCTTCCCTTTACAGGAAAGCCATCCAGGCATTTCCAGCCACCAGGACAACATTCCCGAGGCCACATGTACCAGATGGACCGAAACTGACCTGTGCTGCCCATGGGCCTGCCACGACTGGTCTACACAGACAAATCAAGCCAAACATAACCAGGCCCTCCGGTCACTTGGTGCATGTTTTTTGTTTGTTTGTTTGGTGAAATCTTATTTCAAGTTCAGGAGAAAAAGGCTGAAACCCTGTGTTGACATTTCAATAGGCTCATACATTTTCAAGATGATTTAAATAATTTGTTAGAAACTAGGGACCATCATTTCTTGATGATGTGTCACGTGTCCTCTCCCACCCCTCCAGAAAGTTGGATGGATAATGAATGCAGGGAGTGAAGGACAGGGAGATGAGGAGTAAGTGCACCAGGAAGAAATACCAGCCCAGGTGGCACTGACTCCACACACTCTGAAAACCTAGAGCCGACAAAGGAACATCCAGGTTGCTAAGAAAGCTCCAAATACCGCCCTTTGTCAATTGCCATTGACGTGCAACAAGCTGGTAGCAAACTCGGGAACCGTGTGGCTTTCCAGAGACCTCCCAAGTTCCATCTCCCTACCTCTTCGGTTTTTATTTCTATGGGTCATTCGTCAACAATGTGTTGTTGTTGTTTTTAATATCCCATCAACACCACTCATGAGAGTCCTTTAAAGATCCTTAAACGTAAATGATTGGTTTTGAGAGAGGTCACGCTAAGTCACCAGCTACCTTTTAACACTGCAAACCTGGGAGGGCGCTCCTGTCTTCCATTTTGCTCTGAAACATTTAAAACAAAACAGTCCCATCTTGAAAGACTAACATAAACAGCCTCCAGGAAAGAGGACCCTCTGCATGCACTCCAGAATCCAGCCCACCTGGACACTGGCCCATCTTTGTGAATTCTTTGTACTCATATGAGAAGTTAAGAGCCACCATGAATCTTGAATCATCTAATCCACCTGTTCATATTATAGGTGAGAAGGGGAAAAAAACGGGCATAAAGCAATGCAATAAACTGGCCACGGCAGAGTGACAGCCTCCCACTGCCAGACCCAGATTTCCCCAAACCACCTGTTACTTCCTTCACAGGTTCCTCCCACCTCCCAACGCAGCAGCCGCCATCCCTACCTTTTTTCTTCCACCAGGGTCCTTCTGGGACCGAGTAGGAAAGGTCCTTGAATTCAATGTTGATGGCTGCCCTCCGGGGCAGGGAGGACAAGCGCTGGGCCTCTGTGAGGTTGTTGTCCACTTTTTTCAGATGCCCATTCAGCATATCCTTCTCGCACAGCTCCGTGTTGCTGGAGACCACCTCGTCCACCGAGACGCACACCGACTTGAGCTCCGTCATCACTGCAGAGTAACTGCTGGTGTTCTACAAGAGAGAGGTTCTAAGTCACATCAGGGCGAGGAGCACAGGGGACCTTGAGCCTGGTGGCCAGTCCCCAGGTCATGGAATACTTATAGCAACACGTCTGAAACTACAAAGTGACTTCGGTGGGAGAAACAAACTTACCCAGAGAAATCTGTTACCTCTAGCCATCACTTTTTCTTCTATTGAAACACTACTTAAGATATTCAACTTATCTACCAGTCTTCCTTTGGAATCATAAAAATCTAATCACAAAACCATAATAAATGAGTAATAACCAAAGAATGAAACACTGGCCACCATAAAATGTTACCTGTGTACAGTCAACTCATTAAAAATCCTAATAAAGGTACATAAGGCTCCTAAAAACTGTGCAATTGAAAGTTTTATTTAAAATGAGCTCTTTTAGTGCCTTTCTTGTGTAACCTCATCAGCATTTCTCAAGAGCAATGACACCACTTGAACCTCTGGGTTTTGTGGGAGTTGGCCTTTATGTTTCCCTTGTAAATTTTCCAAATCACTCTCAACTCTCCTCTCTCATCATATCTTAATAATAGCACTGAAAAAAAGAAAGATTAATATTTGTTCGCTATTAAACAGACGAAGAAACTGAGGTGCGGACAACTTAAGGAACTTGAACTTGCTCTGAGCCCTATAATCAAGTGAGGGGCAGAAGTGACCCCAGAATCTGAGTCATCAAAAAGAAGACACCTTAGATGCCCCTTTCCACTGCATCACATGAGTACCTAACACTGTGTAGCTACAATGGCTTTCAAGCTTCCATTGGGAGTCACTGACCTGCTACAGATGTGCCAAGAACCAAGGGTATTTATGCAAAGAAAGGAATATCTTTTTCTAACAGTTTGACAACCCTGAATAAATCGATATGCTTCAGGTACTGCCAAAACTCAGAAGATCCCTGGGGTGGGCAAATATTGTGCTGTGCTTTCTCTTGACTCAAGAGGGAACATTCCACAGGGGCCCAAAGCATGATGCTTCTTCATGTCGCTGAAGGCAGTTGGCCCGATGGGGAGAGGCCATGGGTAAACTGTCTTGGGTAATTCAGGACCTTGCGACTGCGGCAGGATCAGGGACACACTGGGCGCTGTCGTGTGTGCTGAAGAGGAACGCCGTACTGTTATTTTTCCATAGGTTTGTTAGGCCCGTCGCTTTAGAGCTGATAGCTTTTTATCATTATTGTTCCTAATAAAAAATCCAAAACAAACCTGACAGTGGATCACCCATAAATATTCCTACAAACCTAGCAACTCCTGTGGCCAAGACAAGCCTTTCCCCCATTGGAATGCGCTATGGAGGACCTGGCTGTGTCCTCAAGTCCTGGCCTTTTTTCCATCGGGTGCTTAAGGGCTCACAGAGCTTGGAGGGCTTGGTTTTGAATGTCTCAAGCACAGAGGGCTGAGCAGATGTGGGCATAGGGGTTTCTGGTTCTTGTGATGTTTGAAAATGTTGCTTTGACCTTTAAGAAAAGGGCACAGGTACGTACACACACACACACACACACACACACACACACACACACACACACCTCAGGCATCTCCTGATCTCTGGAAGGCTTAACTTCTGGAAATCTTAACTGACTATAACACTCAGTGGATAAAAATTTGAGTGCAGAATAAAACCAACAAAATTAAGCTTGGTTTGCTACTGGCACGGAGCACATGAAATGTTTCAAATGCAAACGTAAGTAGGTTCATACATTCCGGAAGTTAGGGAAGGTCTGTGTTGGCCCAACATCGGGGCTCCTGAGAGCCCTGGCATGACAGGAGGCCACCTCTGCCTCTGAGCTTCCCCCGCGCCTTCTGTGTTCAGGCCTCTGGAGGAGCAATAGCAGACCCTGCCTCAGCTCACGCTCTTAGCTTTGGCTGATGAGGAGAAAACTTACAACTTCAGCTCGGGCACCCAGAGCGGGCACCAAATGCCAACCTTTTGCCCACTCATCTTGTCCTTGAGGGCACATGCTGCTGTCCCAGGTTTATAACACACTTTGACTCCATAATTGCCCTCAAAGCACCAAATCCTGGCCTTGGGGGTAGCAGAGGGAGCAACAGGCAAGACAATTAGCTCCAGGCCTGGTCCCCCAACCAAGTAAAAAGGCTCACCTATGGTTCCCGCCCACATTCTGCTGACAGACTTGGCTCTTACCTGGAATCCCCCATCGTTGGATGTTCAGTTGGGGGCAAGGAGTATTCAGCAACTCCTCTCCAGTGGTGGCCCCCCTGGACTTCCACCCCAGCATTCCAGCTGCCATAGACCACCTATGCCCTCCCCCAGAATCCACCACAAGTGTCAACCCCTCCTGAGGCCCAGGAATAGGTCCCAGCTTTTCTTTGTGATGAATACAGGGATGAACAGCCATCACTCCGAACACCTGCTCACGGGCTGTAGCAGATGCCAGACTTGTATTAGGATGAGGGCCTGGCTTTCCCCGCTCTAGACCCTAAGCTTATCTGTTCTCTCACTTACTCGTTCATTTAACAAATTGAGCACCCTGGGGATTAGCATTCAGCCACACAGACATGGCCTATGGCAGTGGTTCTCAACCTTCTGGCCCTTTAAATACAGTTCCTCATGTTGTGACCCAACCATAAAATTATTTTTGTTGCTACTTCATAACTGTAATGTTGCTACTGTTATGAATCGTAATGTAAATATCTGATATGCAGGATGGTCTTAGGCGACCCCTGTGAAAGGGTCGTTCGACCGCCAAAGGGGTCGTGACCCACAGGTTGAGAACTGCTGGCCTATGGCCTCAGCAAGCTCATGTTCAAGATTGAGCCCCAGGCAAGAATACGGGCACTTAGTTATAAGACTGTGAGGCCAGAGCTACAAGGAGTCCATGCAGAGACTCAGAAGGGACATGCAGTCCTGGGCAGGACAAAGCTGGGTGACGAAATGATTTGGTAATGAGAGAGAGAGAGAGAGAAGCCAGAGGCGAGTGCTCACGATTTAAAGTATTAAACAATAACACCTTGTGCACAGTAGGTGTGACTACTGGTATAAACAGTGACCCTTGATGCAGCAAGCACAAGGAGCCCTTTAAACTCCAGGATGCAGAGACTATGCCTCTTACTATCTCCCCAACTCTAGCGGCCTTTTATCATCTCCCCCTCATCCATTTCAGAGGAGGGGTCTAAGGCACAGAGAGACTGCCCGACCTGCCCAAAACCCCACCGTTACTGAGTAGCCAGGCCGGGGTCCAGCTCTGTGCGGTTCCCATATCTGCATCCTGTCCTCCCAGCCAGCATCCTTAACAGCGCTTAGCTTTTTACAGGCAAGTTGTAGGTGACCCTGGGTCATCCCAGCCCCTGTCCATTATAGGGAAAGCCACACACACAAAACTGAGAAACCATACAACCCCACCCCCAGAAACACTGACGCCAAGGCTGTGTACACCACTATCCACCCTCCCTCCATGGGTGTCCAATGGCCTCGCCCAATTAATAAAATCCTGGAATCCTGTATGATGAGAGGCAGAGGCTGTCACTCCGAAATAGACCAGCTCTCTGGAAACACATCCTCAGATGAGAGCGACCGCCTATGTAGGTTACAGCTCGCTGTCCTCAGCCTCCTGCGCTCATTAATAATGAAACAAATCCATCTGCCCTCCCCACTGATTCCCTTCCACTGTGTGTTCCCTACCTGACTGAAGCATTGTCTTGACCTCGCCCCCTCCATGCACAATGTGTGCTGCATAATAAATGGTAAATAACAGGAAGTCCATTCACGGGTGTTGGGTGCGAGGAGCCCATGCTTGGCGTGGTCCTGCCTGCTGTTGGTGAGAATACTTCCTAGGTGCTAATGTCAATTTGAATGCTAACACATACATAGATGCCTATTTAGCTGGGAGGGTCTCTAACAGGCAGCAGCCCCCCAGGCCACTGTGAGACTGGCTCACTCTACTTACCCAGGAAAGCCTAGTTAGAGATAGAAACACACACACACACACACACACACACACACACACACACACACACTCAGCATCATGAGGGAGGAGGGAAGGGAAGAGGAGCTCGCAGGCACCAGGTGCTGGCAGGCACCAGGTGCTGGCACATACTGGAAGGGAAGAGGAGCTCGCAGGCACCAGGTGCTGGCACGCACTCTCTCTCACTTCTCTGTTCAGTTTTTCATCACTGGCCTTGGTGTCCACCTAGCAGATCTGTCCTTGGTACCCGGGGCACATTAGAGGGAAATGTACTGAGGACAATTCTCAAGGCCACTGCCTGAGGGAAAATAACCCAAAAAGCACACCCTCCACTGAGCAAAGGGCAGATGCCACCTGCATGGTCACTCGGAATGCCAACCTCCCCAAAGCCAAAACCCGGCTTCAAACAGGCCCACATGCCACCATCCCATTGGAGCCCCTGCCTCCCCCTCCCTCCAGCTCAGGGACTCCCCTACCCAGGCCAGGCTACTGCCTATTTCCTCTCCTTAAACTCACCTCCAGCCCAGTCAGCCTGGGCTGAACCCCAGAGCCAGGGTGACGGTAAAGCAAACTTCAGGATCCCGGGAGCTCTCCCAGGGCTCATTGTTTACGTCCTGAGTAGAATTTATTATTATTATTTTTAAAAACCCGGCTACTTTTTTCAGGGAGGAAACTGATTTGAAAAGAAAAAATTATCTGAAGAAAAAAAAAGAACCCAGCCACTAGCACCTCCACGTGCCAACAAAACACTGAGGCTGTACCAACCATGATGTAACATAACAATCTTGACATAAAAACCTCTATTCTTCAACACATTCTGATTCATTCTTTTCCCACATGGATAAGCCCTTTGGCAGCTTTGAAAGGACATCAAGGGTTACCCAGCACCTAAAAGGCCGGAAACTTTCTTTACCTACAACTATCAGTAATAATCTCCTTCATTTTTCATTATCAGCATGATTGAGGAATCCCAAAGAGATGGGCAAATGCAAAAAGAAGAATTGCCAAGTGTGATCCAAACACTCAACCAGATTAAAGCAAATGTCCTGAGGGGGGACTTCTCTTTCCTGGTTTTCCTCCCCTCTCATCTGTAAGAAGCCAAGCAAAGCAAGCCCAGAGATGGGACCGGCCTGTGCTTCGCTCGCTCTCCCCTACTCTACCAACCTCCTTCACATGCCCGCAGCCCCATTCTATCGGTTTACACAAAATCATTATATAATGAGCTGGCGAGGCGCGGTGTGCTCTACAGTAACCTGTTTGGAATCACAGGATGCAGTTGGCAGAACAGAGCATGCGCAGACACCCGGCTACTTTTTTTTTCTTTCTTTCTTGAGCTTAAGGTAACTGTCGGTTAAATACCGCTGAGCCCTGCTGACTTCAATACAGGATGCTAAAAATGAAATAAGCGGAGGGGTGGGGGTGACAAATCGCTGTGCACTGTGGGCTTACAGCCTATGGGGAGGAACTGGCAGGATAGTAAATACACAGACAGGATAGGAAGAGGGATGGATGGGGAGGGCGATATGGGTTGAAACACATAATATTCTCTATTTGCACTTTCGGTGACCTGAAATCTAGTCCATAAGTACCTCACTGCAATGCCGGCTTGCTAGGCACAGACATGAAAAGCCCTATGATGGGTGGGTCGATGGTTATTTGTTGTCTGTTTTGTTCTAATGTGACTTTAAGGAGCTATTATAAACCAGCAAGAGGAGACGCTGGACCGCCCGTGGGAACAGCACTTGCTGTATGTAGCAATGAATTCCCCGGCACTAGCTGGTCCCCCTACAGAGCTGGTACCCTCCCGAGACGGTAAATGAGCGCCTCTGTCCCCACCCCGTCTCTCCAAAGGGCGCAGAAAGGTGGCCTGCCGGCATCCAGGCTCGCTCTCATCTGCCTAACCCGGGACTCCGCCGCTCCGTCCCCAGCAGATCCCAGCGAACAGTCCCCGGGAAGCGCAGGAGCAGTGCAGGCTCCGGCTTCGGGAAGCAACTCCCTCTTTTGTTCCCCAGATCATGCGGGCGCTCCGGAGGGCGGTGCGGGAAGTGCG
>NW_005371804.1:1705326-1731466 GCF_000412655.1 Myotis brandtii | reverse complement strand
CCAGCCATTGGCCAGTGTGCGGTGTTGGGCGGGGCCGGCAGGTGCGCGTGCTCTTGTTTTGCTCCTGCTGGGGGCTGCTGGCCCAGCTCTCTGGCATCCCACTCCCAGAGCCTTTCAGGCCCCTGAGCCTAGCAGGCACTGTGGGCACTCCTCAGCACCGAGGCCCCCCGCCCCGAGTCTGGAAACAGGCAGGGGCTAGGCCAGCGGCCCAGGGCTCCCAAAGACAGCAGGGAGGGGGGGCGGAGGGGGCCCCCATCTAGGACCCCCGGACTAGAAGTCCTGGGAGGGAGGGGAAAGGAAAGGGGATCTTCTCTTTTCATTTGTGCACCTCTCTGCCAGATAGGACCAAGAAGGCTAATGAAGAGATGGCTGCTCCAACACCCGCTTCCCCGTTATAGCTCATACCTAGGTGACCCCCTACACACACACACACACACACACACACACACACACACACACACACACTGAGGCAATATACACTCATATGCAACATTGCTTTGTGCCAGTATAAAGTAAAACACTTGCTTTTGCAGAGTGATGTGAGTGATGTTTCCAGTGCCTGGCCCTGTACCTGGTCCACAGCTGTGTACTCATGACTGGATAAGGAATGACACTCCAGACACCCTCTCATTTGGCCTCAGACTGGAATATCAGATGGCCTGGCGTCTGTTAAAGCCCTTATTATATACTAGAGGCCCGGTGCACGAAATTTGTGCATGGGGGAGGGGGGCCCTCAGCACTGCCTGCACCCTCTCGCAATCCGGGACCCCTCAGGGGATGGCCCGATCCCTGTGGGATTGGGTCTAAACTGGCAGTTGGACATCCCTCTCGCAATCTGGGACCGCTGGCTCCTCACTGCTCGCCTGCCTGCCTGCCTGCCTTATCGCCCCTAACCATTCGCCTGCCTGCCTGATCACCCCTAACCACTCTGCCTGCCTTCCTGATCACCCCTAACTGCCTCTGCCTCGGCCCCTGCCGTGGTGGCTTCATCCGGAAGGAAATCTGGAATGACATCTGGAAGGTTGTTCAGCTGTCCGGTCTAATTAGCATATTATGCTTTTATTATAGATTATTATAGATAAGTGGGACTAATTTTTGGTAACCATGGTGACAAGGCATTCTTTACTCCCAATCTCAGAGGCTGTGTTTTGTTCAGTAGTTTTCATGTTGGGACTGCACACAGGAATGCACTTCTTTTCACCTCCAGCACACCTGGGTCTCCCCTCACCATCCACACCTCAGATGAGCGAGCCCCTCTTCTCACTTAGAAAGGAGTCACAGCTCTTTATGCCAGGCAGGTGGACTTCACACCCACAGGGGGCTTTTGTCTGAATAGTTTTGCTTGAAAAAACAATGCATTACCTCTGTTCTATCTGCCTGCTGTATTTCCAGGTGCCAGTCTCCATGTGCCTGATCCAGGAGGTCATGTGGTGCCTTTAATGCATTGAACAGGGAGCCAACAACCTCTGAATGTTCTGGAAAGAGGATTCAAATCCACAACCTCCTGGGAAAAGTTTAGGCCAAAGGGCGTAGTCCAAGGTGCCTAATTTCTGGGGCCCAGGGTTGTGGATAACCCTGCAGCCACCACTTGCTCCAGGGGCAAATCCTATATAATAAAAGCCTAATATGCTAAGTGTCCAGTCCTCTGGTCATCTGTTCAACCAATCAAAGCATAATATGCTAATGATATGCTAAGGCCACTCAACTGCTCACTATGATGTGCTCTGACCACCAGGGGGCAGATGCTCCAACTGGTAGGTTAGCTTGCTGCTGGGATCTGGCCAATCGGGACTGAGCGAGATGGGCCAGACATGCCCTGGAGCCCTCCCGTGGCCCCTCCCCCACTGGACAACCTCCTATCCCTCCCCAGTCCCGATCGTTCACTGGTGGGGTCCCTTAGCCTGGCCTGTGCCCTCTTGCAATCCAGGACCCCTTGGGGGATGTCAGAGAGCCAGTTTCAGCCCGATCCTGCAGGCATAAAAAGGCTAATATGCAAATCAACCGAAAAGCGGAATGACCAGTTGCTATGACGTGCACTAACCACTAGACGCTCAATGCAGGAGCTGCCCCCTGGTGATCATTGTGCTCCCACAGGGGTAGTGCCACTCAGCCAGAAGCCAGGCTCATAGCTAGTGAGTGCAGTGGCAGTGGCGGGAGCCTCTCCCTCCTCTGCAGGGGGAGTGGGCCTAAGCTGTCAGTCGGACATCCCCTAAGGGCTCCTGCACTGCGAGAGGGTGCAGGCCAGGTTGAGGGACCACCCGAGTGCACAAATTTCTTGCACTGGGCCTCTAGTAGGACGTAAAGCAGGAGAGGATGACACAGAATGCACTTGGGGAGGGATTCTCTGTGAGAATCTGGCTGAACACTGCCCAGCTGCATGACAGGACAAGTGACAGGACAGTGTGGCCTGTCGTGTTGGCATCTGTTCTCTGTCCAATGTCTAGTCTCACTCTTACGAACATGTTCAAAGATTCCTCTGGGAAAGCCCCTTGCCCCTGAGTTCTATGCCAGGTGATTTGTGTAGTGGCTGATCAGGAACCAGAGGTGTAAGGTGATGGATGCTTGCTGGGCTCCTGGGAATGGCCAGGGGGACAGTGCATAGGATGACGCCAGTGACAAACTGGGTCCTTGTTGGTGTGGCCTGAGCTGCTGGCTTTTCTGTTACAGCCCCTGGGAGAGCCCTCACTTATACAGTGTGATGATAATAATCTTAACCGCATGGAAAATAATGCGTGTCAAGCTTTTCTCACCATGCACGGCACATAGCAAGCACTCCAGTTCTGATCCTCACTGATGTTGCCTTTTTTGTGCCAAATTAGGGAATAAGCAAATGGTAGAGTAGGTCACATATGTGAAATTTGTGTCGGGACTCCTGGTTGTAAAAGACAGAAACCCAACTCCAACCTGCTTACACTAAAGGTAACGCATGGTCTCAGGTAGCAGAGCGGTTCCGGGTGCACTGGTTCCAGGCTGCCAGGGCTGAGCACCTGTTGTATGTCCTTAGTCCCCGATCTGGAGCTCTCTCCATGGCTCTGCTCCCTCTCTGCTGGCCTCTCCCTCAGCGTGGTTGTCCCTGCACGGCCCTCCCGACAGCTGTATTCTATCAGCTGACAGCCAGCCACTGTGCCCAGGGAGCTGACAAACACCGAGTGGTCTGGCTTACGTCACATGTGCCGAATGGGACAAAGGGAAAGTCAGCCCCGGCAGACCATGCAGAAAGGTTGGGACCTGGGCGCTTCCCCGAGGCTATTTTAGGGTGCTCTGAGAAGAAGTGTGGGTGCCAAGCCGGTAAACACAAGAGGAGCTCATCACAGGACTGTCCAGTCCACACCCAACCCCAATAAAATTTCTGCTAAGACAGGTTGGCCAGGCTGGGCTTGAGAATTTCTGGGCTAGAGGCCTTCCTGCCTTAACAAGTAGCTGTTCCAGTATTAAGTAGTTGTTGCTCAGTGGTTAGAGCGTTGGCCCATGCACGGGGGCCTTGGGTTCAATTCCCTGTCAAGGGCCTATACCTGGGTTTTGGGTTCGCTCCCTGCCTCTGGCTGGGGTGGGTTCTGGAGGCAACCAGTTGATGTGTCTCTCTCACATCAATGATTCTCTCTCTCTCCCCTTCCTCCTTCCCTTCTACTCTCTCTAAACAGGCAATGAAAAAATGAGGATTAACAACAACAACAACAACAACAAAAATTAGTTGTTACGGTTAGCAAGCAGTTCCTGTGACTAATTGCACTCACTGTCACCCTGGGAGCTCTGTGTTCCACAGTCACACAGTTAGTCCTCCTCCTCCGCACATAGGCCTTGAGCTGTTCAATTGTGGCACCATACTTCTACGGAGGCCTTTACTTCCATGGACCAAACATCCCTGGTCCCTCCAACACTGTGTCATAGAGAGGCTCCCTCTTCCTGCTCACCTTTCTCTGCATGGGTTCCATTTTCTCGGTGTCCCTTGTGAAACTTGGGGTCCACCACTGAACACCTATTCAGGGTGCTCCCTCCTCGCTAATGAGTGAACTCTCCCAGGTTCACTCACACTGTTGCTAAGGACAAGGCTCCCTGCCGCTGAACCAGCTAACTGTGTTAGGCAGTTGGACAGATGAGCAGAGCAAGGATGATGGGCCAGGTACAAAGGGCGGAAAGCCCTGGGTGCCCAGCAAAGGACAGTTGTAGGGCGGGACCTCGCCCCCAGGGTGACCTTTCCTCCCCTAGCATATCACTGGTCATGCCGTTTGGAACCCCCCACCTTTCCTCCCTAGAGTTAACATCTAGGTCTCAGTTGTATTTCAGCTCCAGGCCCAGAAAAGCAGCAAAACCAGATAAGCAATGCCGTGGCTGCCTCAGGACCAGCTGCATTGGATAATGACCAATCAATCAGTGGAGACCTAGACCCGGAAAGGACACACCTGGAAAGCTGATGAATTTGAGATCTTCCCCTGGGACCTCCCCTAAAATCTCTACCCTTAAAACCTTTAGGATTTAGGACCCAGGGAGCTCTCCCTCCGGGGAGCACACACTTGGTCTTTCCCAATTCCTCTCCCTCCCTTCCCCCCAGGCGCTTTACTATTGCCTTCTTCACTCCCAAGTTCCTAGGGCCCTTCCTTTGCCTCTATAACTTGTTTCTTAAGCCCATTTCTTCTATGAATTACATCTTCTACCTCTGTGATTTTCTCAATAAACTAGAGGTCCGGTGCATGACAATCGTGCACTGGGGGCAGGGGGGTCCCCTCAGCCTGGCCTGTGCCCTCTCATAGTCCGGGACCACTTGGGGGATGTCCGCCTGCTGGCCCAGGCCTGATCCCAGGGATTGGGTCTACAGGGGGATCGGGCCTAAGCCGGCAGTCAGACACCCCGCTTACAGTCCGGGGCTCTCATAGTCCGGGACCCCTCGCTCCTTACAGCCCGCCTGCAGCGTAGGTGGGAGAGGCTCCTGCCACTGCTGCTGTGCCCACCAGCTGGGAGCTGACTTCTGGCTGAGCAGTGCACTGACCACCAGGGGGCCGCTCTGGCATTGAGCGTCTGCCCCCTGGTGATCAGTGCGCGTCATAGCTACAGGTCGTTCTGCTGTTGGGTCAATTTGCATATTAGGGTTTTATTATATAGGATGTTCTCTTATAGTTTGAGTCTTGCTCTGAATTCTTTCCTAGCCAGAACCCAAGTGCAGAGGTTGCTGAACCCAGGTCCAGTCTGACCCCATGGTTTTAACGCCTGGTACCATTCTGCCCCCCACAACACAATGACCTAATGTCCTGGGGGCACGCAGGTCCACGAGCTCAATCGGCAGTGCACCACATTCACTGCCCTTATAATGATGTAGTTCCAGTGCCTGACTTGCACTTTATCCCCCAAATTCCATTTTTTATTGATTTCTGAAAGGAAGGGAGAGATAGATAGAAACATCAACGATGAGAGAAAAGTATTGATCAGCTGCCTCCTGCATGCCCCCTACTGGTGATCCAGCCTGAAACCCAGGTATGTGCCCTAACCTGGAATCAAACTGTGACCTCCTGGTTTACAGGTCAACGCTCAACCATTGAGCAATACGGAATGGGCCCAAATTCCATTTTTAAGGAGTGTCCTCTTTTTTTATATATATATTTTTATTGACCTCAGATAGGAAGGAAGAGGGAGAGTTAGATAGAAACATCAATGATGAGAGAGAATCATTGATTGGCTGCCCCCTGCTGAGAATTGAGCCCACAACCCACGCATGTGCCCTTGACTGGAATCAAACCCTGGACCTTCTGGTCCGCAGGCCGACGCACTATCCACTTAGCCAAACCAGCGAGGGCAGGGGTGTCCTCTTTACCAGTATCTCTGCCAGATGCCCAGACACTGAGGCTGGGAAATGAGGGGGTAGGAGAGGGGGTGTGCACACTGAGGACTTGGCCTCTGTGTGAGGATTCTGCCCTGGGCCTGACGCCCGTGGTTGTCTGTCTCCAATGTCCAGAAGTCCCTTTATGGTATCCTCTGGGAGCCCCTCCCTCCCCAACCTTCCAGGAGGTGGGGGCAGAGGAGGGGCCAGGAGATGAGAATGGAGGGAGGAGGAGGGGAAGTGCCTAGAGGCTGGGGTGAAAACAAAACAAAACAAAAAAACTAGATTAATGAGAGATGTTTTGAGGGAAAGAAAAATGCAAGTAAATATTTCATAAACTAAATTAGGAAGAGGCAAAGCATTGCAAATAGATTATTTCTGTTTTCTTCCACTAGCCCTCTGGACGAAACGGTGCCACATGCTGACCTGACCAGCTCAGGGAGGCCTGCGTGGCGACCCTGCAAACTCAGAGACCTGAAGTGACCACGTAGGATGGTCTGAAATTAAAACTTTAAGTAAAAGCAGTCTATGGTGGGGAGTCATGTCCTAGGCTGATATCTTCCCTGACAAAGGTCAATCTTTACCTTAACTAAGCCTTTTTTATTTCTTTTTTTCATCTATGATAATACATGGTTGGAATGTCAAAGTAATTCTTCTTTTTCCGGGCCCCTCAAAGCACAGGCACTGCTCTGTGGAGATCACACATCTCCTCTTTGTCAGCGAGTTAATTGTTGGCTGTTAACTATGCTGTGCCCACCTAAGTAAGAGAAGTGTGTGTCTATCGTTTTACGTTTTATCCAATCCCAGAGGTTTCCCCCCTTTGCTTTCTCCCACCTCCCTAATCTATCACCAATGGACTTCAAGTAACCCGCTTGCGTCTCCTCTTTTGATTGTAATTTTTTTATATAAAACAAGGTGCAAAACCGCCATTCTCCGGCGCACGGTCTCAATCCCTTGAGGTTCTGCTTCCTGGCAATTGTGGAGAGTTTGGCTCAGATCAACTCACAAAAATTCTTCACAGGTTTGAATGTTTCTTATGTTAACAGCACAGAACAAAGAGTGGTGTGCAAGGCCTAGGCAAGTATTTCTATAAATGGAGAAAGAGGAAATAGCATCTGCTGGTTCGATGGCCTTCAGCGCTGAGGGTGAGGACAGAGTCTCAGAGGCAGACACAGGGACATGACTGCAGGCTTCCTCACCACTGGTGAGTGTTGACGCAAGTAAATGACCAAACCTGTAGAGAATTTTTATGCGTTTATTTGAGCTAAACTGACAACAATTTTAGGGAAGCAAAGTCTCAATGGATTGAGAAAGTGCTCTGGAAAATGGCAGCTTTCCCACTTATTTTATACATCAGGATCAAAGGGGGAGACATGCGCAGTGTTACATAAAATCCACTGGCGGTAGATCAGGGAGGTGGGAGAAAGCAAAACTGGGAAATTGGAGAGACACATACTTCCTTTATGTAGGTGGGTACAGGACAGTTAACAGTAAAACGAACATGATAATAACAACAATGAGGGGATTTGTGGTCTCTGCTCTGGGGTGTGGTTGTGCTTTGAGGGGTCCAGAAAGAGGGAAATTACTTTGCTATTCCAAAGGTATGTTATCAGGTATGTTATTGTAGATGCAAAGAAAAAAAAAAAAGACGACAGACTCAGTTAAGGTAAAAACAGACCCTTGTTAGGGAAAAATACCACCCTAAGACATGACTACCCGCCACAAACTGCTCTTAGTTAGGAAGTTTTCATTTCAGACCATCCTATGTGGTTACTTGAGGTCTCTGAGTTTGTAAGGCCACCATGCAGGCCTTCCCTGAGTTTGTCAGGTTTAGTATGTGGCTCCCTTTTCACCCACATAAATGCCAGCCTCCCATCACCCCATCAAAGGTCCAGCTGAGAAATAACTGCAGCTCACAGGCCTCTGTGCACCCCAGTTCTCCTGAGGAGCCTCCCTCCCGTAATCCATCCTAGCACACAACCCGGGCCAGACAGAACGGCCCATTCCTCAGGCCACTGCCGTTGTTCTGGAAAGGATTTACAAACCCAGTGGGGCCATCGGCGCTCTCATGGGGACTTGCCTGGGCCCAGAGACATGGAGGGTTTCTTTCCCTGTTAGAGTTGGCAGCCACATGCAGTGGCCATCTTTCTCGCCCTGAGGAGAGTGTCTAGGTGACAATGATGAGAGCACTCTGAGGAGCTGAGCTGAGGGATGGAGAAAGTCATAGAGCCCTTTCCAAGAAGCTGGGCAGCATGGTGGGTGGTAGGCACTGGGCTCTGGAGCCAGGTGGCCAGCTCTTTGAATAGGTTCATATCTCTCTCTTTTTAAAACAGTATTTTTAAAAATTGATTTCAGAGAAGAAGGGAGAAGGATAGAGAGAGAAACATCAATGATGAGAGAGAATCATTGATGGGTTGCCTCCTGCACACCCCCTACTGGGGATTGAACCCACAACCCGGGTATATGCCCTAACCGGGAATGGAACCGTGGCCTCCTGGTTCATTGGTCAATATTCAACTACTGAGTCACACCAGCCAGGCAGGTTTGTATCTCTAAGTGCTTCCATGACATCCGCTGTGAAGTGAGTGACAATTGTGCCCATCTCAAAGGAATATTGTGAGGATTATATGAGTCAATTTTTGAAAATCATGTCCAGTTCATAGTGTGTCTTATAAGTAGATATTGGTCATTGTCATTATTTATTTGCTCTATGGGGCCCTATACTCTCCCTCTGACTTTGAGCTGGCATGAATTAGCTTTAAAAGCCCTGATTAAGATAGTTTGGCAATGTTGTTAAAAGTCAGGGGCCAGAATCCAGTTTATGGAAAAATCCTTACAAATAGTTCATGACAACCTGTAAGCCCTTATTGCCTTAGGTTCTGTTCACCCCAGCACGTGACTTATCTCTTCAGCATCTCTTACATATTTCTTTGCCTATGACATCATTCTTAGCATGGCATCTAGACAGAGTAGGTGTTTGATAAAAATCATGAGTTACATTGGAACAGCTGCTAATTGTTTGACAAGTTCTGTAACATGTATTAACCCATGTGACACGCAGAGCACCCTGTGGGGTAGGAGGGCAGCTGCCATCACTGGAACATACGTGACTCTGACTCCCCAGACCCAGGTGCAGGGAGGGCTACGTTCTGTTTTCTCTATCAGCCAGACCATCTGCCTCTGGTCCCTGGAACACAGTGCCTTCATATCATGCCAACTTGGGCATAGATCAACTTTCCTGGCTCCAAAGACCACAGCTCACGTCCAGGGTGCTCAGTACCCTGGTCACCACTGCAGAAGTTCTCTTGCCTCCCTGAGACACCTGAGCTCTCCTGGGATCCGCAAACCCCACCCCTGCCCTCCCTGGACTGGCAAACTATCCTGAACCTCTGTCTCACTACTTCAGCTCTCCATCCCTGCCCCTTCAGGAAGACCTGGGTGGTCACCCCGTTGAACCCCGGCTTGTGAAAGCAAAAGTCTGGTCAGGGAGATTATCTTCTGCATGCCTGGAAACTTCTGGGAAGATCCCTGCAACTCAAAAGTACCCAAGGCAAGAAAGAAATAAGTCAACTAAAAAATAATTTGAAAAAAGTCTTGACTATTTTTTAAGGGAGGGAAGGGGGAAATGGCTAGAGCAAGGAAATTAATATTGGAAATTACCTCAGTAAATTATTCGGGCACACGGAAATAAGACTCTATGAGGTTTGAAACCTGCCTAGGGCCACAGTGCCCTGGCAAGGACCCAGGCCTCCTGCCTCCTGCCTCCTGCCAACACCACCTTCCCACAGCTGTCACATATGTGTTGAGGAATAGGCCAAACCTATTTCAGATAGGGAGGGAGTTCTACAAGAAGCCCCAAGTTCAATCTGCTACAGGTCACAGGCCAGGCTCGTGAGGACATGGAGTAGACTTGCTTTTCTCTACTCCTCCCGGTAAGCACAACTCTGGACATTACGTGAAACACGCGTGAGGGGGCTCTGCAAGGAGGGGAGGTCTGGCCAGGGACCTTGGGACTCAAGGAACCACACGGTGGCCAGGTCCCTGTGTTTTCTTTCTGCCTCATATATCCCAGACTTTCAGGGGAAGAAACCAACAACCTTGAAATGCAAATCGGCACAGACAAAAAAAGACCCAACCAAAGACTGCTTTCTGTAGTCGGAGAGATGGAAAAGGAGCCGCCTAGCAATACAGAACGTGTTTAGAAAGTGACTACTCTGCTCCAGCCCACACCACACAATACACTGCTCTGTCCCCAAGGCAAGAAATAAACAATTGAACTAAAACAAGCAAATTACTACTCTGTCCCTCCCACCCACACTAGCAAAGATGAGGGAGGAGCTTGTATTTCCACCTCCGACAGGTTGTAATGAGGTACCCAAACCTGCTCCTACCCCCACTCAAAATGGAATCCACCCTCCCAGGCAGTGGGGTGGTGGGAGAGGAGAACCAGTACAATCAGGACTTTCACCACCACCCAGTGCTAACAAGGACACTACCCATGTGTGGAGCAACCATGAGGCCTGCTATCGCTCCCAGCTAGGGAGATATAGGGAGTGACCAAGTGGAGGGCAGAACTCCAACCCTTCTCTGCAGTGATGAGGAGCCTCTCTCTTGGGTGTCTATAAAGGCTGGGTGGGGAACTTGGACTTGTACGCTCCCTGGAAAATAATGAGGAAGTGTCCCTGCTTGAGTAATGTCAGAGGAAGCCAAGAGACTTAAATAAGATCTAGAATCTCATAACACCAAAATATCTAGGTTTCCATCAAAAATTCCTCCTCTTCCAAGAATCAAGAATGTCACAATCCAAATGGGGAAAGAAAAAAAAAGCTATCAGTAGATGTCAACATGAAGAGGACAAAGGTGTCACAATACCTGACCAAGATTTAAAAGCAGTCATCATTAAAAAATGCCTCCCGAGCAATCATGAACACCCCTGAAACAAATGAAAAAAAAATAGAAAGCCTCACAAAGAAATAGAAGGTATAAAGAATAAAATAGAAAATTCAGAACAGAAAAACAGAATAGTCCAAATAAAAAACTCAGCAATGGGCTCAACAGCAGAATGGAGGGCAGAAAGCAAAGAGTCAAGGAACTGAAAAACAGAACAATTACAGAAATTACCCAGGCTTAGCAACAGAGAGAAAATAGGCTGTACACCAAGTGGACAGGGCCTGGAGAACCTGTGGGACTATAACAAAAGATCTAACAGAAGACCTGACAGTTCCAGAAGGGGGTTGGGGATGTTGAAAAAGTACTCAAAGGAATAATGGCTAAAAACTTCCCAAATTTTGCAAAAGACAGAAATTAACAGATCCAGAAAGTTGATCAAATTCCAAACAGGATAATAAAAACATCTACAAGACATATCATAGTCAAACTTCTGAAAACTAAATACAAAGAAGAGATCTTGAAAGCAGTGAGAGAGACATGACATCTTACCTAGAAATAAAAAGCAATTCAAATGACAGCAGATTTCCCATTGAAAACAATGGAGGCCAGAAAGAATTGGCACACTTTTCATTTGCTAAAAGAAAAAATTGCCAACCCAGATACCTATATCCAGAAAAAATAACCAAGACTTGTCACCAGTAGACATATCCTAAAAGAGTGACTAAAGAAACTTCTCTAAATTTAAAAAAAAAAGGTAAAAGAAGGAAATTGTATATCAAGAACGAAAGCACTATTAAGTAAGAATATGGATAAATAGAATAGCCTTCCCTTCTGCTCTTGAGTTATCTAAATGTTGTTTGACGGTTAAAGCAAAAATTGTAATGCTGTCAAATGTGTTTCTAAATGTAAGTAGAATAAATATTTAAGACAATAATATTATAAAGGAAGGAGGGTAAAGAGATATAAAGAGAGGTAAGGTTACTATATGACACATGAACCTGTAAAAAAATGACACCAGTAAACTGATAAAGTATGGATATGTAATAAAATATCTAGAGAAACCACTAAAATAGCTATACAAAGAGATTCACTCAAAACCACCATAGATAAATCAAAATGGATTTCTAAAAAATGTTCAAGTAACTCCCAAGAAGACGGAAAATAGGAAAATAATAAAAAGAACACATAGGGAAAACAAAAAATAAAATGCATACTTAACCCCAAAATGTCAGTGCTTATATTAAATGTAAATGAACTATACCAATTAAAAGAGAGATTGGCAAAGTGGACTAAAAATATATAATGACATAGGCAGCATGCAAGTAAAAATACGAAAATGATATATCATGTAAACATTAATCAAAAGAAATTAGAAATGGCTATATTAATACCAGATAAAGTAGACTTTAGGAAAAGAAAGTTATCAGAGTTAGAGAGATTATATTTTGATAAGAGGCCCACGAAGACATAGCAATCCTAAATACAGGGTGGGGTAAAAGTAGATTTACAGTTGTGACTACTTGAAACACAGGGTTTATTCTTGCATTATTATTTATTAATTATTATGTTGTTTTCCATACGAATAACCATAAACCTACTTTGACCCCACCCTGTATATATGAACCAAACAACAGAGCTATAAAATATGTGAGGCCAAAAACTGATAGAACTGCAAAGAGAAATAGACAAACCCACAATTCCAGTTGGACACTTCAACACTTCTCTCACAATAATGCTAGAACAACTGGACAGAAAATCAGCAAGGACATAGAACTCAACAACACTGACCAATGGGATGCAATTAATATTTATAGAACACTCCATCCAACTATTACAGGCAAATACACATCATTTTCAAATGTTAATGGAACATATACCAAGATAGACCACATCTTGGACCATAAAACAAACCTCAACCAACTTAAAAGAATTGAAATTAGATAGGGTGTGCTCTCAGAGTCAAATGGAATCGAATGAGAAGTTAGTAATAGAAAGTTAATAGAAAAATCTGTGAAGACTTAGGATCCAAACAACACACTTCTAAATAATCCATGAGTCAAAGAGGGAGTCTTCAGACGCAATACAAAATACAGTTAACTGAAGTAAAATGAAAGTGCACATATTAACATTTGTGGGACACAGCTACAGCAGAGCAGAGAGGGGAATTTCCAGCACTAAATGCATATAAATTAAAGATTAGGAAAAGTCTCAAGTCAATAATCCAAGCTCCCACCTCAAAAATGTAGAAAAAGAAATAGAAAAAATAATAAAGAGCAGAAATCAATGAAATGATAAACCTCTAGTATTACCGACGAAGAAAAAAGAGAGAGGACACAAATTGTGAATGTTAAAGATGGAGCAATGGTTATCAATACAAGTTACACAAACATCCGAAGGACAATAAGGGAACACTATAAACAACTCTGCACACATAATTTTGACAACTTAAATGAAATGGGCCAATTACTCAAAAATTTGTATACTATACAACTAACTTGATATAAAATAGGTTATATGAGTAGTACTATAACTTTAAGGAAATTGCGTTCATAATTTTAAAATTCCAAATAAGGAACTCTCCAGGTCCGTACAGTTTAGGAATATTTCCCAATTCATTTTATTTGGCTAGTGTTACCCTGATACCAGACAGAGATAGTATATAAAAAAAGGAAACTATAGACCAATATCCCTCATAAAAGTAGATGCAAAAATCCTTAACAAATTATTAGCAAATAGAATTCCATAATATATTTTAAAACATATGCGCTATGTTCAAATGAGGTTTATTCCTGGCATGCAGGACTGATTTAATATTTGAAAGTAGGTTAATGTAACATACCAGATTAACAGAAAAAGCACTTGGCAAAATTCAACATCTATTCATGATTTTTTTAAAAACTATCAGAAAAATAGATATAAAGGGCAACTTCCTCATCCTGATAAAGAACATCTACAAGAAACCTACAGCTAACATTATAATAATGGTTAAAGACTGAATGTTTTTCCCTTAAGATCAAGAGTAATACAGGATATTTGATTTTGCCACTCTTCTTGAACACAGTGCTGAAATTCTAGCCAGTGTGGTAAGGCAAAGAGAAATAAAAGGCACACAGATTGGAAAGAAAAAGGTAAAACTATCTCTTTTTACAAATGACATCATTGTCGGTCCTCATAGGAAATTCCAAGGAATCAACAAAAACATTCCTAGAATAGTAAGTGAGTTCAGCAAGGTTGCAGGATATAAGATAAACATACAAAAATAAATTTTATTTCTATATTCTAGAATGGACACTGAAATTAAAAAAACACATCTATATCATTTATAATTGCTCAAACAAAAGTAAATACTTAGGTGTAAACCTACAAAAAACATGTACAAGACTTATATTCTAATAGCTTGAAATACTGATGAAAGAAATCAAAGCTCTTTAAAAATGGAGAGACATGTTTTGTTTATGGACTGGAAGACTTAAATGTCAATTATCCCTCAATTGATACACAGTTTTAATGTAATTGCAATTAAAATCCCAGCAAGATTTTTTTGTGGAAATAAATAAGAGTAATCTAAAATTTTGGAAAGTCAAATGAATTAGAATATTAAAGCAATTTTAGGAGAGAATGAAGCAGGGGAAATTGAATGACCTGATTTTAAGATTAATTATAGTCACAGTAATCAAGACTGTGTGAGACTAGCAAAGAGATAGACACAAAGATCAATGAAACAGAATGAAAAATCTGGAATTATACCCACACAAATATGCCCCAAAATATGATTTTTTACATAGGTACAAAACACTTCAATGAAGAAAAGACAGCTCTTTCATTAAATGGTGCTGGAGCAATTGGACATCCAGAGGCAGAAAAAAAATAAGCTGGGCCTAAGTCTCATGCCTGATGCAAAAATTAATTCAAAATGGGTCATTGATTTAAATGTAAAACAATTTTTTAGAAAAAAAATAGAAGGAAAAATCTTTGGGATCCTAGGGCCAGGCAAAGGGTTCTTAAACACCAAAAGTATGATCCATAAAATAAAATAAATAATAAGTTAGACTACATCAAAATGAAAAACTTTGTTAGAAAGATGAAAAGACAAGCTAGTCTGGTAGAAAAGACTTGTAAACCTCATACCCAACAAAAAAAACCTAGAAGGTAGAAAGAGCTGTGAAAACTCAACAGTGGAAAAAAAAAAATCAAACAATCCAATTAGAAAATGGACAAAAGAGCCTGGCCAGTATAGTTCAGTGGTTGAGCATTGACCTATGAACCAGGAGGCTACGGTTTGATTCCTGGTCAGGGCACATGCCCAGATTTCAGGCTTGATCCCCAGTGTGGGACGTGCAGGAGGCAGCCGATCAATGATTCTCTCTCATCATTGATGTTTCTCTCTCTCTCTCTCTCTCTCTCTCTCTCAAATCAATAACAAATGTATTAAAAATTTAAAAAAATAAAATGGGCAAAAGACATAAGCAGACATTTCCTTGAAGAAGAATGCAAATAAGCACATGAACAGAAGTTCCACATCACTAAGCATTAGAGATATGCAAATTAAAATAAAATCAGGTGGCACTACATGCCTTTCAGAACGGCTAAAATAAAAAATAGTGCAACACACAGCATTGGAGGGTGTAGGTAAACTGGAGACGAGTTCGCTGCGGGTACAGCCAGCTGGTAAACAGTCTACCAGTTTCTTGAAAAACTGAACCTGCAACTCCCGTTTGCCCAGCAATGGCCCTCCTGGACATTTATCTCTGAGGAATATACAGTTACATTCGCACCAAAATCTGTGCACAAGTGTTTGCAGCTGCTTAACTCAGCTCAAACTTGCCAACAAGCCAGATGACCCTCAATGGGTGACCAGTTAAACAAATGTGCTCCCTCCACACCATGGAACCTGACTCAGCCATAAGAAGGAATGAACTACTGATACACGCAGCAACCTGGATGGGTCTCCAGAAAATTCTGGAAAAGGCCTATTTCAAGAGATAATATATCATGCAAGCCCATTTATGCAGCATTCTTGAAATGACAAATTTATAGGATGGAGACAGGAGCAGTGGCTGGTAGGGTTCAGGTGGGGTGGGTGGGAAGAGAGGGTGTGGCTGTAAGAGGGAAGCAGGAAGGAACCCCGTGGGGAGGGGATGCTCTCTCCCTGGACCGTGCGTGTCCACATCCTGGAGGTGATGCTGACCTAGAGCCGTGCAAGACGCCGCCTCTGGGGAAAGTGGGGAAAGGGTCCACGGGATCTCACAACTAAACGGGAAACTACAATTTTAATTTCGTAGTTTCAAAATGAAAAATAATTCCTTAGAGGTCACAGGACAGTCCTCATTGAGGCCCCTCTGGATGAGGTGGCCTCAAATCAAACCTGTAGCCGAGCATAGACATCATGCGGAGTGTGGGGCGTGAGGAAGTACTAAGTGGAGGCACTTTGGGGATGACAGGGGGGACATAGGACCAGACAGCACCTGGGACCAAAGGAGTGCTTGTGACTGTGCTTTGTCCACCATCAACTTGATAAAAGGGAAGACTCTTCCTCTTTACTGGAAGAGAGCGAGACAGAGACAGAGAGAGACAGAGAAACACAGGCCTCTGCAGGCCGACAGCAGTGGTGGGATGCCAGCCCCATCACCAGCCATCTGTGATGCTGGGCCTGTTCCTAACCTCTCAAAGCCTCGGTCTTCATCAGTAAAATGGGAATAAAAGGACCACCATTGTGACAATTGAACGAGATGGGGTAGTTATGGGGTGTGGGAGCCGAGAAGAGACAAAAAAGGAGGCTTGTATGCATCCGCCCATGACCCTCCCCTTAATGCCACCCCCCCACCCCCCGCACTGTTTTCACTGCTCACCTTCACTCCAATGGCTTTCTTTATTTTGCTTCCTATGATCGACTGTTGTGTGGGATGCCCTGCAAGGGAAAATGGGTAGATACATGTACAAAGGAACTCCTCGATCACCAGCCTCAGAGTGACAATATTTCAGTATTACATACTAAGACACCAATATGGTGGTTACAAAGTGAAAACTTCTAGTTACAAGATAAATAAGTCCCAGATGTAATGTACAGCACAGTGACCACAGCTACCAATACTGTATTGCATATTGGACAGTTACCAAGAGATTCATCTTAAAGCTCTTATCACAAGAAAATAATTGTAACTATGTGAGGCGATGGACGTTAATTGAACGCATTGTAGTGACCATTTCACAATATAAACGTATTTCAGGTCATGCTGTTGTACACCTTGGACTAACAGAATGTTATATATCAATTATATCTCAATAAAATTGGAACAATATTACGGCATCTGACTTTGGCCCATCCGAATTTACAGATGCGCTGGGGTTCTCACTGGTGCCTGGGCCCAGAGGCTAGAGGCGCCCAGGTGCGTGCTCACCGACCCCCGATATCTCGCAGGTGCCTGGTCCTGAGTGACCTCCCATATAGTTGACTGACTGCTGTCACAGACACTCTACATCACAGTTCAAATCCAAATAATTGTTTGCTGCCTGAACAAGAGACATGACTTCGGTTCTTTGACCTGCCACTAGTTCTATTAATTCCATATATTCACATCACGAAATATTTTTTTTACTAAAGAGCATTTTGCCGGTGACTTACCCGCAGGCTTGGGTGTAGACAGCGCCCAGTTCTCCTCCTTCTGCAAAGAGGCCATCGCTGGGGAACCTATTTATTTGGGGATTAATAAAGGGAAGAAGCCCCCCTTAAAGCAGAACTCCAGTGTTCACCGCTGCAGACACGTGAAAAAGCCCAAGCCACAAACTGAGATTCGGTTTCTGTTTTATACTAGAGAGAGAATGGTCTAAAATAGGGATGATGCAATCATAGCTGTGATAACATTGCCCAATGCAATTGTTACTGCAGACAACAGGAAGCCACTGAGGTTACTAAAGGGCAGTCTGCTCCCTCCCAAGTTACTAGCACAAAGGAGAACCCACCACCTGCCTGGTTGACCAACTATGAAATCTACTGATTTATCACTTTGGGGCCGATGGAAGATTTTGCATTTGTGAACATGGTGGAAATTATCTAATTTTTGTTAATCCTCACCCGAGGATTTTTTCCCATTGATTTTTAGACAGACTGGAAGGGAGGGGGAGAGACAGAGAGAGAAACGTCAATGTGAGAGAGACACATCAATTGGTTGCCTCCCGCATGTGCTCAGGGGTCGAGCCTGCAACCAAGGAATGTGCCCTTGACCTGAATGAACCTGGGACCCTTCAGGTCCATGGGCCGACGCTCCAACCACTGAACCAAACCGGCGAGGGAAGAATTTATTTATATTTTTATAAAACATTGACAACAGCACAAATGGAAGTTCATCAGGGTCTACAGGGTAATAGTGAACAGTAAACAGAGTATTTCCTAGTAGAAGTTCTAGAATAACTTAAAAACATCGTATTCTCATAGCTCTAGCCAATGATTCTTGCTGCAAAATGGGGCAACGTGAGCTGCTGAAGTATCTCACAGCTTGAGGGGAGTTGGCCATCACCTGGTGACAAGGACTAGTACCCATAAGGCCAGAGTAGGTACCCGGCACCAGGCTTTGAACTCTATAGCCACTAACTCACTTAATTTGCATCACAACGTTGTAGACCAGACACTATTATATGAGCAAAGGGGAACTAAGGCATGGAAAGGTTATCTGACTTCCTGAGGTCACACAGCAAGAAAGCAGCTTATCTCAGCTCCCAAACAGGCAGGTCTGGCTCCAGAGGTTAGGCGTTCTTGTCCTTCCCATAACAACGGATTCCTTCTTTTTAAAGCACACACATCTTAATGTAAAGCTGGGTGATTTTTACCTGTATATTCACCTCTCAGATCCATCACCACGGAGAACATTTCCGTGGTGTGAAATGGTCCTTGTGGCGGATCCCAATCAATTCCTGCCTCTAGAGCCGTGGTTCTCAACCTTCCTAATGCTGCGACCTTTTAATACAGTTCTTCATGTTGTGGTGACCCCCAATTTCATTGTGACAAATTGAACATAATGAAAGCATAGTGATTAATCACAAAAACAATATGTAATTATATATGTGTTTTTCCGATGGTCTTAGGCGACCCCTGTGAAAGGGTCGTTCGACCCCCAAAGGAGTCTCGACCCACAGGTTGAGAACCGCTGCTCTAGAGGCAGACACTACTCTGGCTTCAATCACCACAGGCTACTTTGGTGTCTTCTTGATCTGCAACAAACTGCACTACAGTCTGTACCACTTCGTGTCCGGCTCCTTTCACTCAACATCACGATTTTAAGACTCATCTGTGTTGTCACATGTATCCATTATGCCACAGTTTCCTTTTGCCACAGTTGATTTTTAAAAAAATATATTTTATTGATATATTTTTTTTTACAGAGAGGAAGGGAGAGGGACAGAGAGCTAGAAACATCAATGAGAGAGAAACATCAATCAGCTGCCTCCTGCACACCCCCCACTGGGGATGTGCCCACAACCAAGGTACATGCCCTTGACCGGAATCGAACCTGGGACCCTTCAGTCCGCAGGTCGACGCTCTATTTACTGAGCTAAACCCACAGTTGATTTTTTAATTCTCCTACTGATGGACACTTGAGTGTTCCCAGTTTGGGGCTATTATAAATAAAGGTCCTGTTAGCATTACTGTACATGTGTCTTGGTGGACATAAACATTCATTTCTCTTGAGAATATACCTAAGCAACGCAATGGCTGGGTTGTGGGATAAGAATATGTTTCATTGTCGTAGAATCTGCCTGCCAGTTTTCCAAATTTAAACCAATTTATATGCCCACCAGCGGCGTAAGAGTTCCAGTTGGTCTGCATCCTTGCCATCACTCTGCCTTCTCAGTTTTTTTAAACGTGCCCATTCTTATAGGTGTATGGTGATTATATCATCAACGTTTTAATTTGCCTTTCTGTACTAATGATTCAATTTTCCCCCATTTAAAACTTGGATTTTTTTAGTATTGATTTGTAGGATTTCTTGATATAGTCTGCATGTGTCTGTCACGTAGACATATTGAGAATGTATGTTCTCCCTATCTGCAGCTTCCCAGTCAGTTTCTTAATTTTTTTAATGATAAAAGTTTTTAGTTTTAGTAAAATCTAATTTTTCAATATTTTTCTTAATAGTTACAGGGGGTTTTTTTGTTTGTTTTGTTTTTGTTGTTTTTTGTTGTTGTTTTTTTGCACGTGTTTCTTTAAGAAACCTACCACAAGAATATGAAAATACTTTTCTGTTTTCTGCTAGAAGTGTCATTGTTTTCATTTTCACATTAAAGTTTAGGAATTTTGAATTCGTGGCATTTATCCAGTTTGAATTAATTTCTACATGTGCTGACAGGCGCAAGTCCAGGCACAATTTTCCATGCACTTGTTCGATTAATTCAGCGGTTCTCAACCTGTGGGTCGTGACCCCTTTGGGGGTCGAACGACCCTTTCACAGGGGTCGCCTAAGACCATCAGAAAACACATATATAATTACATATTGTTTTTTTGATTAATCACTATGCTTTAATTATGTTCAATTTGTAACAATGAAATTAGGGGTCACCACAACATGAGGAACTGTATTAAAGGGTCGTGGCATTAGGAAGGTTGAGAACTACTGGATTAATTGCTCCAGAACCAGTTTACTGAGAATTCCATCCTTTCTCCACAGAATTGCAATGACCACGTATGGGAGGAAGGTCTATTTTGGGACCATCTGTTCCTTTCCGTTGGTCCATTTATCTGTCTTTATACCAATATCACACCAGCTTTGTTAAAATAAGTCCTAAAGTATGATCGTGTTCTGGATTCTTTATATTTCTATGTAAATTTTAGAATCAGCTTGTCAGTTGTCACCAAGAAAGGAGAAAGGAGAAAAGCAAACCTATTGGAGTTCCAACTGGGACTGCATTAATCATAGATCACTTCGAGGGGAACCGACATCTTTTTTAAAAATACATATTTTCTTATTGATTTCAGAGAGGAAGCGAGAGGGAGAGAGAGAGACAGAAACATCAATGATGAGAGAATCATTGATTGGCTACAACCCACAACGGGGATCGAGCCTGTAACCCGGGCATGTGCCCTGACCAGGAATCGAACTGTGACCTCCTGGTTCAGAGGTTGATGCTCAACCACTGAGCCACACCAGCCGGGTGAGAACCAACATCTTAACAGTACTGAATATCCAAACCCACGACTACGGAACATCTCTCCATTTACCTGTCATCTTTAGTTTCTCTCTGCAGTGTTATAAAATCTCCAATGAAGAGTTCTTGTCCACTGACTACATCTTTAGTTAGGCTTATTCTTTTTTATACTTTACTAGAGGCTCGGTGCACAAAATTCATGTGGGAGTGCGCGGGTCCCTCAGCTCAGCCTGCACCTTCTCCAATCCAGGATCCATCCTGCAATCCAGAATCACTGGCTCCTAACCACACACCTGCCTGCCTGTCTGATGCCCCTAACTGCTCCCCTGCCAGCCTGATGGCCCTAATTGCTCTCCCCTGCTGGCCTGATCCCCCTAACTGCCTAACTGCTCCCCCCTCTTGGCCTGATCCCCCTAATTGCCCTCCCCTCCTGGCCTGATCCTCTTAACTGCCTATCTGCTCTCCCCTCCTGGCCTGATCCCCCTAACTGCCTATCTGCTCTCCCTTCCTCTCCACGTCCTTCAGACCCCTGGCACAGGCATGCTGAGAGCTCTCCACCGCAGCCCCGCCACCATCTTGATCGTTACGTGATGGCGTCCCAGACAATTCGCATATTCCTCTATTATTAGTATAGATATTATTCTAAGTGATGTGTTTTCATCTCGCTGTCCAATTGTTTGGTGCTCGAATGTGGAAATAGAATTGGTTTTCCCATATTGACGTTGTAGCTTGCAACCTTGCCGACATCGCTTATTTCTGCTCTAATCCTTGTTCTGTCCTTCCTTCCGCTGCTTTAGGTTTCGTGTGCTCTTTTCCAGGTTCTGAAGGTGGACATTTCAGTTGTTGCTCTGAGGTCTTCTTTTCCGCAGTGGGATTTCTAGCTATAAATTGGCCTTTCGGTGCTGTTCTTGCTGCATCCCATACGTTTTGGTCTGTTGTGTTTTATTTTCATTCATCACGAAGTCTATTCAACTTTCCTTGTGATTTCCTCTTTCAACTATTGGTTATTTAGAAGGGTGTTGTTTAATTTCCACATATTAGTGAATTTTCCAAGATACTTCATTAATGATAACAGTTTACAGATTCACTTATATATAGTCAGACAATGATGTGCTCAAGTTGGATTTTTTAAAATTATTCATCCTATTTGGATTTATTTTCCTGAATCTGTGGTTTGCTATTTTTCATAAGATTTAGAAAATATTTGGCTATTATTTCTTCAAATTTTGCCCCTCTTCCTCTTCTCTCGCCTTTTTCCAGAACTCTGACTACACTGTGTTGAGATTGGTCCTGTCCTGCATGTCTTACCCTTTGTTTTGTTTTTAATCATGATTCTTTTCTCTCTGCGATTCATTTTGGTTGAATCTATTGATCTGTCTTTAAATGCATCAGTCTTATGGTTCTGTGTATTCCATCTACTGTTACTGTCATCTGAAATACCCATATATCAAAATATTTATTTGTGCTTCTAGAATGTCCATTTGATGATTTCTGTAGAGCCCAGTCTTCCATGGAAATGCTCCCTCTTTGCATCCACTTTGCCTACCTTTTACTCTATCTTAACACATTAGCACAGTTATTATGAAGTCGTTGATGGCTGACATTACCCTCTGAGGTCTGACTCTAGACATGCAGCCATTTGCACAGGGATGAAGCCTGGCCCTGCCGGCGGCCCCTCCTGCTGGCGCCTCACCTCTCACCTACAGCGTATGGCCCTTTGGGCCGATTTGCTTCCCATTCTGTTACTGAGCCCCCGGCAACCCGTCAGCAGACAAACGTTGCACCCCGCCCTTAGCAACAGCACCAGTGCAATAACCGGACTGTGTTGTCACAGGAAATCAGGAGGTGGCCTTGGTCCTATTCACATGGCTGGGACAGTCCCACTAACTGTGGGAAAGGCCATTTCTGCGACCCTGGAGCCACGAGGAGAGACAGAAGCAAAGCTAGCAAGCACCTCCCCCAGCGCCAGAGGACTTGAAGGCAGGCGTGTCGGGTGGCTGAGGGTCCCTGTGAATGTTCCCCATCTAACAAGCTGCAAATCCCCACACGGTCACCATCCAATGTGGACAGTGTTGGTCACAGTCAGGTCTCCGGGCGATGACAGAGGGGGCTGGGTATGGAGAGCTGGACCGAGTGGTGTGGGTCGTGCGAGGAGGCGAACATGGAGCAGCATGTGGACAGGACCCCAGAAATATGGTCTAACGTTCAGACCCTGTGAGACTCAACCTGGACCGCTGAGCATCTCACGGAGTTCCGCCAGGGCAGCGAGCTGTCCTGTTCCCGCTGAGCAGAGCGAGGGCACGTGAGGGAGTCACCAGTGCATCAGTGTCACCCTCCCTGTCCCTTTGCCTCGCACTGGACCCAGAACGAAAATATGCCTTTGTTTTTAGGACATCGACTTGAAAAGGCTTTGCCCTCCAGAATCATCAAATTCCCAAGGGATATTAGAATCTCTTTACCGAATGAGCTCAGCCAGCTCCCCCTCACAGCCCCGCACCGCTAGGAATGGGGGATCCACGGCTCACGGCCGGCAGCACCATCAGCGCCACCTCGGTGCTGAGCCCCAGTCCCCGGGGAACACACACAGCATCCGGAGAGCTGGCAGTCCCCAGGAAGGGCATGCCAGCACTTTCTCTGGCTTATTGTCTAAGATGTAGAATGCATTTTCCCATAGACACAGGGGTTAGGTTCCCAGGCTAGTCCATAAAAGCCCGTTTTTGTTTTATTTGTAGATAGATTGCATTACTGCCATTCTTCACGGTATTAAATTGTGGACCTCAGTATAGAGAGCTCTACAACACTGCATTTGTCAGAAAATACCCCAAATCCAGCCTCCAGCCTCCAGGAGGTGGGGCCTGGGCTTGGTCCTTTGCACAAGGCCAGTCTTCAGTGAGGCAGGCCCCGGGTACCCACCTGGGTCCAGGTGGGAGTTGGTGCCTGGACAGTCCAGGGCAACGGTCCAACCCCAGGACTGGGAGGAGACGCAGGGGAGGAAGGGATGGGAAGAGTTGGGTCAAGGCCAAAATAGCCTTTCGTGTGTTAAAGGTATCAGATGGCACAGTGATTTCTAAGGGTGGAGCCTTGAGTGATGTCTGCAAGGGAAGGGGCAGGGACAGTCGCCAGGGGTTACCAATCCTATCTAAACCCTCACTGGGAAAGGAAGTACCTACCATGTTTAGGGAATTCCTCAGGGAAAGATGTGAACTTATAGGCAAGCAAGCACTTGGATCTTTTTCCAAAGCCCATAATAGCAGCATCACTTGTCAAAGATTACACAATTGAGCACATAAATCGAAAATGTTCTATTCCAAATAATGTCTATATAGTGCAGGGGTTGGGAGGGAAGTGGACATCATTTTGGGGGGAAAGATACTGCTTTTTTGTACATAAACTTAAGTGCAGCCTGGTTAGCTGAAGTCAGTCCTGTTGAATGTTGTATGTTTCTTACTTCGGTGTCCAGAAAAATGTGACCACTGTGCATTGTGCCTGAATTTGTGTTATAATTTTATCTCTCCATACAGTATGTACTTCCAATGCTGTATTAGCATATTTGGGGAAGTAACATAATCTTGTATCGATTGGTTTACAACATAATGTAAGGGTTGGCTTTTCTCCAAAATAATAAAACTCTATTATTGTCACTTTCAAGTGTTTTTATCTGCAACTATGCTCCTCAAACTGTAGGTTTCAATGTGTCTGAGAATTCCTCCCCAGGTAGTTCCTGGGGTGCAAGCAGGTGCTTCCAGGTCTCCAGGGGAGCACACGTGAACCTTGGGGAGTGGGGCTCCTTGGACAGAAGGGATTTCTATCTTCGTGACACGCCTGAAAGCTCACAGCTCAGATCAGAGATGGGGACTGCTGACGACAGCCTTCCCCCAGCCTGCGCCCAGCTGTCCCTTCCATGGCCTGCACCCAGCTGGCCTGCAGAGCTGTGTGTGCCCTAGAAGCTTCGGTGGGAAGAGCCAGCTACTCCCTGACCCCTGCAGAGCACAGGCCTCCACTGGAATCCACTGCTAATCTTTCAGGCTTTTTAAATAAAAAGATGCCTTTTTGTTAACATCAATGAGCACAGGAAGCAAGCACATTTAGGACATCTTTTTGAATAAATGGATGAGCGGTAGGTAGAGAACAGATTGATGGGTAGATGATTTTACCCGTGGTCTTTATCTGACTTCCCTCTTCCTGGTCACAGGTTTGAGAGCCAACTCCCCACAGCAAGGCGGTGACAACAAGGCTGCCCTGCTCCTCCCTGGCCACCAGGTCGTCACGGCCTCGCTGTGAGATCTGACCGTGGAAAAAACCCTGATTTCTCCTTTGGCCTTGCTGCTTGCTGTGCCCTGCAGCGCCTCTCTACCTGGAGAGGAGGTGGCTGGTCAGGCCCCTGCAGCCTCTAAAAGGCTGTGGTCTCAGACGGCAATGGCTGGGCAGGTGGGCCTCCTGGCAGGCTGTCCCCTCTGTATGTCTCGAGGTTGCTGTCCCCGATGAGGACCTGCAGCCTGGAAAATAGACTTAGAGGCACTGCCCGAGGCGGGGTGGGGGAGGGTGCACCCTGGCAACCAGCGCCTGGCCGCCCGTGCAGTTTATCACCAGCTTGCACAGTTAAGTAAAATATAAACATGGGCTTCTGATCAGCTGTGTAAGCTGGCTTGTTTATAATCCCGAATCTGTTTTGTACACGAGATTTTAATATTCCACACCTTCGCCCAAACAGATGTCCATAAACAGCTTCCATTATTATAAAAATCATATCTATCTATCTATCTGCCACAGCCTGGTGCCTTGCCCAGCCATATACATGCACTTTACCCCTCAGGACAATGTAGAGGTTGGGAGTATTGTTTAGGGCCATGGTCGGCAAACTGTGGCTTGAGAGCCACATGCGGCTCTTTGGCCCCTTCAGTGTGACTCTTCCACAAAATACCTCGTGCGGGCACGCACGTACAGCGTGTTTGAAACTTCATGGCCTGGGCGAGTCTATTTTGAAGAGGTACTGTTGATATTTGACTCTGTTGACTAATGAGTTTGCCGACCACTGTCCTAGATCCTGCCTCCAAGACAAAGCCAAGCTTGGGTTTATGCTTCGCTTTTATGTCCCCACTGTTAGGTCGGAGAGAGCCCAGGATCGGATACATGCAGACATGTGACGAGATAATGGACTCCCCCTGGCATTTCTAACAGATCAGCATGCCAGACACAGATACTGGCTTCTCCACCACCCCCACTCAGATACTGACTCATTCCTGAATACCTTGCTGACCCCCTGCAGCTGAAACTTTCTCAACTGAATACCTCAGCTCATGTCCC
>NW_005371804.1:1698647-1704943 GCF_000412655.1 Myotis brandtii | reverse complement strand
GCCGCTCTGCTCCGAGCCTCACCTTCGCGCGCAACCTCCTCCTGTCCGGTCGTGACCCATTACGGCGTCCCAGCCTAATTTGCATATGACCTCTTTATACTCGAACTGTTAACCTAAAACTAAAGGGCCAAACGGAGAGGCTACAAGCATTTAAA
The DNA here is from genome assembly GCF_000412655.1 of Myotis brandtii. Taxonomy (NCBI): domain Eukaryota; kingdom Metazoa; phylum Chordata; class Mammalia; order Chiroptera; family Vespertilionidae; genus Myotis; species Myotis brandtii. The sequence continues at coordinate 1,704,788 of NW_005371804.1, read as the reverse complement.
TGAAAAATTTTTATAAAGAATACTATTCAGAAAGCCCATGATGGCCGTGACCCCCAGACATTGCTCAGAGGACACGGAGCGCCCGCCGCCCCACTGGGACGGTGGGGCCAAGCCCATGCCTGCCCCTGCCTGGTTAGAAGAAGAGCCACAATTTGAATTTCTGGGGCAACAGAATTGGGATAGAAAGACCAGCTCACAGGTAACACACCGTGTTCAGACGAGGGCCTCACCGGTTCTGACGGTCAGCGTGGCGGTGACATTGGTCCTGCAGGCCTGGTAGCTGGTCTTCACCCAGTACAGCACCCCGGCCTCCAGCCCTGTCACCTCCAGGGTCATCGCCTGGGTCCTGGTGCTCCTGAGCGGCTCCTTGCCCCTGGAAACCTGCACGTGGAAGGTGTGGTTCTGGGTGGAACTTAAACCCCAGGACACTTGAAAGCTGCTGCTGGTGACATTGAGGATCATGTAGTCTGTGATGGCACCCGTGCCTCACGTCAGCCCCCACCATGGACGCCTCACTCTGGCTTTGATATCTGGCACCACAGCTCCCCTCTGTGTGGACAACCCTCACCCGTGCAGGCCCCAGCACCTCCCCTGGCCCCTGGCACCGCCTTCCACTCCAGGACAGATTCTGCCCTGCTGGGCCCACCAAATGCCCTTAGGACTGAATTTTTCAAAAAGTGAAAGGAGAGGAGGATCTCTTTTAAAAAATAAGACTAAGTATACACGTTTATTATAACAAAATAAACACATAAAAATGAGTATAGCCTCTTTACCTCCATAAAAAAGAGAGAATAGATGGAGCCACTTTAAAATGGAGTCGGAGCAGCCATCCAGAGGACCTGCCCTGCGCGTCTGATGCCTCCAACCTTGGAATGTTAGAACCGGGCAAAGCAAGCTTGCACTGGGCCTGAGCGAGCTTGTCTCCCAAGACCTGTTTGCAAAGATAACAAGAAAGCAGATGCTATAACTAGAGGACTGAGGACTAACGGACTAAAATTAAAAATATTCTTTAGAATTAGCATCACTATATTGTTATCTGCACCAATAGCAATGCCTTCCTTCTATTCATGTAATTGCTCCTTCCCTTTCTCACCGATACCCCTGGCCTTTGCCTCCTAACCAGAACAGGGCTTCTGCCGGAATCACTGCCTCTCCAATAGTATTTGTTTTTTATCTCAATAAATGCTTGTTGCCTCTCACTTTGGCCTTTTAGTTTTAGGTCAACACCTCCAACATACATATAAGACACCGTGTTAAGAGTTGGAGGTGTGTCTGCCATGGACTGAATTGTGTCCCAAAATGTATATGTTGAAACCTTAACCCCAATGTGAAGGCGTTTGGAGGTGGGACTTGGGGAGGTGATTAGGTTATGAGAGGGGCGCCCTGTGATGGGATTAGTGCCCTTAGAGGAAGCGGCTCCAGAGAGAGCGTCTCTGAGGACCAGTGAGAAGATGCCACCTGTACACCACGCCGGCACCCTGACCTCAGACGTCCCAGCCTCCAGAACTGTGAGAAATAAAAGTCCCAGTTTATAAGCCATCCAGCCTATGGTGTTTTGTTAGAACAACCCAAGCTGACAAAGACATTGGCACTGAGAGGGCAGAGTGCTGATGTAACGAACATCCCCAAAGGTGGAAACGGTCTGGCACCAGGGGAGGGTGGAGACTGGGACAGTTTGGCGGTGAGGCGAGAAAAAGCTGAGACTGCCACGGAAGGGCTTGCTAAAGGTGATGGAGGTGCGGTTTGATGGGGAGAGGGCCACGCTGTCAGAAACTGGAGGAAAGGGCTTGGCTGACCTGCGCCCCGGTTCTGGTGTTTTGTGGACGGTAAGACCTGCATGCTCTGGAACTGGGTATTCAGCTGAGGACATTTCTAAGCCAAGTGTTGTGGCAGCAGCTTGGTGCCGCCTGTCTGCTCACAGCCAAATGTGCGAAGAGAGAAATGAATCTGAGAAGAAACTGTCAAGCAGAAAAGAAGCCAGAACTTAAAGACTGGAAAATTCTCAGACTCTCCAGATTGCAAAAAAAATGAGGAAGTGTGTTGTCTGGGAAGACTAAGAGTGTGACGTCCAGAACCGAGAGAGATAATTTCTGTTGATTAAGCCACTGAGCCTGTGGTACGTTGTTAGAGCAGCCGGAGCTGACCAAGGCTCCCATATGTATACGTACCCTCCCAGAACCTTCTCTTTAGTCGTAAACAAGCATGTATGTGTGTGTGTGTGTGTGTGTGTGTGTGTGTGTGATTCATGTAAGGTAATTTGCTCTTTTTATATATAAGCATAGATTCATCCTAGCCACATTACTTTTTCCCCTAACATGAAACTATTCCATAGCAATATATAAAAATCATACCCATTGTTTTATTAGCCACATAATCTTGCACTGAATTGTAAATGCCATCATTTATTCAGTCATTCCATGAATGTATGCACATGAAATTTGCAGCTAATTTTCTTTTGTGTTATTGTTAACAGAGGCAAACTTAGTTACTTATTTTTCCTTTGTGTTTTCTCGGTCAATTTAAATGTCACTGACCTGCTACCGTGGTTCTGGGAATGGTCAATAGTATCGTATTCTTTCTCTATGAGCCATGGTTTTTCCTTACCTTCATAGTTCGTTTCTAAGAAATTGACAAACAATTTTTCTTTTACATTGATTTTTCTCATGTTTCCTCTTGTATTTAAAATAGGTTGGTGTTGTGTTGTGTGTGTTTTTAAGGACTTTGTCCATTCGTTTACCTAAGATCCTGAGATACTTACCTTTCAACAAGAGAGTAGTTGCCAACATTGCTAAGCTACTGCTATCCACCTAAAGTGGCACAGACATGAGGGATGAGTGAGGCCTCACCAACCTGGAAAATGAAAAAACTATAGTGTTAAACAGCTGTGACCAATGTGTGACAACTGGCCGCTGGGAGAGGAGAGAATATCTGACCTGCAGAACTTGCCAATTTCCAAAGTGTAAATATTCCCGCCAACCGCCAATTTCAAGCTGCCGACCTGATCTCACTGAGCAGGGTGCCAGCAGAGATGTGCACAGAAGACCACCAGGAAGCGTCCCCACCAGTCAGGCACAGCTGGTATCAATAGCCTCAAGAGCACAAATAATAGTAAAATGTCACAATAATTAGGAAGTGGTGTGGTTGGCGTGTCTATTGCCTTTGGTTTTAAAATTCGTTCATTTTGGATAATGGCTGGGTTTACCAGTTGGTCCTTGTTGCCTGGTGGAAGCCAACTCCCACCCTGGACTGGAGACCCCAGCAGCTGGATCGCCTGCCTCCATCTCCTCTTCCTCCCGTCACCAGCCTGAGTGCATCCCTTATACATACGGGGGAGGTTTACTGGAACAATGAAACGCCTGCCCACGGAATTCTTCACTTCTGGCACAAGAACCACTTAAGGTGTTAAAAACCCATTTCCTCAACTTCTCACCAGTAAGGTTTTAAAAAAATAATCTTAGGCCTGCCTGGCCGGTGTGACTCAATGGTTGAGCATCAACCTATGAACTAGGAGGTCATGGTTCAATTCCTGGTCAGGCACAGGCCCAAGTTGTAGGCTTAATCCCCAATGGGGGGTGTGAAGGAGGCAGCTGATCAATGATTCTATCTCATCACTGATGTTTCTATCTCTCTCTCCTTCTCTCCTCCTCTCTGAAATCAATAAAATTATATTTTAAAAAATCTTAGGCCCAATTTTCAAGAACATCCCTGATATGTTAACTTGGGGACCCCCTCATTTATTACTTTTCTCCACAAACACACAGATGGGCATGCACGCATGCACACACACACACCACACACACATACATACACACACACACACACACACACACACACACATGCTTTTGCCTTTTCTAATTAGAAAAACAACAACAACATTGGCTTTGACTAGTTTATTTGCTGAACAGTTTCATAACAGTTCATATACACTTTTGCAGTTGTCCACTTAGGTCACAATGATATTAAAGCTTATTTTTCGCTCTGAGGCAGCCCATGGCAGAGGGACCAGAGCTCTGATGGTGGAGATGGGCCTCCTGTCCTTGGCCCTCCGCAAAGGGGCATGCGATTTCCAGCAAGCGCTTCACATCTCCGAACCCCTTCTTCCGCTGAAAGGGAGAGGGGATCTCCGGGCGAGGTGGTACAAGGTGGTGCAGGAAGCTTGTGCTGCCCCAAACCTACAGTCTGACAGGAGACAGCACAGCCAAAGCCAGGTCTGAGAGCCCTGAGGCTTGGGAATAACACAGAAATGCGGAGGCACAGCCCTGAGGGGATCTGGGGCTGGAAGCAGGTGCCAGAGGTCAGGAGTCAAGCTGGGACTCGGCCAGGTCCCTGCCTGAAGGCAGGGAGGGGACAGAGCAGCGAGAGGCAGTGTCTGCTGACGGCTCTGTGGGTGAGGCTGCTCGGACAAGGACACGAAGGGCGTAGCAGGCACGCATGGCCGCCCTGCGGGACCCGCTGGACAGGAGCCCCAACCGTGGGAAGGACAGGAGGCTGGCCTGGCATGGGCGTGGAATGCCAGTCGGCCATGGAACCGCTGCTCAGAAACAAAACTTCTCACCCAGAATGAGCCTGCACATGTAACACACATGAAGAAACCTAAGGCCCAACAATGATTAGCCAACAAAACCAACATTCAAAACACGAATGCACTTCAGTTAAACTGCATGAATGGACAACAGAAACAGACTCGGATGCAGAGAAGAGATGGTTGCCAGATGGGAGGGGTTTGGGGGAATGGATGAAAAAAGTGAAGGGATTAAGATGTGCAAATTGGTACTTACAGAATAGTCACAGGGAAGTAAAGTACAATGTGGGGAATGTAGTCAATAATATTGTAGTAACTATGGATGGTGCCAGGTGGGCACTAGACTTACCATGGGGAGGGGGAGGGGTCACTTCGTAAGGTCTATAAATGTCTAACCACTCTGCTGTATACCTGAAATGTCCACTAAAAATAAAAAAGTTAATAAAATAAAATGTTTAAAATGTCAAAAAAATAATATTATAGGTGATCCTGGCAGAAATAAATGAAGAAAACACTTAAAATTTATAAAAAGAAAAAGTAATTATTAGATAACAACAAATAGTATAAAAGAGCCACTTAGAAATTTTTTGTGTAAAAGGATAGAACTATCGAAATATTGTGTAAAAGGGTAGAACTATTGAAATATAAAACCAAAATATATCTGGGACAGAGTAAAAACAACAAAATTACCATCAACAAAAATAGAAATTACTGAGTTAGAAACCAGACTCTTAGTAGAATGAATAAATGGGTTGCTCCTTTGAAAAATTCTCCAGAATGGAAAATCCAAGAGACAACCTAATTATTTAAAAAGAGCAGAAGATAAACACAGGTTTGTGACGGTTCGTAAAAGCTGGGTGCGAGGTGCACAGTAGTCTGTGACACTATCCTCTCTACTTTTATTCTTAGACATTTTTGTGTTGGAAAGAAAAACATTAGCTCAGGTTCCACTCCCAGGACAAAAGGACTCAGGGTCTGCGGAGTGGAGGGTCCCCCCCCAGCACCCACGCCCACTGTTGACTAACCCTGTGCCCATCCCCGGGCACCGCCGCCCTGCCCGCCTTCTCTAACTGCAGAAAAGCCTCAGGCACAGAGCTGCAGATTCCGGCCATCGGGAGCTGGACGGAACGTCTCAAAATGACAGGTCCCGAGGGAGATAGATGGTCACTGACAACACGGTGACGTAGAGAGAGCAGGTATTTTTCAGGCACAACTAGAACATTTACAGAACTTTACCTCCACGTGGGGCACAGAGCAAGTCTCACAAAAATGTCAAGTTTGGTTTCATTAACATCCCATTGTTTTTTGTCCATAATTAAGTGAATAATTCACCACAAAAGTAACTTGGGGAAGAGGGACAAGTGTTTGGAAATTAATAAATACACTTCTAACTAATTCATGGGTCAAAAAAGAAACTATGTTGAAATGAGAAAATATTTTAAATAGCAATATAACAACTACTCTATCATCAACAAATCAACAAAAGACAAGTGCTGGTGAGGATGTGGAGAAAAAGGAACCCTCCTTCGCTGCTGGTGGGAATGCAGACTGGTGCAGCCACTGTGGAAAACAGTATGGAGTTTCCTCAAAAAGTTAAAAATGGAACTCCCATTTGACCC
>NW_005371804.1:1685335-1696691 GCF_000412655.1 Myotis brandtii | reverse complement strand
GTAAGAAAAATAATACAATAATTAATAAATAATAACACAAGAATAAACTGTTTTGCATACTCACAACTGTAAACCTACCTTTGCCTTACCCTGTAGAGACTATATAAAGAAATCTCACCAATGAATCGCAAAAAACAAACAGTTGAACATTTAAAATGGACAAAGTAGATGAACAGGATATTCACAGAAGAAACTCAAGCATCCAATAAATGCAGGAAAAGATGCTCAAATTTTTCAGTCCACGTGGAACTGGAAACTGAAACAATAAAAAACCATTTATACCCATTGCACCGGCCAACATGAAGTCTGTCTGATACTCACAACTGTAAACCTACTTTTGCCTTACCCTGTAGAGACTATATAATGAAAAATTACCAATGAATTGCAAAAACCAAACAATCGAACATTTAAAATGGACAAAGTAACGGGAAATTCGCAGAAGAAACTCAAGCATCCAATACATGCTTGAAAAGATGCTCAAATTTTTCAGTCCACATGGAGCTGGAAATTGAAACAATAACAAACGATTTATACCCGTTGCACCGGCCAATATGAAGTCTGTCTATAACAAGGGTCCCACACACCTGGAGAAACAGTATTTCCAGACACTCTCAGGGGGACGGACAATCCACAACCACTTGGGAGGGCAATGTGGCAGCATTTGGTGAATTTAAAGCTTCCTATCCTCTGCAGCCTGATCCCTTTATTTATTTACTAGAGGCCCGGTGCATGAAATTCGTGCACAGGGGAGGAGGTCCCTCAGCCTGGCCGGCAATCGAGGCCTATCAGGGGGCTGACCAGCCGGGGGGAGGGACCGCAGGAGGTTGGCCAGCCGGCCCCCTGATCAGGGCTGGGGGGAGGGACCGTGGGAGGTTGGCCAGCTGGTCCCCTGATTGGGGCCAATGTGGGGGACCAGCTGGGGAGGTTGGCTGTTGGAGTGCACTGACCACCAGGGGCATATCCTGCATTGAGATCTGCCCCCTGGTGGTCAGTGCACATCATAGCGACTGTTTGACCATTCATTCCAGTCGTTCCGGTCATTCCATTGTAACAGTTGCTTAGGCTTTTACATATATATAGATTTCTGCCCCCTGGTGGTCAGTGGACATCATAGCAACTGGTCAACCATTCATTCCAGTCGTTCCAGTCATTTGGTCGTAATAGTCGCTTAGGCTTTTACATATGTATAGATTTCTCTTGTTAATCCTCCCCCGAGGATTTTTAAAGAGAGTGGAAGGAGGGGGAAGGAGGGCAGAGAGGGAGAAAAAAACATCGATGTGAGAGAGACACACTGATTGGTTGCCTTCCGCATGAGCCCAGACCAGGGCTGGGGAGCAAACCTGCAACCCAGGTACATGCCCTTGACCAGAATTGAACCTGGGACCCTTCATTCTGAGGGCTGACATTCTATCCACTGAGCCAAACTGGCTAGGGCGTGCAACCTGATCCTTTTAACGGTAAAGGAAGAAAGGCATGAGGTTTGGGCACGAGATTACATGGTCAGCGGACGGCAGTGCCCCGTTCGGTCCATCAGGCCGCCCGCCTCCCACAAACAGAGAATCTCCCCGTGCAGTGGTCAGTCTCAAATGGCACTTGGACATTGTAATAAGTCAATATGGTTTTCACTCTAAGAATTGCCTTATAACAAAAACAACAACAACAGCAACTTCCAAAGTGTTTCATCCAAATAGAAGGTCTCACCGTGAGATGTCAGCTCCTTGCGCGTGTTGGTATGAGATGTCAGAATTGCAAGTAGAGAACAGACCAGTGGGTGCATTTTTAGTTTTCGTGCCACACAAAGCATCAGTGCCCTCATGTGAGGATGTTTCCGAAGATTTTTAATCATTTTATGTAAAAATGGCCTGCTTTCTGAAAGGAAACCAAGGGCATTTTGCTGGAGGAAATTCTTGTTTCCAAAAGCCGAATTGGGTTGTAGGCGTCTCGGAGGAATATGGGTAGGTGCCCCTGAGAGTCTGGCTTTTCAGCTGGAAGGAAGGTGGGAGCCTCGTGCCTGGCTCGTCGTTTTACAGATGAGGAACATCACCTGGCATTCCTCCTGGTTCACTGTGATTGTTACGGAGACTTTGGTGTGTCCCCCCAGTTACCTGGTGACCTTTCTCAACTTTGGGGGAGCACAGTGTCCCTGGGAGGGGAGGTGCCAGTAACTGAGCTCTTCTGGAGAAACCCCAGCGTGGGGCTTTGTTCATCAGATGTTGGGCCTTGAAGTAGATTCAGAAAACAGTCCCATCGTCCATCCCCCTGCTCCCACCTTCCTGTGACTGAGCGGCAGTGGGCAAACTCCTAAAGGGTAAAGGGGCTGAGGGGTGTCACAGCAGACTGATGGGCAGGGGACTGTGAGCAAGGATGTGTTAGGGCGACTGCAGAGCTAGGGGTAGAACCAGAAAGGAGAAAACATGTGTGTAAATGTCGACATCAGTCTTGAATTCATTGAGAAGCATTTATTGAGCATCTGCTCTGATGGAAGTCATGGTGCGAGGCAGGCGCTGGGAGACCTCCAGAGCTGAGGGACATTGGTCCCCGGCCTGGGGTTTTACAAGTTCATTAACAGTAAAGTTCCATGAACACATACAACACACCTGTGAACATGCACACGCACACTCGTGCGCACATGCATCCAAAACATAACAAACCTCTGGCCAGCATTTGATCAAGTGCCGAGGTTTTATAGAAGCATAAGGAAGGAAGTACTTCCTGCGGGACGAAGCAGCAGAACAGCTTCTAGAAGGAATAGGGGTGTCAGCTGTGCATCGGAGGTAAATTCACAAGCAGCCCACCGTCGTGTGCAGGGAAGAGACGCTGGTGGCCTCACTACATGACCAGGGAGCGGGTCTCCAGCTTTGAAGACCTGGAGCAGCCCACCACTGCTTTCCAAAGCCAACCTCAAAACTGCAATCGGAGGTCATTTCCTACAGACACGCATCAGACCGCAGCACCTCGATGGCAGCTAAGAGAGGTCATGAGGGGCCACGGAGCTCTGAGAAGCTGTGAGGGACGGTCGGGGTGATCAGGAGGCTTCCACAGCACGGGGATGGCCGAGGGGGAAGGTGTGCAAAGAAGTGCTTGGGGTGAGTGGGGAAGTACATTGACGTTTTGAAGAACATGACCAGGAAGAGCAGGAATATCCATGTAGCTTCCCCTTCCTGGCAGGTTGAAGGTCGGTGGCTGGGGAATTTGATAGCAAGGACAGCAGGGAAAGAGGCATGGCTGGAAGGCATTCCAGCGCCAAAAGCTCCCTGTTAGAGGTGCCGGCACATCTCTCCGAGTTCTGGACATCCAGGGTGACGGGTACTGCCAGGAGAAGTGGGCTCTACTAGTAGATGAAGAGAGGCAGCTAGACTGGAAGTTGAATGCAATGAAAGCACCAGCAACAAAGGCAGCAAGCAACAAGGTTTCAAAACGAAACACCGTGTATATTGATACCCAGTCTGTATTGACACAGCCTTGTTCCAGGGAGGACTGGGTGGTAGGATCTGTGTGTTGTGGGACAACCAATATTGAGGGGTCTGAAAAGCAGGGCCAAGCTCTGGTGGCTTTTGTGTGTCAGCACCTACCCTGCCTTTCTGCAGTTACCCACCCGCTTGGCCCACAGGAGTGCTTTCCACCTGGCCCAGGAAGGGCTGACTTCTTGCCAACCATGTGGTCCAGCTCTGAGCAATGAGAGCTCTGAATTTCCCTGCCACGGGGACTGGATGGCACTTGCTCATGTGACTCAGGCTGGGCCAATCAGAGTCCCTCTTGGGCCTCTGCCCTTGGAGCCAGTGGGAAAGCAGTCTGTGTCCACTGCCAGCCTTGTCCCCCGCCTGGCCTTGAGTGCCTTTGAGAGATGACATCATTACAGCCCTGCCGGTGGCCCCCTGTGTGCACCAGGACTTCGCATTTATGTGAGCCAGTGAACACCCTGTTTTGCTTAAACTAGTTTAAAGTGGTTGCAGCTCAGAGAGAGTCCTGACAGATACAGCCATTTTTTTATAATGGTTTTTTAAATGACATTTTAAGAAAATTATAGCTTTATGGCTAATAATTGCCCAAAATAGAACTGGGTATTAATTCAGACCATCGAGAGAGGAATGATACATTTTGGAGGCACAGATAAACCTTGCCTTTATACATTATTTCCCAAAATATCCTCTCTCTCTCTCTCTCTCTCTCTCTCTCTCTCTCTCTCTCTCCACACACACACACACACACACACACACTTTAGAGAGTGTTGTGAGAAAAACCAATCTTCCCAGGTGATGGGATGTCATTAACTACTAGAGAGCAGTCCTTTACTAAGTGGTGCCTTGTCATTTTGGAAGAGTTAATGGAACTTTAAAAACAACCCCTGCTGGCTTTCCTGGAGCAGCGTTTGAACTGGTTGAATCAGGCTGAATGGTCCCAGAACCCTACGCTCCAGCCACAGACTGCCGTTTTGAATGCAAAGGAGACACTGGCACCGTCTCATTTGGTGAAGTCGCTGGGGGTCCTAGAAGGCGATATGGAAAGTTCTGGAACAGACCTGCTGCCTCTCTTCCCCAATGAGCATAGGGAATGTCTCCTGAGGGAAAGCCCGACCCCGATCCCCCTTGGTGGGTCTCCTAGGTTCACTGACCTCTGCATGCAATCCCTAGGTGACCTGGCAGCTCTGCACACTGGCTGGGCCCCACATGGACCCTAAATGGGCTTTTTTTGCAGGATCCTGTCCTAGCCTTCAGGCTTAGAGAGGCCCCCACTCCCTAGGGCCCCTGGGCACTGGGAGTCCCGGCCACTGACTCCGCCGGTCCCACTGCTGCAGCTCGCCAGGCCATCTCCAGATGCCGGCACTTCCCAAGGCAGCCCCTCTCCTCCCCACCCACCGCCTGGCCCTCACAGGGGGACAAAGCTCTGAGAGTCAGGCAACCTCACCCAGGGGTCACATGACCCCAAAGGACCCCATGTGAAGCCCTTGCTTTCCTCTTCCTGCCTGTCAAGTATTCAAACTGTCCACTGCCCAAGGCTGGGCCAGGTGGTGGCCTGGAGGGTGGAGGAGGAAAGAGTAGCAAGTCTCCAACCTGCAACCGGGCAGCCCCTCTTCCCTCTGAGTCACCCAACACCGGCCTGAAAAAATAGGGTTTGAAAAGCAGCGCCATACATTATCCTCTACTGCTTTTCTGCTTCTGTGATGCAGTGAATGGGGAGACAAATGGCGAATCCACAGTACATTTCACACACACACACACACACACACACACACACACACACACACACAGATAAATCTAGAGAGAATTGGTGATCACTTGGGGGATGTCCCCCACCTGTCTTGGGCGTGACTCCAACTGCCTTATTCCACTGTGGTGGGGGCACGTTACCCCCCTCACCCTGACCACGCCTGCTTCATACGTATGTGTTACGTCAGTAAAATAGGGTAAGGAAGATGGCTGAACCTAAGTTTAATTTTTCAGCTTTCCAGAACTTTCTCGATTTGCACTAAAGATGCCCCTTGGAAACACGTGCTCTCCTAGGAGGTCGACATTGGCTGGAAGGGAGACACACTGCTTTGTTATTAGTATGATTTATGTAGAATTTTTGTAAAGCACATTGTGAACATTTTTATAATCCTCTCAACATTTCAAGGATTGGGAAGCGAGAGAGAGGTCAGCAAAGCAGGGTAAAATCCATAATGCTCTGATTGTTCGGAATTCAAAATGCTAGAGGAGAAGTATTTCCACAGCCTCGTTTCCAGAAGAGCCTGCTGTGAGCCAGCTTTAACTATTCCCAAGCCAGCCAACCGCGCGGGAGAGCATCCGGCATACAACTTCAAAGGCCGAAGCATGGAAATCCACGCCCCAGGTCATTAGTACTGTCGGCGTTGCTAGTCAGCCAGGGCTGCAGAACATTTTCTGCATCTGAGAAAGCTGCTTAGCTGCCTCAGTTTCCCCGCCGAGGTCGGGAGCAACCAGGCGCACAAAGACCCAGGCAGCAAGCGCGGGGCTCTGGGCCACTTCCCAGGCCAGCGAGGACATGATCCTGAAGTGACCCACTCTCCATTCCCAGACCTCAGCCAAGGTCACATTTGTTCCCAACACAAACACATCTGAAGCCGCAAGACAAATGGCCACACCCAAGAGCTCTTGGAACGCCGCCACAGTTGGATTCCACCCAGAGTCCTGATCTGTGACCTTTTAAGTGTCCTTGAAGCACGCTTGACGTCCTTGTTTTCCTCTTCCTGCCTGTCAAGTTTTGAATGGGAGGTGGATGGTGAGAGTGAGTGGGGACAGAAGGAAGAAGGCATGCATCCAGGCGATGAGGTCCTGTGCATCTGTCTGCCTGCTAGAGTGTTTCCATCTGGGCTTCTAGTACTCAGGCTTCCACCCTCTGGTCATTCCTTCATTCAGTAAGTCAGGCAGTTGGGCAGTCAGCAAATTAACGAGTCGTACAACATTTGTTGAACTCCTCCCAGCTCCATGCACTATGCTAAGGTTACAAGATGAATAGGTGTTGTTTTGGCTCTCAAGGACTTTATTGTCTAATGCAAGAGAAAGACCAATAAATAATGGCAGCATGGAAAATGCTGCGATCACAGTACAAACAGTACATTCTAGAAGCAATGCACTTGAGGTGCCGTTTTGGCATTTTATGTTAATGATATTTTTAATTAAAAATTACTTTTTAAAAAATATTTTTGATTTCTGAGAGGAAGAGACAGGGAGAGATAGAAACATCAATGATGAGAAAGAATCATTGATTGGCTGCCTCCTGCACTCTCCCTCCTGGGGATCGAGCCTGCAACTCGGGCATATGCCCTCGACTAGAATCAAACCATGGCCTCCTGGTTCATAGGTCGATGCTCAACCACTGAGCCATGCCAGCTGGGGTAAAAATTACTTTTTTATTAGTGATTTTAATAGACCTGCTTTAAAATATGAACACATGTTGTGAGATTCCTAACGTGTAAAAGTGAAATGTATGAAAACAATATTACAAAAGAAGGGATGGGGAGAAGGAAGGTACAGTTACCGTTGCAAGGTTCTCACACTGTGTAGGTGAACTGGTGTGATATTAGATGAAGGCAGACTGACGAGTTAAAGGTGCAATAAACATAACACTAAAAACAACAGGGCTACCACTAAGTGACAAAAGAATGAAGTAGCGCTGATAAACCAAAGTGGAGAGAAAATGAAATACCGAAAAGTATTCAGTTTAAAATGCTATGTTTATTTTACTTCACACACAAAAAGATGCTTGATGCTCATTTGATCAAAATAAGGGAGGAAAACAAGGAAAAGGGAACAAGATGATAGATTTAAACCCAACCATAGCCCAAATGATCTCAACTATTAATGGGCTAACATTTCAATTAAAAGGCAGAGACTGTCAAAGTAGACCAAAAAATAGAACCTAAATATTTTTTTTTTAAAAAAAACCTTTAAAGATGACAATACAGACTAAAGGTAAAGGAATGGGAAAAGATATGTTGTACTAGGTGTGAAATTAGCTGGAAAAGTCATATTAATACCAGACAAAGCAGACTTCGGAGCAAGGAGTATCGCCAGGACGAAGAGGATGACTTCAGAATGAAAAAGGACTAAGTTCGCCACGAGGATGTACTAAACAATCCTAAATGTGTATGCACCTAATTACAGAGCTTCAAAAACACACAAGGGAAAAGATGACAGGCCTAAAAAAAGAAAGAGACAAATCTGCAATTTTAGCTGGCAATTTAAATGTTCCTCCCTCAACAATTGATAGACAGAAAATTAGTAACAGTATTGCCTTTACTCAGGAACCAATTTGCCTGATTTATGGCTGTAGACACTTCACCGAACAATAGCAAAATACATTCTTTTCAAGTACCCATGGAACATTCAGCAAGAAACAAGTCATAATGATTCATGTAAAGTGATTCAAATGACATAATGTCTGTTCTTTAACCATAAAAATAATTAAACTAGAACTCAATAACAAAAAGTATGTTTAAAAAATCCTAATTTGGAAATTAAATAACACACTTCTAAAAAAAACCCATGGGCCAAAGAAGAAATCACAAAAGAAGTTAGAATATATCAAACTGAATGAAAATGAAATCACAACATATCAAAATTTTGGGATGTAACTACAGTACTGCTTAAAAGGAAACGTACAGTTTTCAGTACTCATGTAAAAAAAAGAACAAAGGCCACAAATCAATGATCTAAGTTTGCAAGTCAATAAACTAGAAAGACAACAGTGAATAAACCCAAATTAAGAAAAAAGAAAATAACATTCGGAAATGATTGAAAAAGAAGATAAAAAAGAACAGATAATCCAATGAAAGCAAAACTAAATTGTTGGGAAAAAATAAATATAATTGATAAATCTCTAGCCAGAAAAATCAGAAATTTTAAAAAAAGTAAAAGCATAAATCACCAGTATTGGGAATTATAAATAGGACTATACATACAATGAACATTAAAAGAATAAAGGAATATTATGAACAACTCTGTCAATACATTTGTCAAGTTATTTAAAATGAATAGATTTCTTGAAAAATAAAAATAAATGACCTGAATATCCCTATATCTATTTTTTAAATTGAATTTATAGTTATACATTTCCCTCTACGAAAACTCTAATCCCAGGTGGCCTCATTGGTGAGTTCTACTAAACATGTTAGGAAGAAATATTAATTCTGTACAAATGCTCCCCCCAAATCCTGGTGGTTTCTTTCTTTCTTTCTTTCTTTCTTTCTTTCTTTCTTTCTTCCTTTCTTTCTTTCTTTCTTTCTTTGTAGAAATTGACAAGCAGATTATAAAATTCCATGAGGAAAAACAGAGAACATAGAAGAGTCAATTTTTTGGAAAATGAATTAAATTAGAGGAAGTATACTACTTAACTGTAAGACTTACTAGAAAGCTACTATAATCAAGACATTGTAGTACTGATATAAAGATTCATGGGGGGAAATGGTTAATTAATTTTTTAAAAAGATTCCAAAGTAATTCATTGGGGGATGAGACCTTCTTTTCAGAAATGGTGCTAGAATGACAGGATGTCCATATGATAAAAAATAAATAAACCTCAAACCTTACCTCATGTCATAGTTATTGGGTGGACACTTAAAATGGATGTCCTGTTGGCTATGTAAACTCTAACTCAATAAACTTACATTTTTTAAGAGCTGTTTATTTTTAACTAATTATGTCATAATCAAAAAAAATGTCCACAACACTGGATCCTTAGTCTTGATTTTTTTAAAAAATTGATTTTAGGAAGGGAGAGAGAAAGAAACATCAATCAGCCACCTCCCCTACACGCCCTGACAGAGGATCGAGCCCACAACCTGGATATGTGCCCTGACCAGGAGTCAAACCCAAGACCTTCCAATGCATGGGATGATGCTCCGACCAACTGCACAAGGGCTGCATTCTTAGTCCTATGATGTCCATCTGTGAGCAAATAAATGTTGATACAGAAATATTTACCTGGCAGAAATCGATCTAATTTTTTACTTGACAAAGGAAGATATATGAATGTCTAAAAAACACATGAAAAGATGTTCAGCATTGTTAGGAATCAGGAAAATCCAAATAAATCACAAAATGTCATTGCACACTCACCAGAATGGCTAACATGGAAAAGAATGGCACCCCCATTGCTGGTAAAGGCATGGTACGACTAGACTTCTCATCATTGGGAGTGAAATGGTCCAACCGCTTTGGACAAAGTCTGACAGTGTCTTATAAAACTAAATATCCACGCACCCCATGGGCCAAACTTCTACTTTCAGGTATTTACCCATCAAAGGGATCGACAAGAAACAGCAGCTTTATCCAAACGAGCCAAACACTGGAGTAGCGTGGGAGCTGTCATCAGAATGAGTAAACAGATGTTGGCATATTCATACAATGAAATGCTCTTCAGTAGGAGGGTCTGCACCCACACGGGCAGCAGCGTGGTTCTTAGAATACTGTGCGGAGTGGAAGACCTCCCACACAAGACTACAGGCTGTGCAGTTCCATTTGTGTGAAGGTCCAGAACTGGCCAAACTAACCGAGAGTGAAAAATCGGAACTGTGGTAGCCTCAGTGGGGTGATTGGCCTGGGAAAGGCCACGAGGGAACTTCATCTTGATAGAGGATGAGACTTAAATGTTATACGTTTTGCTGTTTGTACATCTTACCATGTACAAAACACCCATAAACTAGTAATGAATGCTGGTTAATGATATGCACACTGAAGCATTTAAAGAGTGAGTGTACTGATGTCTACAACTTTCAAATGCATCCAAAACAGTATGGGTTGATGAATGGACAGAGGGATGGACAGATGGGTGACAAAACAATGATTAAAAAATGCTTATTTTAGAATCTAGGGCAGGGGTCAGTCAACCTTTCTGTAAAGGGCCAGGTAGTAAATATTGTAGACTGTTGCTCTATTCAACCAATCAACCTATGGGGCAAGAAACCGGCCATGGACGATATGCGTAGCCTGTGTTCCCGCACAACCCTATTTATAAACGCTGAAATTTGAATTTCACATAATTTTCATGTCACCAAATATTTTCTCTCTTTTGACTATTTTTAAACCATTGAAAACATAACGCCATTCTTATCTTACAAGTCATGCAAAACAGCCAGGGGGTGAGTTTAGTCCCGGGGCCGGAGTTGGCTGACCCCTGACCTGGGGAGGCTGGATATATGAGTGTTTAGTGCACAACTCTTTCAACTTTTCTGAAATTTTTTCATGGTTAAATATCGGGTAAATTACCAAAAAGAAAAAAGTTAACAAATAAATCACAACAGCTATTTCCTGAAAAGCCTCCTATTAGTACTATGCGCTTGCATATACTATCTCGTGTCTCCTTTTTTACTTTGTAGCGGTTGAGTCATTTTGGGCTCATGAGTGTTCATCACTGGGACATGTTAATGTGAGTTGCCGTCTTTATTATTCTAAACGACCCTTCTTGGTCTTGCCCAATGCTTTTCAACTTAAACTCAGCCTCCCTTGACGTTAACCACCGTCCTTGGATTTCCAGCCTTTTAATAGGTGTAGGGTGTCTCCTGGACGGGGCGCGGAATTGGGTTTCTAAGATTTAAGTTTGTCCCATCCGCATTACATGACCTGACGTGAGCTGAATCTGAGTTCTCCCATGTTTGCAAAGATTATGCTTTCTCCTCTTCTAAGAAGACGTTGTGACACCCACACACAGCTTCCTGGCCGTGGTTTGCCAACTAATTCCTTACGTAGCCCCCATGCTCTGCTTCTCAGAACTAAGCAGGTTGGGGACACGCCCTGGGCCTGCAGGTGGACCTCCCCTCCCCTCTTCATTTGGGGGACCTTGCCTGAGCTGTGCGTTCTGTCGTGGCCTTTTCTAACCCTCTCTCCAGCTCCCCCGCCGC
>NW_005371804.1:1680392-1685216 GCF_000412655.1 Myotis brandtii | reverse complement strand
CTCACTTCATTACAGATGGAGTGGATTCTGTGTCCTCCTGGCTCCTGCTCTCCATGGGTCTTCCTCGAGGTTAGGGGAATGTGACTTAGGCCCCCTGTTGGTAAACCGGAAGTCTCGCAGCACCTTCTCAAAGTGTATTGGTTCTGACGTCATTTCCCTTCCTCCCATCTCTCCTTCCATCCACCCCAGGCCGGGAAGTTTCCTTCTCTTCCCAAGACTGGGAAGGGAGACCAGGAGAGGCCTGCTCTCCGGCGGGCACCGGCCTCGGCTGTGAGGCGGGCATTTCCTGTATGAGGGCAGCTGGGAGGCACGCAGCCGGAGGGTCCTGCTTCCCACCCGGCCTCCCCACGGCTCCAGGTGGTCTCCAAACTCCAGGTAAGGTGAGAGGAGGTACCAGGGTGAGTGCCTCCACCTGGGAGTGGGGCAAGGATGGGAGAGGAGCCGGAGAGGACGTGGACAGAGGCCCTGGGAGCTCGGCAGCCTGGAGCCGGCGAGTAACGGGCAGCTGCATTAAATATCTTAAGACCAAGGTCAGGAAGTCTTCTGTGATCTCAGGGTCTAGGAGGCTGTCCTGTGCTGACATTCACCAGGTGCAAACCTCAGTCTCCCCGCTGTAAAGAGGGTGTAATCCCGAGAGCTCCTACTCAGGCTGGTGCCAGGAGAGGGCCTAGCCTGGGCCTGGCATGGCTAGGTTCCAGGCAGCACTCCCACCATCACTGCTACCCGACCAGGCATCTCTCCTGCTGCCCTCGTCAGCGCCTCCTGCTGTTTGCCGAGGAGCCCTGGTGAGGGTGGGCACAGGGCAGCCCACAAGGGCGGCCTCCACACCTGGGCTGCCTGTGCCGGGGGTCCCCGGGCAGCTGTCTCCCTATCAACTGCCTCACACCGGCTCCTGTTTACCCTCTGAGCACACCTGGGGCGGGATCCAGCTCCCAGGGCCCGCTGGGGAGGACACTGAGCTGCCCTGAGTGCTGTGCTCCCTGCCTCCCGCGGATCTGCACAAAGAAACCCTTTGTCAGGGGTGCCGGCCTCCAGGCACAGGGGCTGGCATGTGGCATTCCCCAGGGCCCTCCATGTGCCCAGAGACCCCATCTGCTGGGAGCCGGCTCTCTTCAGGGCTGTGTCTGCATCGGTGCCTTCTTTCTCTCTTCTGCTTCCTGCCGTGACCTGGGGGAGATTTAAAGGCTTTGTACCCAGCCAAGAGCAACTCCAGCTCCTACGTGCGTGTTCTACCCATCCCATGGAGTGAGCGTTCGTTGAGCACCTACTATGTAGGAATTGGGCTGTTCTGTGCACAGCCAGGGCCAGCAGTAAAGACAGAGAGCAGCCTGATTCCAGGTGTGTGTGTGTGTGTGTGTGTGTGTGTGTGTGTGTGTGTGTGTGATGTGAGCTGAGGTGGAGGGAAGCTGGGGCAATGAGTGGCATTCCACCCAACCCGGGGTCTCTGGGCTGTGCCTGAAGGACAAGCAGGATAAGCAGGCGATGGCACAGGGTGGAGTGGGTTGGGGTCCTGTCACATTGAGAAACAGTATGTGAACACGCAGGGAGGATTCTGGGAAATTCGAGAGGTTCAGAGGGCAGAACACAGAGCACATGGTGCTGGGAGGTGAGGCTTGTGGGGGGGGCGGGCGGGCGGGGATGGCAGAAGGAAGCTTGTCCCTGCATCTGCCCATTGGCTCACTCTCCAGGTTATTGCTATGGAGGGAGCGCGGCATGCAGCTTGCACATAATCGTGAAACAGTTCTTTGGGTTGTAAATTCCATGTAGCCAACTAATTCACACAGAACCCTTTCATGGATCTTTGCCAAACTCTTGTATTTGTAGCCAACTAACAGTTGCAGTTCAATTATGATTTGACCATTTTTGTGCTATTCACAATGTAGCAGTTACAAACGTGACAAATTATTCACAATGTAGCAATGGCAAACATGGCATATGAATATTTTCTCCATTACTTTAAATAATCAACAACAAAAAATAAAAATAAATCAAGCCCTGATCTGTAGTTTGCTCATTCCCATGGTGTGACTAGTCCCATCGTGGCCAATTTCAAGCTGCCACCATGATTTGGAAAGAGATGTGAGGTACTAGAATTTCTGCCATTTAGATATAATAGAGGCAAATCACCCCAAGAGGATAGATGACAGTAACATGTAGGAAAACAATTAGAAAGTGATGAATTGGAGCATTCGTTACCTTTGTTTTAATGCAATTTATTTTATTAATTGTGTGTCTATGTAGCTTTTAACAACAGCTACTTAACTCTTGGCTCCCAAAAGCCAGGTAAGCCAGCCCCAGCACATCCCACAGGGAGAGGCAGGGCCCTGGAGGGACGCCCAGCCCAAGTCACGGCATGAAAGGAGGCCCTGGGGGCGCAGACCTGAATGTCTCCCTAATCCTGGAACCTGTGAACATATCACCTTACAGGCTGGAAGGGATTAAGGTGGCAGATGGAGCTGAAGTTGTTTATCAGCTCACCTGACAACAGCAAGATTACCCTGGTCCCCAGGTGGGCCCGGAGCGATCACCTGGACCCTCAGATGTGGCAGAGGGAGGCAGAGACCTCGGGGTGATGTGAACTGAGGCTCTGAGACTCGACCAGCCCTTCTGCCTTTGATCTTGGAGGCGGGGGCCACCAGCCAGGAAACGAGGCACCTCTGGAAGCCAAACAGACAGAAAGGAAGCCCCCCCCCCCCCCCCCCCCCAGAATCTCCAGGCGGAACCAGCCCTTCCTGCTCCCCGGTTGTGTCCCCATGAAACACAGGTCAGACGTCTGACCTCCCAAAGTGTGAGATAGTGCAGTTGTGTGGTTTTACACTAGCACTAAGTGTATGGCTATTTGTCACAGCGGCCGCTGGTACACCCACAGCCCTGGCCTTCCTACCTCCCGTTCTGTGACCTCTGTGCCCGGCCTGGGGTGCAACAGCCAGGGCCTGGCAGGACCCCCCGGGGCCTTGGCAGCCGCTTAGCTGCAGGAAGAGGAAAAAGGAGAGCGATACTGATCTCAGCGGCTGTTAGGATTTAATAAGATTATGAATGCCGGCGAAGCTCTGCTGGCTGCGAGCCACGGCCATCTTTTCCGCCGCAGGACGAGAGGCAGGAAGGGCTGAGTCCAGATGAAGCCGCTTCCCTGGGAAGCCTGGGGTCTTTTTCCAGAAGCCGCAGCGGTTGGAAGCCAGCCCGGTCTCAGGACAAGGCCTGCTGTGCGTTGTCTCACACAGTTGTGGCTGCAGAATGTAATTCCCGACGGTGGCCTGGCCTGTGTGTTGGTTTGCCTTCGTCCTTTAGTGATTTGGGAGAAAGCCCTCTTCGGGCATCATGTCCTTCAAACAGATCAGCAAAGCAGAAAATGCCCCTTTCCTCTGCCACAGCTGGACCACGAGTGCCAGCCTTCAGAGCCACATCCGGGGTTCCAGTTGAACGCTCACTGAATGCTCACGTGGAGGTGCACGCCTCCAGCCCTTCAAGTGTCACCCGAGAGAAGGTGCAGGTGTAAGTGCCATCAGAGGCTGGGGCAGGGCCAGCGGGTCGTTTTCACAAACACACCTGCGGAGAGAAGGAGGGATAAAGATCACGGGCCGGACTGTTTCACAGTCTCGAGGTTCCCCCACACCTGCCTCGATCCTTCACCATCCAGTCCCTACAAGCCAGAGATCCCAGGTTGCTCCCAAGTTCAAGGTGTGGGCTGTGGAGTCTGGAGAAATGCCACGGAGGGCAAGGGAGGGAGCTGGGTGCCAGGCTCCCCTTTCTTCCTGTGCCTCCTGCTCCCTCCCCCCACCTGGTCTGGCGTCTCCATCTGCTGCCTCTCCCTCTGCGGTCTCATTAGCATCGGGCAGATCCCAGGTCCCGGCCAGGAGGACTAGCCTCCAGGCCCACATGTGAAGCATAGGGAGCTGAGCCCCTGGCCCCACACCAGCCACCAGAGTGGCTCTCTCCAGGGAAGTTCAGGCCTCGGGAGAAGACGGAGCTCTATTGCAGACGGAGCTCTATCTGGGGAGGGGGTCCCGTGTGGCCATCAGACCCCAGCGGCCAAGGCCAGGACAGCACAGTGTCTGCAGCGTCCAGCAGGCTCCTTGCCAAAGGAAGAGAAACGCCCTCCCGTCCCTCTGCCCCAAGAAGTTGGCTGCAGCGAGCTGTGCTGTGGGATAAGCACAGGCAGCGGAAGACAGAAAGCTCGGCTGCCAGTCCCCACGGTGCCCGCGTGCATGTGGGGGTGAGGGACTCTCAGGTCAGCCCTGGGCAGGGAGATCTGACTGAGCAGATGGGCCCCTGGCAGGGACCCCAGGTGCCAGGACACATGCCCTGCTTGCTCATGGTGAATGGGCTCTCAGGCTCTGCATTAGGCCTCCCCCAGCCCTGCTGGGCTGTGCCCCCACAGAGCTACCCAGCACTAGGGCTCCTGGGCAGTACCCTCTCCTAACTCGCCCATCCTCCCTTCCTGGCAATAAGTCCTCAGAGACACGGCTGCAAGTCTCACTCCTTTTTCTCGCCCCAGAACGTCTCTTTGCTTTGTACATAGGAGGCTCAACAAGCATCGACTTCGCCAGCAGCTGCGCAATTTACTCCACTGCGCCCCATAAAGTCCGGCCCGAGGAGCAGGGCCTCGGGGTGGCACCTCCATTCCAGTCCTCGGCAGAATCTACAGCCACGCCCACCTGAGCTGCCCGAGCAACGAAGGTCCGTGTGCATTTGGAAATCTGCAAAGAAGACTCCAGCAGTGCTCAGACCACTGTGGGGAGGGTCCCCTGAAAGCTGTAAGGATTGTGGATACAGAATGAGGCTCCCTCCAGTTTATTGTATCAGAACTCTTACAGGTGGGGCCCA
>NW_005371804.1:1648533-1680265 GCF_000412655.1 Myotis brandtii | reverse complement strand
CCCGCCGGTGTTTCTAGGGCTGGTGAAAGTTTGGGAAGACCCTTCTCGGGTCAGAGTGCTCCTACGTCACCGCACATCCCATCCATCCCACAGATGACGAGGCCTGGCGGGACCGGGCAAGGCTTCCTCCTGCCTGTGCACACGGGCAGGGGGAAAGCCAAGCTCCCTGCGCTGGGATTCGAGTTCACGGTCCCCACGGTGCCTGTGACACTGCTGCACAGCGAAAGGCAGTGTCCAAGGCCTGGGACTTCTGTCCAGGGGTTTTTCTCCAGGCCTCCCTCGTCCCTGCGCCCAACCTCCTCGTTTCCGTTGTGTGACCGTTTGTGCTTTATTGGTATCTGTCGCCCAGATCTTGCTCTTCCTCGGGAGCAGCCCATCTTTTGCCGGCTCGCACTGAGAACCGAGACTATTCTTGCAAAACTGCCTGGCAGCGCCCATGAGCAAGACCTCTCCTTCCAGCAGGACCCAGGGAGCCAGCCTCGGTGCATGGAGTGACCTGCACAGCACCTCTCCCTCCAGAGTCCACCTCGGCCCTGAGGCCTGGTGTGCTCACTCTAGGGTCTTGTCCCGTGAAGCCATCTTGGAGACACCAGGGCTTCCCTATGACCCAGGTCAATTTTGTTGCATGGACTCTGGACTCTTTGAATTTGCACAGCCCTAGATACAATCCCTTTTGATAAAAGGTCTTTGGTCCTGATTATAGGAGCACCGTGGAATATGTAAATATGTTTTCCTAATTCCGTGTAAAGTTGATGTACACTCAAATGCAACCAGTCCACAGTAGCTGCTGCTCTCTGTCCAGGCCCATGATGGGTCAGAAGGAATTGGGGGGAGAGGGGGGATTTGGAATGAGTGTCTGTTCCCTGTAGGCCAGTCAGGTGCTCAGACCCTTAGACTCACTGTAAGCTATCACTGCCAACACAGAACAAAGCGTGTGACCTGCCCGTGTCAAGCGTGACATCATTCAAGATGCTAGTCTTGGAGTCTAGCCAACCTCAGAGCATTGGAGCCGAGTCTCGGAGCCTTGGGGAGCCGAGCGCGGCCAGCCCTGCGAGAGGGCAGCCAGCCTAGGCCTCTCTCGGAGAGCCGGCCTTTGCAATCCTTGGGCACCAACTTTGTAAAAAGGAAACCTGAATGTGGTGGGTCTGGGCTGTAGGCAAGGAAGCCTGCTGGACAGTGTCCTCCCAGACCAGGGAGCTGGGCGTGGCCTTGGGAGGCCGGCCTGGGTGCCGGTGACCACAACCCCTTGTTGGGCTTCAAAAATTGTGACGTAGGGACAAGCACCTGCGGAGAGAGGAGAGCCACAGCTCACCGGGCACCATGAAGGTTTTCCATCTGGTCCGTTGCACCTCCATCAAACCTGGGTAAACGCATTAAACCTCGTCCGCCTGAGCTGTTTCTGCCTCGCGCCAAAATGCGCGTGTCACCACGGTTACTCCATGTTTGTTTTTGCTGAGCTGGTGGCAATTGCGGCTGCTGTTAAACGAAGATGTATAAACACTCGGAGAGAGTGTGAATGTGATGCAGCCTAAATGCCTGAGCACGCTCCCTGCTGGACCGGAGTCAAGGACACCGAGCTGAGCCCCGCCCCCGCGCCCAGCTCCACCTGGGTCTCAGGGTGACTTCCAGGCTCTGCAAGGCAATCTGAGCTAGAGGCAGGACGGGGCCGGCCTCCCAGCTACAAGGACATCTCTTCAGGAGAATTCAGTACTGAGGGCCCACGGGCACCCTCAGACACTCGCTCCCTCCCACAGGTCCCTGTGCAGTGAAGGGTTAACTGGGCGGGGTTGGGCTGTCCAAACCCTGCACCTTCCCAGAAAGCACTGGATCTCCATGGGAGTGTCCCACCTGGAAGAGCGTCTCCGCACACCTGGGCCCTGACTGCTAGTCCTGCCCGGCAGGTGTCCGTCGGGGGCCCCGATGTCCCAGGAGGCTGCTGGGCACTGAAAACACCTTCACAGCTACTGACAATTTCAGATGTAATTACGGAGGCTAATTGTTAAGAGACAATTTATTTTTCTTAAGTAAATTCAGCTCATGAATCTTTTACTTATGTGTGTTTTTCATCCATCTGGGAACTTTTAACCGTCTTTCCAGGGAACGTCTGGAGTTGGATGAACTCCAGTGGTGGAAACCCTCGTCGCCAGTCCGTCCTCTTCATCGAACATCCTTGCGCATGAATTTAAACTGTGTTTACAAACTTCATCCCTTTGCTTTCCTTCGGCAGGCGCTTCGGCGGGCGGCACCTGCGCTTTAAAGAGCTCCAGCGACATGGATGACAGAACGTGGGAGCGCGCCGCTCTCGGTTCTAGGGCACAATCCACTGACACATTTCGATTGTTTCTCCTCCATCTTTCAGCCTGGACCCAACAGCCCATGAGGAGTGGCACGTTTTAAACCGGAGCCAGCTCTCCTGGGGGATAAATTCCGAAAAGCTGCGGAGCCCCTGACGCGCCTTCCTCCCCCAACCTCGTGGACACTGGGAAACAGAGACGAACCCGAACCTGACAGGGGAGTGTGACTACGATGGGTTCGGCTGATCACCTGCGTCTGACTCTAAACATTCCTGGAGTGAAAAGGGGCTTCTCCCTGCAGAACAACTTCCCCACCCCAAGCAGGAGCGGGCCTGCCCTCTCGCTGTGGGAGCGATTTGGGTCTGGATTTGGGACCTGGATGACATGTTCTGGATGGTTCTATCAGGCTGCTGATGAGACCTTTCATAAGAGTCGCCCTGACACTGGACTCTGTGTCCTATAGAGGAGCTGGTCTCTCAGGCCACGTTCCCGAGCTCAGGGGCCGAGCCAGGGAGCCCCAGGATCTGAAGGCCGAGAAGCCCAGGGCCAGAGTGGACCTTGGACAAGCCCGAGGCAGTGACCTTGATCCTGAGACCACCTCCTCCCCAGCCTCCAGCTCATTCCTTTCCCACCAGGTGACAGGAGTCACCTGGCTGCAGGCCAGCAGGTGAGGGAGGCGCCGGGCAGAGGGCCCCTTGCGTCATTCCACACCCAGCACCTGCCTCCTGGCCAGAGGGATGGCCTTGGGGATGGGGACATGACCCAGGAGGTGTCAATCGAGACAGTCACAGCGCCTTTGGTCCACAGCTGGAGACACCACCTTTCTTCTGCTAGACATGCATGAAGAAGCGTGTAGCCCTGATTACTGCTCACGGCTATTTGGGGACTAAGAGGGAACTTTTCGTTGAGGCTGAAGCCACGGAAGGAGAGCAAAAAATGGACAAAACCAGGTCCTTGAGATCTGCAGGACCGAGCCTCACCTGACACGCACCCTGCCTGGGACTTGTCACTGACAATTGGCCAGAAATGTTCTTTGTTGCTTGTTACAGCCTGTGGGAGTTGATGTTTCCATTGCTTGCGGCCCAAGGCTCCCTAACCAATGCCAGGACCATCTCCATTTTACAGGCAGGGAAACGGAGGCTCAGAGAGATTAAAGGTGCCATCTCTCCACATCACCCTGACAATCACACGCTACGCTGTGGGGGGCAAACTCTGAGCTTCCTCTGGTTTAAGGAACCCCCAGCGAAGTCCTGACTGCCAATTTCTTTCCATCAGAACTACTTTGGTGTCCAGTCTCCAAAGTGAGATCTGCAGTCCCTGATTATGAGAATGACCCTCCCGTCCAACCAAGGCTCAAGGCCCGGAGTCGTGGGGGCACCCAGTGGGGCTGCGGTTCTCCTCCATGCCCTGCACACCTCCCTCCCTGCGAGACCCTAACTTCCCAGCACTTATTCCCCCAAAGATGCTGAAGTTGTGTCCAGCCCGGAAGCACTGCTGCTCTAACACTACGCTTGCCTCCTCAATCGGCCAGATCTCCAGCTTTGCTCAGACCCTGAGAACCCGGTGCAGGAGCCAGCACTGTCCCTCCCGGAGTCCTCACCCAGGGACACTGCCACACTCACAGAGACTGATTCTTGGCGAGGCTGCCCTTTTCCTCCCAGAAACGGAGAGGGAGGGGGAAGAAGGTGACTCCCTTTGGTGGGAAGTTGAGGGAGGGAGTGGCGTCCACACTGGCTTTGCCCACTGGCCAGAGCATCCAATAACTCCTTGTTCTGAAGATGCCAGGTCTGTCCACCCTGAATGACCAATGTCAGTTTCTGAGCTGCTCCCAGGGCACCCAGGACCCCTCCCCCACAGGACCCCAAAGCCCTGTGGGATGATTTCAAATTCCCCTTTGTTTGTTGGCAAGAGGCGCAATCCGGCAAAAGAAAACAAGAAAAGCAGGGCTGTGGAGGCTGAGGAAACAGAGCGATCTCCTGCCCTGGTCTGCCCGCCATCTAGTGGTCAGAAAGGGGTGGTGCAGTCTGGGCCAGAGAGGGAGGGGACCACACAGGTAACTCTCCATCAGACTCTCTGTCTCCATCAAACCCGCCACCACAGAGGGGATCACAGCCTGGGCTCCTGGGCAGAGAAGGACTTGGGGCCCCAGGTGGTGTCTGAACATGAGAACTACCCAGGACTCAGAACCTCAGCTGCCTGAGGCCAACCTGCCTTGGCGAGGGCCCGGGCTATCTCTCCACCTCTCAGATGTACGCTGAGTTCTAAGGTCCTCAAAGGTCCTCCCTCCCATCCCTCACCAGTAAAACAACTATGTCTTCCCTGGAGGTGCAAGAGCTTAAACTAAAAGGAAGGAGATCTGCGTTTCCATTCTGAGCTGCTTGAACCAGTAATTTAAACTTTCGGCCTCAGTTTGCTTATCTGTAAAATGGGATCAACAACTTCTAACTCACAGGGTTAGTGTGACAACTAGACGAGTGAGGGGAGAACCTTGGTGGTCATGTTCCTTGTCCTCCCTGGGCCTGTGGCAGGAGGCGGAGTGGGAGCATGCCTTCACAGCCACACGGGCGTGGCTTTCATTCCAGCCCCTCCACTTTTACTAGCTGCTTGACTGTGGAAAAGTTGCATAATGTCTCCATTCCTCAACTGTAAAGTGAGAATAATTATACATGAAGGCTGGTAATGAGGATTCAATAAGGCAATAGCTATAAAGTACATGCATAGCTCCTACAAAATCCCCTCCCCTCCACGAGCAGGAGGACCCAGAGCCCAATGGTCTGTGAAGGGGTTTCCCAAGACCCCCAGCTCCACCAGCGCGTGACATCTGCATTGAGGAGCAGGAGCTGAGAACACCCTCTACGGGTGTCCAGGGCACCGGGATCTCTCCCTTTCTCCTTCTGTTTTGGATGCTATGGATTTAGTGCCTTGAGCTATGCCAGCAGGAAGAGTCTAGGTTAGAGGATTTGAACTGCAAGCACTACGAGTGTATTCCTACATAGCAGCCTGGACACAGCAGCACCCCAGAACCCTCCTGTAGAAGTGGCGTGAGCACAGGAGCATGTGCAGGCCCACATGCACACACGTGCATTGTTCTGCCTCTCTCCTTCCCTCCCTGGCCTCCCTGGCGGTGGTCTTCACAGGGACTTTTCTCCAGGTGGATTTTGGATTCCTAAGGGCAAGGACTCTACCACATTCCTTTTGTCTTCCTGGTATCACTATAAGAACTGGAACTCAGTAAACATTCCTTTGTTAGATGGATGGATGGATGGATGGATGGATGGATGGATGGATGGATGAGTGGGTGGGTGGGTGGGTAAAGGGTTGGGTGATGGGTACGTGGATGGGTGTGTGAGTGGAGAGGAGGATGGTGAATGGTTGGGTGAGTAGATGGATGGACCAGGTCAGGGGTACCTCACAGCACACACGCATTTGTCCCTGTCAGCACTTGGCATGGCCGTCATCATCGATTGATATGAGTGTCTCTCTCCCCAACAAGAACATGTGCTCGATGGGGGCAGGGCTCAGTCTGCTCTCCCACAATTCCATCAGGAGCTCTGAGCCCGAGCCCTGGAGCACAGTGTGTGCTCAGGAAATACTTGTTAATGGAGAGATGGGTGACACTGTCCCTGGGGCAGGTGAGGGAAGGAGAGGGGAGACCAAATTCTCATTGTTGAGGAAAACACACATGAATACATGTAGACTCTTTCTTGAGATGCATGAAAACTGTAGAAGATTTCAAGATGGAGTGTTAAAATGCACGTCAGCTCTGAAATCCCAAAGCCGCACAGTCGTAGGGCTCAAGGCTGGGTTATTGCACGTTCATTGTCTCTCATTCAAGGACAGCATGCCATGGGTCCTGAGCTGGTATCGGAGCAAATGGACCAGGTCAGGGGTGCCTCGCAGCACACATGCATTTGTCCCTCTCAGCTTGGCATGGCTGTCATCGTCAGGAAGAGCCAGGGACACGCTCCCGGTCGCCCCGGGCTGCCCAGCACAGCACTGGGCCCTCGCGGATGCGAGCCGAGCATCTGAACCACAGAGCAGCCGGCACAGGCGCGTTTCAATGTCAGAAGCAATTTATTCTACTTGTTCGAAACTGGTTACCCACAACAGTGTGTATCGTAACTCTTTACTGACTCTGAGAATATCCAATACATCAAAAATCCCACTTTTCCCAAATGTTTCTATTAGTGGTAGTTAATTAAAGTCAACAAAATTAATCTCATGAATTAAGAACTAAAGATCATGTTACAATTCCAAGTTCGTCAAGGAAAAACACTATACATTCAGGTGTTAACTATCAAATACAGTTCAATTTGCTTTAAATAAAGTAACAAGCATTATCTGTTAGCGTGGTGTAATGGAGAAAATTCTAAACTAAGCTATTTAGCTTCTAGGCTGATTTCCTCATGAATTCATGTTGTGACCTTAAGTAAATAACTCCCCCATTTCTTCTCTGGTTTCCCATTGTGTAATAGTTAAAGGGTACCTCCCCTGTAGTGTGATTATATTTTAATGGCTGAGAAAATGTTTGGAAAAATATAACAGAGTAATATATAGTATGTTATTTCTACTTATTATAAAGATTTTCATATTAATAGAGTGTCTTTTGAGTTAGCACTGTGTGAATAAAATAATATCCTGGTAATGCAGGAGAAAAGTTAAGAGCATGTATGTCTACTAGACAATATATTTATTACTGACCTATTGTTAAAAAAAATAACTTCAAGTGTACTGTCAAATAGCCTTGAAAATTAGGAATATTATGTATTTGACAAAGAGTACCAGATAGCTGGCTGCTGGATGAATGGAAAGATGGATGGATGAGTGGATGGATGGCAAGGGGGAGCAAAACCAGGAAGGGCCACGTGGACAAAATTAGATGGTGAAGGGTCTGGGAGCTCTGGGGTTGTGGAGGTGACTGGGTGATGGCAGAGCTGTGTCCATGCTGGATTTGAAGATCCCTGTGTCTGAGCTCCGGGCATCGCAGACACCATGCCCACTTCTCCATCAGCTCCTCTCACCGGCCTGCTTGTCTGGAACCTACAGGCCTCCTGGGGGAAGGCAGAGGTTATGTTTTCATCATCTCTGGGGCTCATCCAAGTGTGGGACAGAGTAGGCGTCGTCAATGTTTGATGAATGAAGAACCACTTGATTCACGGCGACCTGTATAGGAAAGGTCACCAGGGTCAGCCGCGTGCAGCAAAGGAGAGGTTCGTACAGAAAACCCGTGGAGTATGGGAGTGGAGGGTCACCAGCAGCCTGAGGACACGATTCCTTTGCTGGCTGAGAGTGAGGGACTCTGCACCAATAAAAGGACAGCAACTCCCATGAGGCACAGAGGAACCGAACAGAGGTGCCTGTGGCCTGGCCTCTGTGAGTGAAGCCCCCCATGCCAGCGGCAGTTGTGCCTGGCGCACATTCCCGAGCTGGACAACACATCCTCGGGGACCTTGTGTCTCTGTGTTATCTGTGGAGAACCTCCCTCGGACACAGGGCTCCTGTGCTAAGTGCCAATCTGGTGTGTGGAGAGGAGGTTGTTTGTTTACCGTTTTTCAAAGAGCTGAGGTTTGCAGAGACCTGAACACTCGTTCTAGAATCTAGATGGTTTTCAGTTTGGAAGACACAAGCCCCAGGAGAATAAAAATGAAGAATAAAAATAAAACACTGCCCTAACCGGTTTGGCTCAGTGGATAGAGCGTCGGCCTGCAGACTGAAGGGTCCCAGGTTCGATTCTGGTCAAGGGCATGTACCTTGGTTGCGGGCATATACCCAGTAGGGAGTGTGCAGGAGGCAGCTGATCGATGTTTCTCTCTCATCAATGTTTCTAACTCTCTATCCCTCTCCCTTCCTCTCTGTAAAAAATCAATGGAATATATTTAAAAGAAAAAAAGAAGGAGACCTCGCTTTCTGAACATTAATTTAAAAAATAAATAAATAAAACACCATTTTCCCTTGGTGTTTTGATTTCAAGGAGGGGGACACCCAGCACGGCCGTGGCACCTACACGCGGCTTTCCTGAGACATTTAGGACAAGCATTGGCCGGTTATCGGGATTCACACTTTACATATTAGGTGAAATCCATGGAAATTCTTTTGGAAGTCTCCCCAGGGGAGTGACTGGTCTAGCCCTTCCATCTGTCTGGGCTGTGGGGGTTCCAAGACCCCGGATCACGGGTACACAGCTGTCAGGCGTCCTCAGAGCAGAGGGGGCAGGACAAACTACACAGGATCTCTCTGGCGTCTCCTTACAGCTCCCCCATCTCTGGTGGAGACGAAGGGCCCTGGCAGGGCTGTGGGCCTGTGGGGCAGTGTGCTGTGATCCGCCTCTGCTGTGTGACCTTGGGGAGTCCCTGGAGCTCCCTGGGACCGATTCCTCATGCTCAGGATGTGGCCAGTATCTATCACTCTGTGCTGAGTTGTCCTGAAGATCTATTACCTCAAGAGAAGGAGGAGCCAAGCACAGGGGAGGCGGCCTTGGCTGGGGACGCTGCTGGCCCAGTGAGGAAATGGGGAGCAGGGGCCAGCCACTGTGGGGTGCATCCACGCGACAGTACCCAGACCAGGCACAGGATGGAACAGGGTCTTCATGGCCCAAAGCTCGGGGGGCCCACCCAGAGACTAAGGCACCCCACCGCGGCAGGTCGTTTTCTATGATTAGAAGGTCAAGTGAGCTGAAATTGCTGCTGTTCACTCCCCTATCTGGGGAGATCCCAGGAAAGTTCTCTTCTCCTGACCCCAACAGCTGCTCAGTCCACTGTTGGACGCCTGGTACCCCACCTTGAGAATTGGGGATATCTTAGATAATTGCTCCTGAACCCCATAGTTTTTGTGTGTTTTTTATGGATGCTTCATCACATGGGCTTGTTTGAGTAAATCATCGGCCATTGGTGATAGATTCAACTTCCAACCCCTCCTCACCTCCCCTGAGACCAGACGGTGGGACCAAAATTTCCAGCCCTCCAATCACATGGTT
Source organism: Myotis brandtii (assembly GCF_000412655.1). Taxonomy (NCBI): domain Eukaryota; kingdom Metazoa; phylum Chordata; class Mammalia; order Chiroptera; family Vespertilionidae; genus Myotis; species Myotis brandtii. Next base: position 1,670,998 of record NW_005371804.1, on the reverse strand, counting down.
GGTTCTCCTGGCACCCAGCCCCACCCTTGGGTGCTTTCCAAAAGTCATCTCACAACATAGTCGAAGACGCTTTTTCTGCCTCCATCGCTTAGGAAAGCCAAGGGTTTCAGGAGCTCTAAAACCAGGAACAGGGATCGAAGACCAGGTATATATGTCTTAATATATCACAGGCACAACATGCTGACACCCACAAATCTACCTTTCGCCAAAGTCCCCGAGACACACTGCACGGCCTCTATCGGTGGCGAAAGCAGGTCACGTGCACCAGCCGAGTGTGCTGCCTCGCTGCTCACCCACCTTCAGGGCAGCCAGGACTCTAGTCCTGGAACACCTGGTAGCAGAAGTCGTCTGGCTGGGTTTTGAAGTTGTACTTCCCGGTCACGCTCTGGTAGCGCACAATGAGAAGGGCAGCTGCCCCTGTCACCACGGCAAAGACGGCCACCACGATGAGGACGATGTAGCCGGGTCCCAGGCCCGGCTTCACCTCTGGAGACTCACCTGCAGGGGATGAGACAGCACAGGTGGGAGGTCGGCCCCAAGCAGGAGGAAAGCACGTCCCTGGTGGGTCTCCCTCTGGTCCCAGCATTGAGATGTTGTGAGTGTAGAATGGGGCTCAGGGCGGAGCCTGGGTAGGGCGAGCTCCCCCCTTTGTCGGCTACTCTGTAGCATGATCGTCTGAGTGTGAGTCATCCACAGCATTGAGATGTTGTGAGTGTAGAATGGGGCTCAGGACAGAGCCTGGGTAGAGTGAGCTCCCCCCTTTGTAACATGATCGTCTGAGTGTGAGTCATCCGAAGCCCTGTAGCAGTGAGGTGTGTGCCATGTGCCTGTGGTTCCCAAAGCTGACGAGGAAGGTGTCTGAGGTCGGGGAGAGCACAGCAGCTAGCACAGCTCAGCCTGCTCAGGGTTCTGGATAAAGCGTTGGCCCAGAGGAGGAGGCCAAATGGGAGCAACAGGCCCTCCAGGAAGAGGTGGACGGCTCAGCGGGACTGCCCACAGGGAGACACATGGGCGGGGGTGGGGGGGCGGCTCGCACACTCTGCAGTGTGGAGGAGTGCAGGCTGATCCTCCCAGGGAGGGGCAAAAACCCACAAAAGCACACAGGAGTGCGGACCCAAAAGACTGACAACAGGGACTCAAATAAATACTTTCCAACCCATGTTCAAAGCAGCACTCTTCACAACAGCCAAAGGTGGAAACAACCCAAGTGTCCACCAAAGGATGAATGGATTAAAATGAGGTATACAACCATGTTCTAGAGAAAAAGCAGTGCCTGACATACAGTCGATAGATGAAATAGTAAGTGGGTGGGTAGATGGATGGATGAATGGATGGATGGATAGAGGATGAATGGATGAGTAGGTGAGTGGATGAATGGAAGGATAGTAGATGGATGAATGGATGGATGGATGGATGGATGGATGGATGGATAGGTGGGTGAATAAATGGGTGGATGAGTGGATGGATAGAATCCAGAAGGTTCACTAATTTTCCCAAGACCACACAGCTCGTAAGTCTGACAGCCGAAAATCAAACTCAGGTCTCCTAATGCCAAGCCCATAACTTTTTCCATTCTGGTTTTTACATCCTCTGTAATATCTACGAATAAACAGGAAGCATGCACAGACATGGCAATGCAATTCACAAATGTTCCATTTCACACGAGGGCCCCAGCTCTGCTCAGCAATTGAAGACAATGAGGAGGGTAGGAAGAGCATGTTGTCCTAGGACCCAAGCCAAAGTCACCCGAGGGCCAGTGCCAGCGCCCAGCTCCAGAGCCTGCGAGGCCGGGTGTGGCCTGGGACCTGTGGAAGCACGCACTGCCCAAATGCTTGGCATGAGAACCAGCAGCTGACAATGCCCAGGCAAGGGGCCCTCCCAGTCCACGTCAGATCAGCACGCACTTCCCAGCTCAGACCCTGCATCCAAAACACAGACATTCTTGTCCCGGAAAATATCAAGAGGAAGGAGGGCCATTCAAATGAGGAAGAAAAACAAAAAAAAAAAAGGAAAATCAAGTAGGATTAAGTGTAGCTGCAAAAAAGAGGAAGACCTAAAATAGCAGTGACAAAGAATATGGAAGTTTATTTCTTTCATGCATAAAACTGGTTAAGTCGGAGCCCAGGCCTGGCCCAGCAACTTTGCACCGCAGTGTCCTCGGGAGCCCAGCTCGTCCAGCTCCTGTCCCTGTGGTCCTCATGGTCCAGGATGGGGACTGGCGGCAGCCGTCTCACCTGCATGCCAGGCAGCAGGATGGGGAGGTGAGGAGGAAGACGGGGTGAAGCAGGGGCACGGGATGTTCTGAGGAGGCAACCCTTAGGGGGTCATCACTGGACCTTTCCATCTGCATCTCATTGGCCAGCACTTACTCATATGGCCATACCTGGCTGCCAGGTCGGTTATATATTTTAAAATATATAGTTTTTATTCCCAGCTAAAAAGTTGGAGTTTTATTATTATGGAAGGAGAGGAGAACAGATATTGGGGAACAGCTAGCAATTTTTGTCTTAATACCCAAAGCACACAATTTCCCAAAACCATTTTTTTAAAAATAGGATAGCCCTGGCTGGTGTGGCTCAGTGGTTGGAATGTCAGTCCATGCACCAAAGGGTTGTGGGTTCAACTCCCAGTCAAGGTTGCCAACCTGGGTTGCCAGTTTGCTCCCTGCCCCAGGCCAGTGTGCATGTGGGAGGCAACCAGTCGATGTGTCTCTCTCACATCTAGGTTTCTCTCTGTCTCTCTCTGTGTCTCTGTCTCCTCCTCCTCCCTCCACTTTCTCTGAAAAAGCAATAGAAAAAAATCCTCAGGTGAGGATTAACAAAAAATAAATAAATAAAAATAAAAATAGGCTAGATCACAAAGAAAGGAAAACGTTTTCCTAGAAAGCTAATGGTGAGTTTCACATTGGCTGATGGAAGTTTTATACTGAGAGAGAACAACAGTGCCATTTTTTTGTTTTGCATCTTCTGATTTAGCAAATCCTAAAATACAACAGCTTCCCCATTCACATGCGTTTGCACATGCACACATCACGCACGTGCGCGCACACACACACACACACACACAGATGTGTGTGGGCACACATGCAAATGCACAGAATTTGTCCTGCCTATAGACTGAGTTCCTTCCTGGTAACAACCCACTGCATGCAATTATCCACTGTCAGGAAACTTTACTGCCTGCCCCTTACCCAAACATGCATTATTTAACCATGTGCACACTTGCTGAAGCCTCGGTCTTTTCATCTGCAACATGGGCATGGTGATAGCTCTGACCTTGCAGGGCTGCTGAGAAGAGCAAATTACATTCTGTGCGTACAGAACGGAGCGCAGTGCTGGGAAGTCGGTGCTCTCCGTGAGCATTAGCTGGCATTGTTACTAATTATGAGTCTTTAGGGAAAATCTTACGAGCTCCGTGTTCCAAGGAATTGCTTTTTGGTTTACATGCTAATGAAATGGAATTGGTGGTGTCTTTTCTTTAGTTTTCTGAACCAAGGCACCAACTCACCGTCAGAACGAATGAGGGGTCCCCAGGACATCTGGTGTGTTTCCGATGGTTCACCACTTCTCAGCGACCGAAAGTCATTGCAATTCTGTTGTTTTTGTTTTTTATAAAGGAGAGAAATTCAATTAGTGCAACAACACTTATGAGAAATGTACCCAGTCTCTGGAATGGTACCCTGATTCATAGATTTTTTCCCTGCTGGAGACATGAAATCGCAATGGATGAGCTCAGCCAGGGAGAAGGAGGGCTGCAAAGGCCTGGACCATCTGGACTGCCAGGTCTGCATGGACCACCTGGACAACCTGGACCTCCAGGAAAACCTGGACCACCTGGACCACCTGAACCACCAGGACAACCTGGACCACCTGGACCACCGGGACTGCATGGACCACCTGGACCGCCTGGACCACCAGGACAACCTGGACCACCTGGACCACCTAGACCTCTAGGACAACCAGGACCACCTGGACCACCAAGAAAACCTGGACCACCAGGTCAACCTGGGCCACCTGGACCACCAGGGCCACCAGGACAACCTGGACCATCTGGACAACCTGGACCACCTGGACAACCTGGACCACCAGGTCAACCTGGACCACCTGGACCGCCTGGATCACCTGGACCACAAGGACCACATGGACCACCTGGGCCACATGGACCACCAGGACAATCTGGACCACCAGGACAACCTGGACAACCTGGACCACCTGGACCACCTGGACCACCTGGACTGCCTGGACCACCTGGACCACTAGGACAACCTGTACCACCAGGACAATCTGGACCACCAGGACAACCTGGACAACCTGGACCACCTGGACTGCCTGGATCACCTGGACCGCCTGGATCACCAGGACGACCTGGGCCACCAGGTCAACCTGGACCAACTGGACCGCCAAGGACAACCTGGACCACCAGGACCACCAGGACAACCTGGACCACCAGGACCACCAGGACAACCTGGACCACCAGGACCACCAGGACAACCTGGACCACCAGGACCACCAGGACAACCTGGACCACCAGGACCACCAGGACAACCTGGACCACCAGGACCACCAGGACAACCTGGACCACCAGGACCACCAGGACAACCTGGACCACCAGGACCACCAGGACAACCTGGACCACCAGGACCACCAGGACAACCTGGACCACCAGGACCACCAGGACAACCTGGACCACCAGGACCACCAGGACAACCTGGACCACCAGGACCACCAGGACAACCTGGACCACCAGGACCACCAGGACAACCTGGACCACCAGGACCACCAGGACAACCTGGACCACCAGGACCACCAGGACAACCTGGACCACCAGGACCACCAGGACAACCTGGACCACCAGGACCACCAGGACAACCTGGACCACCAGGACCACCAGGACAACCTGGACCACCAGGACCACCAGGACAACCTGGACCACCAGGACCACCAGGACAACCTGGACCACCAGGACCACCAGGACAACCTGGACCACCAGGACCACCAGGACAACCTGGACCACCTGGACCACCTGGACCACCAGGACAACCTGGACCACCTGGACCACCTGGACCACCAGGACAACCTGGACCACCTGGACCACCTGGACCACCAGGACAACCTGGACCACCTGGACCACCTGGACCACCAGGACAACCTGGACCACCTGGACCACCTGGACCACCAGGACAACCTGGACCACCAGGACAACCTAGACTACCTGGACCACCTGGACCACCAGGACAACCTGGACCACCAGGACCACCAGGACAACCTGGACTACCTGGACCACCTGGGCCACCTGGACCACTTGGACCACCTGGGCCACCAGGACCACCTGTACAACCTGGGCCACCAGGACTACCTGGACCACCTGGACCACCAGGACCACCTGAACCACCTGGACCACCAGGACCACCTGAACCATCTGGACCAACTGGACCAACTGGACCACCTGGACCACCAGGACCACCTGGACCACATGCTCTGCCCAGTGTGAAAGGGAGGAAGGGCTGGCCGCAAGGAGGTGCACAAGAGCAATGAGAGGCAGCAGCCCCTCGAGCTGTCTCTAGTTACCAGTGCTGGTCCCTTTATCCCATGGTTCAGGGATATTTCTCAACAAAGCTCTCAGAGTCACCTTCGCATCTCTACAGCCTACTGCAACCATGTGTTCCTTTTAATGCCTTTGCCTAAACCCACTGTGGGCTCATATGTCCCCAAAAGATGTTGAAGCCCTAACTCCCAGTATTTGTGATGTGACTTTATTTGGAGGCAGGGTCTTTGCAGATGTTCAAGTTAAGATGAGCTCGCTATCGTGGGTCCTCGCTAGACTGTGTATCCTTCCAAAGTGGAAATTTGAACACAGACACAGACACCCATAGAGGGAGAAGATGGGCTTCTACAAGCCTCGGAGATCGACCAAACAGATCCTCCTTTTCAGCCTCAGAAGGAACCGGCCCTGTCCACACCCTGGTCTTGGACTTCCAGCCCCCCAGACTGGAAGACAACAAATTTCTATTGCTTAAGCCAATCCTTCCGGGGTACTTTGTACAGCAGCCACAGGAAACCAATACAATGGCCATCCTCAAGGAACTTGGGAAGGAATGTGTGGAGCTCATGTTGTAAAGAATCTGGGCACTGGCAGCTCCCTTCAGAGGCCAAGTGCTACTGTGGCTATTAATACTCTCAGCATCTCTGTGAGGCCAGTGCAACCAGGTGCAGACTCCTCCGCGCCCTTAGCTGGCCGTCATCGGGAGCCTGTGTCCCTTTCCTCCCGTGCTCCAGCAGATCTACTGCTTGATAAAAGTGACATCAACAAAACCAACCGTCACTGGATTTCACTCATCCATGACCTACTGACGCTCGGAGGTGGATTGTGCAGGAAAACCTTAGGAAAACCAGAGGGACAAGCATAGACATGCAGAGAGACACGCAGTGGTCCAATCAGCGGCCAAACAGAGCCCCCTACACTGTCCTTGGCCCCAGACAACACACAACAGTCACTTCTCATACGTGTCACTGGTATGAAGGAGAGCTTTCAAATCTCAGGACTCAAAGCACATTTTGAATTCAAAGGTCAAAGAAAATGAGAATGTAAAATTATTCATAATCCCAGCATGAATGCTGCACATAGGGAAGGAGAAACACCTGATTGAATGTCACAGTGGCTACAAATCAGCAGTGTTCCATCAAAGTAGCTAAAAATAAAGTGAAATTAAAATAACACTTTTGCACCTAAATATGCATTAAATCGCCTTGAGAAGTGCAACAGCCTCATGACAAGGAAGCTCTGACGTGACGGCCAGCAGATGGTATGGCCTCAAGAAGGACTAAGGTGACACCCAGCTAAGTCGGTCCTCCCCCAATGGTGCCCACTGTTGAAATGCCATTTCCTGCCTTTTAGGGGCCACATCTGCAGGGCCCAGCACCTCTTCTCAGAGCCAACCATGCCCTGGATAACACAGCAACCCTCCTCATAACAAGAGGGAGCGAGGACCCAGACAGAAACTTAGAACACCCAACACCTACGATTTTGCACGTGGCTCCAGGGGTCTCCATGCAGATTCGGAGTTTGCAGTGCAGGTAGACTATGGAGTTGTTGATGAAGGAAAAAATTTTCAGCTTAAACTGGGCCTTGTTGGAGTCCCCATTCTCAATCACGTTGGTATGTGTGTTGGGGATGGGGCAGCTGGGAGGAGAGAAAAGGTGACTCATTAACTATAAACTGGTCCTCCTATCCTTGTTCCAAAACGAGAGAGTTACAATACATCTGGCTGCACATGGAGCATCCCCACCAGGCTCCCTGGAAGGCAGGGATGGCTAGATCTCCAGCTCCTGAGAGGAAAGGGTCTCCTGTGGGGTGTTACCTAAAACCCAGGTCCATGAACGTACAAGTCTGGAAATTCAGAGGGCCCAAAGCAGGCCACCAGCAAGGGGGGGCAGCAATGCCCAAAGCCCACCCGAACCCCTACCTATTGTTGATGAAGCCAAACATGACCGGGTCCCTGGCGTTACTGGACGGTGTTGCCCAGCACTCGGTCAGGACCACCTTGAGGTTGCTTTTCTGTTTATAGAGCCCCACTTCGATCTTGATGTCGTCGCTGGCAGACACGCTGTAATTCCGAGGTATAGGAGAGTCCCCAATAAACAACTGCATTTCTGTGACAAAATTTCCAGCGCCATGGAGGTCCTCAATGATGGTGTAAACCCTGCGGAGGGAGCAGTTTGCTGGAGGTTCCCCTCCTGGGATCTCTCTCATCCCCACTGGGATCCCTCTCATCTCCTCCCTGAAAAGCAACCTCAAAGAAGCATGGAAATAAAGAAGCGTGGAAATAAAACCCAAATGAGGACAAGCGAGAAAGGCTATTTATTCTGAGCTGGCGGCAGTGGGGGCTCAGTCCCATCGCCTGACTGATGGAGACTCAAAGACAGGCAGAGTAGAGGGGGGAAGCCGTGGGCAGGCTCGCTATAAGTGGGATGTCCTATGTGGTTGATTAGAGAAACATATATGGCTTCCTTGGGTCGGTCCTGAGTTGGAAGCAGGAAGAAGGTTGAAGAAAGCTGGCCATTATTAGCCAAGTCCTGGCACCATCTGTTGTGTATTCAGTCTCTCAGGTGGCCCTCAAGTGATTGGAACCCAAAGAAAATCCTCACTGTGGTGCTAGAGAGGAACGCGCACTGGGGGGGGGGGGGGGGGGGGGGGGGCCTCTCCACTCACCCCCACTCCGGGGTGTAGCCCGATGACGTCAGGAGATCGTTTCGGAAGGCACAGCGGATGGGGCTCAGGATCTTCAGGTGGTGGATGATGCCCTCGGGGGACAGGTCGTTCCTCAGCGTGGTCCTCACCACTGTGTTCGTCATGTTCTGAGCACAAACCAAGTGGGGCATGAGCGAGCTCCTGGGCCCCAGCAGGGGTACTGGGGAAGGGTCTTCTTAAAAGCTTTTCCCCCCAAAATATAAAAACCCAAATGAGCCCTAACCGGTTTGGCTCAGTGGATAGAGCGTCGGCCTGTGGACTGAAAGGTCCCAGGTTCGATTCCAGTCAAGGGCATGTACCTTGGTTGCGGGCACATCCCCAGTGGGAGGTGTGCAGGAGGCAGCTGATCGATGTTTCTCTCTCATCGATGTTTTTAACTCTCTATCCCTCTCCCTTCCTCTCTGTAAAAAATCAATAAAATATTACCAAAAAAAAACCCAAATGATTTTTTTCTAATGTAAACTGTCATAGAGAGGGTGAAGTCCAGGGGCTGGCTGATGCCTATGTCCAGTGCCAGCTTCCTCACTGGAGGAGCATAGAGGTGGTCTAGATCAGGGGGTACCCATAATAACACATCTGACACCCCCCACCACCACCACCACCAGATTATCCCATGAACATTTCTGAAAATGAGAGCACAGGGCCCTCGCCGGAGGAATCTAGTTAACCTGGTAAAGGCCTGAGGCCGAGCCAGCCAGCACTCCTTCTAAGTTCTCGAGTCTGGGAAACAACACCGAGCCAAGATCCAGAAGAGAAACGGAAGGAAAGAACATGATCCTGATGAGAACGAAGGTGTGCAAGTGACAACGTGGCTGAACTGCGGACTTGAGTCTCCGGGGAACAATGTTAAGCCTGTCAGTGTTAATGAAGTGACCAGGGATGGGGAGCCTTTTCTCTGCCAAGGGCCATTGGATATTTATCACATCATTCCTAGGCCATACAGAATGATCAACCTAAAGATTAGCCTGCTCTATTGGGTCGAACATTTAATGACCTCACTCCTGCTGCCTTGGCAGGGCCAGACCAAATGATTTCACGGGCCTTATGTGGAGGTTCCCTACCCCTGCTCTGAACAAAGGTGTAGAGCAATTTGTTTCAAGCACAAAGAGGCATGTTCCCCGGTCTGCTGGTTCCTAGGCCATACAGAATGATCAACCTAAAGATTAGCCTGCTCTATTGGGTCGAACATTTAATGACCTCACTCCTGCTGCCTTGGCAGGGCCAGACCAAATGATTTCACGGGCCTTATGTGAACAAAGGTATGGAGCAATTTGTTTCAAGCACAAAGAGACATGTTCCCCTGTCTGCTGAGGTTAAGTCTGGTTGCTGGCATGTGGAGGTTGAGCAGAAAGAAGAGGAAATTTCGGACAGCTGGCCTGGAAATGGGCTTTTCTAAGAGACTGCAGCGAGACAGGGAAACCAGATGGAGGGCCTGAAGGGGAGAGGTGGGGAGGGGAAGTGGGTGTCATCACTACACTGAAGTCTGTTGTTGGACAAAATACCTGAAGTTCTAACTATTTGTTTGAAGCACTTTGCTGGCTCGTGGCCTGGATCTGACTGTCACGGTGGTGGGTCTCCTGTGTCCCCTTACTGACACCCCTGAAGTTGTCACCAGAACAGAGCACAGGGCCCTCCGAGGGCAGCTGGTCACCTGCCGTGGTGACCAGCAGCTCACGACAGTTCGCAGTGGGCACTGCTCTGCGGGTAGCTCGCCGGCCTCACCGGTTTAGAACTAGACAAGGGAAATTTTGTGTGAAGTCAGCAAGTCAGAACCATCGACTGAGGAGGAAACGAGGGGCAGGGTTGTTTGAAAATTGGGGACAGTGAAGCAGTCCAATTAGCGTTGTTGAAACAAGCCAAGAACAGTAGAAGCCGCTGGACTTCTCGGAGGAGGCGCGAGCGAGGCCGACTGTGCACTGTAAGACAAAACGTCTGACCCTGATAAGGCTGTCCGTGCAGTGTTTGCTGAAAGTAAAAATTTCCAGGCTCACATGACTCATGGGACCCATGAATCCGAGAGACAAGGAGTCCAGTGGCCAGCCAGGCTCCAGCGTGAGAGGGTGTAAGAACAGAACGCTGGAGGGGGCAAGGCTTACGGAGTGTGAGGGGAAGGGGCGGCTTTCAATGGTTCTGAAGAGGGAGCCACTGAAGAGTAGTCTCTTTCCCCTTCTGCAGCTCCTTCGTTGCTACTGGACACAAAATTATAGAACGAATGGATTTTTGTTGTGTGTTAAACAGGTCTGGACAGACTTTGGTAAAGTCGATTACGTCAGAGCCACTAGCATGTCTTTGAAAGCTATTAGATTTGCTCTAGGATTTTATATAAGGAGCAAAATCTGAATTACTGAAAACCAGGTTCATGTTTAGAATTCATTTTCCTGAGTAGTGACTAGCAATGCAGTAGCTTCTAGGACCAAAAGTGTACAGTTCTTAACTGATGGGTCCCTCACGGAAGCCTTTCATCCCTTTTGAATTTATGCCAATCTTTTGTGTTGGCTTCTTTAAAAATAGGCCTGTGTTTGCATCTCTGTATTTGGGAGGAATTGTCTGCGAGATGCTTACAGGCCCTGTGGGTTTTCAGCCAAACAAACTCCTGTTCCTCTTAGATTTAACTCAGTCCCGAGGACAAGTCTTTGATGGGCCAGAGGAGAGACACCAGGTACAGGGAGGACTCGGTCAGCATTTTGCAAAGTGTCTCAGGAAAAACAAAGAAGTCCCCTTCTATCTTCGTAAGAATCTTACATGTATTTACGAAGATGATTCTGTTCTCAAGCGAAACTTTTGGGGGCATGGATGAATTTGTGTCTCTTCATAATCATATCTGCATGACCTGTTTAGAGTAATCAAACAGAGAAATGTGACCTTTTTCCTTTTTTTTTTCTTTTTTAATCTTCACCCTAGGATATTTTCCTATTGATTTTTAGAGAGAGTGGAAGAGAGAGGGAAAGGCAGAGAGAAATATCGATGTGAGAGAAACACATCGATTGGTTGCCTCTTGCACACGCCCTGACCAGGGCCTGAGCTGGGAAGGAGCCTGCAACCAAGGTACGTGCCCTTGACCAGAATTGAACCCGGGACCTTTCAGTCTGCTGGCAGACGCTCTATCCACTGAGCCAACTCAGCTAGGGCTGTGATCTTTTTTCTTTTAACCTGGGGGTGAATAAAATGTAAACTGCTTAATAAAAAAAAAAAAAGTAAGGTGGAACCTGCTGTGTGTAATCCATCAGTTTGTACAAATAAGTCTTCAAGGCAAACTTAGCTTTTGACAAACGTCAAAGAACATCGAGAACTTGTGTGGATTCCAGGGCTGGCATGACTCATAGGAGATGAATTTCCCTCTGCTCTGACCAGGCCCTGAACCCGACTGAATGTAACTGCTAAGCCAGGTGTTTGCCCAGCTCAGAAAATCAAAGGGAGCGAGCCGACATGGCAGCCTTGACTCCGGGCCCCCTCACCCACCACAGCGGCAGACCCACGCTTGGGAACAGCCTGCAGGAGCATCGCCAGCAGGAGCTGGACAGCTCTGCCCATGGCAAATCCTCCAACACATGCCCGCACTCACACAACCATAGCTACATTCACCCATGCACACCCATACAACCATAGCTACACACACATTCACCCACACACACTCATACAACCATAGTTACACACACATTTACACACACATATTCTCATACATCGATGCTTATGTGCATGCATGGATACTCACATGCACACATAGGCTCCAGCTTCCCTCCCCCTTTCCCTCCCCACTGGCTCTGCCTGTACATCACACTCCCCAGAGGCTGTTTTGCACCCTGACTCTTGAATGTGCCCCAGGCCCTTTGCACCAGAATCCTGGCAGGGTGGGGCTCTCAGGTCCCTCCTGGTTCTAAGGTGCAGCCCAATCTGCAGTGAGAACTCGGCCCTATCCCGACTCCTTTGCGGGTCCCGCACTTAGAGTCAGAGATCTCAGGGTACAGAGGATTTCCGGTCCCCAGGTCAGTGCGGGCCCTCCCCGTATCGAGGTCCGGACAGCTTGGATGGCCCAGCCCCAGGACTTACGCTTTGCACGAGGGTGCCGCACTCGCTCCACGCGGCCACCAGGAACACGTGTGTGCTGTTGCTGTCACTCACGTTGCAGGACGGGTGCCCCAGGTACAGGGAGGACTCGGGGATGGACTCCTGCCGCAGGAAGCGCCTCTCGACGGCGATGGCCACCTTCTCGATCTCGCAGAGCACCCTGACCGCTCCCGTCAGGTTCAGCCGCGGGGGTGGGTCCTGGGGCGCCGGGCTGGCCCCTTGCACGGAGGCCGCCCTGGTTTCTGCGGGGGTGGGGGGCTGCTCTGGGCCGGGGCCCACAGAAGACCCGGGGGCCTGGGTTGTGTTACCAGAAGAGTCACCTACAAGACACGAGGAGACAAGCAGCAGGTGGGTCTGCGTTTGGGGACTGTGATGTGAGCCTGGACTGTGAGGCCGGCGCTGAGGGTGGAGAGGCCACGGGGAAGCCCCTGCCCCCGCAGCACACGCCTGGGAACTGCACATTCCAGCCACGGCCGCACACACACACGTGTTACACGTTTCTGCCAACCCAGATAGCTGGGCTCGGCTTGGCTACCCAGGAGCCCTGTGGGCCAGGGAATCGAGGAGCCTCCTGCCCTCCCAGCCTCTCCCAGCCTGTCCCAGCCTCTCCCAGGCCCAGGCTGGGCAGTTGCCAAGCCTGGGGACTTGGGACAAGCTGTCTACCCTCAGGAGTCCCCGAGTCCTGTCTCTAAGATGAGTTAGTGATGTTTACTCTCCGGATCCTTTTTTTTTTTTTTAAATATATTTTATTGATTTTTTACAGAGAGGAAGGGAGAGAGATAGAGAGTTAGAAACATCGATGAGAGAGAAACATCCATCAGCTGCCTCCTGCACATCTCCTACTGGGGATGTGCCCCACAACCAAGGTACATGCCCTTGACCGGAATCGAACCTGGGACCTTTCAGTCCGCAGGCCGACGCTCTATCCACTGAGCCAAACCGGTTCTGGCAGCTCTCCGGATCCTTGAGTCCCTCGCTCCTGCTCCAGCTCCCTGCTGCCCCCAAAGCACTCTCGGTTTCACCCTCTGGAAGAATGAAGAGGCTCCTTAAAGGCGCCCACCATTCTTCCTGGGCTCCCTCCCTGGCCTGCAGGAAGCAGGCCCAAGATGCATCTCAGCTTGTCCCCTGAGCCCTTCTCTACAGCCCGGCCCCATTGCCTGCTACCTCGGCACCTGCCATTTTTTGTCTCAAGGTGGGGGGTGGGGTGTCTCACTCATCACTCTGCCGCCTCACCTAGCTCTCCCTGCCTCCAGCATGCAGTCCAAATCACTGCTCCTGGCATTTGTAGCCTTCCCAACTGGCCTCACCCACTTCTCTTGGCAGCCTGCCTCCCACTCTTCCCACCCATCTCCTGCAGGCACCCACTTTGAAGCTAGCCCAGCTGCATGCCTGGACCATGCCCACCTTGAACAGTGCTGTTCTCACTGTTGCCCCCACCCACCACAGCCCCCTCTGCACAGTGCTTATCTTAGCCATCCTTTGAGACCAGCTCTAAGGCACCTCTTCCAGGAAGCCCTCCCTGACCACACACATGGGGCTGAAACAACTTAGTCTCTTCTGGGCCTCCTGCTTCTACCTCAAGCAGGAGGGCACATTCCCCATTCCCTGTGACACTGTGTTTACTCATATAAACGTCTGTCTCCCTCCACTTGACCACAGATCCCCCCTGTATGGCAGGCATCACCTCAGAGTCAGTGCTGAATTCAACACAGCCCCACTGGACGGGGAAAGTGCTGAGTGGAGACAGGGGCTGAGGAGAAACGTCTCGTGCATGGTGCTTGTCTCATGGGCTGTACGTTTTGCAAGAAAACACACCTCGGTTCTGAGTGTGTTTTCTCATCTCAGTCATCAGAAGAATCATTTGGGGAGATGAGGCACCACCGAGAAGGCTGGAGACATATGAGAGGATGTGAAGGGACAGCATCACACACATGTGCACATGCACTCGGGTACATGTGCGCACACACACACTCACACGGGTACATGTGTGCGCGCACACACACACACACGCACACACACCAGGCAACTTGCCCAGGACATAAAATAGGCTCACACACACACACACACACACACACACACGCCAGGCAACTTGCCCAGGACATAAAATAGGCCGACCTCATTTGGAAAAGAGGCACTTTGCTTCTTTTCACAGGACAGATTACCAACAGCATTCCAGAAAAGGGACCAGGAGGATGTTACCTTCACAGGGTCTTCCAGAATATTCTACAGGGAAGTCGGGGGCAGCTCCCACACAGCTGCAGGTGAAAGACCCGAGAGTGTTGCGGCAGGCTGTGCCGGGTTCGCAGTCGTCCTCCTTGCTCGCACACTCATCGAAATCTGTGCGACATTTCACAAAACAGACCTTCTCAGTGGGCTTGAGGGCTGTGGAGAGGGGTACCCTGCCGGCTGTTTACAGACAGCCGCGTGGATAGCGCATCTCAGAGAAAGTTAAAAATTATCCAAGTTATCTGTTCTGGAGACAGGGATGGGGTGGGGGCAGGTGTCAGCGGGCTGCAGGGGCTGGAAGAATTCCTGGTCCCAGGGCTGGGATGGGGGAGGGGGAGAGACACTGGGCAACGCAGTGTCAGATCAGAGCAGCCAGGAGGTGAGCAGGCCCCACCCAACCCCTGGTCTCAGGCGAGGGGCCCCGAAAACAAGACACCTGCCTTTGGTGCCTATGCTCAGTTACTTTACTTACTAAGTCATGCAGGTTTGCTGAACAAAATGGATATGACCGCTGCATGTGACCTCTCTCTCTATTTAGGGTTTCATTCTTCGTCACATTATTAAAATTATACTTTGGTTTGTTGCTTGCGTTACAAGGGCACCTTTATTTTGTTTGCTTGACATAAAAGATTTACATTTTCATGGAATCAAATATTCCAGTCTTTTCTTCCGTGGGCTTGTTTTCCTTCCGCTTTTAAACTTGGAAAACACTTCTTACTCCAAAAATTCAGAAACATACTCATCTATGTTGTCTTTGGTTTTTTATACAGGTACCTGCAAGCCCTTTATCACGATTTTCAAGTGGGATACGTGCTGTGGACTGGCCTGTGCCCCTGAACGTTCACCTGCAGAAGCCCTAACCCCCACGTGACAGTGTTTGGAGACGGGCCTTCGCGGGTAATTCAGGTTAAAGGAGGTCATAGCGGTGCGATCCTAATCTGGTGGGATCGGTGTCCTTACGTGAAGAGTCACCCAGGGGTCCTCCTTCCGAGGACACACGCCAGGAAGTGGACCCTCCTCAGAAACCAGGTTGGCTGGCACCTGAGCCTGGACTTCTGGCCGCGGGGACTGTGAGACCATGTCCGCTGTGTGAGCCACCCATCTGCATGTTTTATTGTGACAGCTGAGCTGACTAAGACCATCTGAGGAGAGCGTCTCAGTTGCCCTTTCTCCCTGCTTTTCAATTATTTTCACTAGGATCTCCTTGGCAACCGTGCTCTGGAGGAAGTCTGGCTGCAGAGAGGGACGCGTCTGCCCTGGGCCCATGGCAACAGCAGTGGAGGAGGGGCGGGGGCAGGATGCAGCCTGCGACCAGGGAGCAGCACCCCATGTTCACCAGAGGCTGTTCTCAACCCGTAAGTCATAAATACAAACAACAACATAGGAGCAAAAAGCGAGAGGAGGGTCCTGCTTCCTATTTGCATCTAATGCCTGGAAGCCCCGGAGAGGGAGCACGCGGAGCGACATCTTTCAGAAACAAAGGCAGTAGCTGGGCTCTGGCTGCCTCGCGTTCCAGACCAACACGTACCCCCGATGAAGGTGTCCCCTCCGACCACCTCCAGCAGAGAGGCGTTCTGGAAGGCGGCGAGGAACGCGGCAGACACTGCCTGGACCTCCAAGTCCGCCACGATCAGCAGGCTGAACTCCACCACGACACTGCCATTGGTGATGCGGGTCACTTCCACCCGCACCCCGCCCGCGTCCAGGTGCTGGCGCATGGTGGGTGACAGGGACTCGCGCACCTTCAGAGAGACAGAGCCGGTGAAAAGAACTCCTCTTGGGATTGCAGGCAGCAGCAGGGCAAAGCCGCAGGCCGGGCCTGGGCCCAGTCCCAGTGCCTGTGGGTCTGAGATACTGAGAAGAGCCCTGTTTGCCCCTAACCAGCTGTCCGTATGGGGCTGGTGCAAAAGCCCTACCCTAGGGGCTTTTCACTTGGTAGGGGACTTACAGTGGCCTTGGGATCCGCTCAGAGCCATGGGGGCGGGGCCTGGATGAGTGGTCGCCCACTTTGCTTTTCCTAGAATAATCCTTTTGCTCCTGATATGACACATTTCCCCTCTAATCCTCCTCCCCGCCTTTCCCAAACTGCTTCTCATGAGCACTCTGTTGGGGCAGGCTGTTCCTGCCTCTGAAAGCCGTTTCTTATTCTATCACTTTGGACAGCACCTTACACCACACATGGTATTACTCCAGTCCAGCCCATCGTGGCCGAAATGCCCAGGAAGACATGGTGATTAGCTTTAAGGAGCCCACACTATGGAAAGCGCACCTCCAGACTTTGCTCTCACAGAGAAAGCCTTGCCGCTTCTGTCCTGTAGGAGGCGCTCGAGCCCAGGATTCACTTCCCAGCCTGAGGACAGTCAACCCGAGCATCTAGTGCAGTGGTTCCCAAACTTATTTGGCCTACCGCCCCCTTTCCAGAAAAAATATTACTCAGCGCCCCCTGGAAATTAATTTTTTTTAAAATTTTAATAGCAATTAAACAGAAAGATATATGTATTAATGTTTCTACCTTTTTCGTAAAATATAGTAAAGAAAGGTGTAAATTAGAAACATTGAAGTTTGAAATTATGAAACTATTTATTGAACTCAGAATAGAAAGGTAATACAAAAAAAGTTAAAACAAATGCACCTGTGGCCATCACCGCCCCCCCTGGATCGCTGCAGCACCCACCAGGGGGCGGTAGCGCCCACTTTGGGAATCACTGATCTAGTGTCACCCACCAAAGGCTGCAGAGGCCCAGAGACCAGGAGCTGCCTGCAGTCACATGGCTGACATTCTTATGATTTGAACAGTCAACTGTTATCTATCTACCTACCTACTTATCGTCTATGTATCTATTATCTATCATCTATCATCTATCTATCATCTAGCCAGCTAGCTATCAATCATATATCTGTAATCATCTATCTCTCCCTCCCTCTCTCTGTCTCTTTTGCTCTTCTGGGACTTCCTAAGAGGGATCTGTCACAGTCTTGGATCAATGCCACCTTCAATTGCTTTTCAAACCAAGTTCCAGGCTCCTTGCTAGGCAGTTGCAAAGAACAAGGTACTGAATTAACCCACAACTTCCCAGAACTTGTCTTAAAGTCCTACAAATGAGATAAGTGGCACACTTATTTGCTATCCTGAAGTTCTAAATAAAAAAACAAACAAAAATCATCCTCCAAAAATTGACAAATGCGGAAATGGTTTAAAGAGTAAATGTTAATCAAGAAACTCGGGGTGGAAATGGAGCTCCCTCAGGTGACCACCAGAGCTCTCTGATGTGGACTGATTTCAGTGTTTGCTCAATCTCAGTGTAGCTATCTTTAACCTAAAGCAGATGGATACATGAATGAGTCAACAGCTCTGGAACCCACGCACTGGACCAGGAGCTGGGGGTTCCAGGATAAATAATGTGGAGTCCCAGATCCTGGGGAGCCTCAATTGGACAGTTCCTGGAGGCTGTGTGACCGTTTTATCACTAAGTGATGCTGACAGGGTTGAACAGAATCAAAGGTGAGGCCACCTGCATTGCTAAGGCGCCGGCATGTCTTCACACTCCACCACTAGATGGCGCTGCTAAACTCTGGCTATTCTGTATCTCAAATGCCCAGGATACGGAAAAGCTAGCATCCGTGAGATTTCTGTGCAAAGAAGTCACTAGGTCATGACAAGTGTGTTCTCTATTCAACAAAGGGTAGTCTAACCTCCATCAGAAATAACATTGAGATTGCTACCCTGACTAAGTCGTAACAACATACCATCCCAAAGAATGCCGACGAGATGGCAGAGGAAGGGCAAGAAAGAGCAGGAAAATAACTTTTTAAGGTAAAAAATTGGAAACAACCTAAATGCCCACCAATGAGTGAAAGGATAAACAAAATGTGGCCCATCCACATGCTGCAATATTCTTCAGCCAGTCAGAGGAAATGGTTTCCTGAATGAAGTTCTGCACATGCTACAACATGGGTGAGCCTTGAAGACAGTATGTTCAGTGAAATAATCCAGACACAAAAGATCACATATGGTATGATTCTGTTTCTATGAAATGTCCAGAACGGGCAAGACCACAGAGACAGAAAGCACATTAGTGGTTGCCAGGAGCAGAGAGAAGGGGGAATAGAAAGTGATTATTAATGGGTAGGGTTTGGGGGGGGGTGGTAATGAAATGTTCTGGAATTAGAAGGTGGTGATGGTTGCACAATTTTATGAATACAATACAGTCCAAACTACTGAACTGTGCACTTTAAAACCCTGCGTCCTGTGGTATATGAAATAGATCTCTCTCTCTCTCTTTTTTTTAAGTGTTCTTTTTAAGGCAGGGGAGGGGCTTTCTGCTTCAAGGGGTCCCACCTGGATAAAGTTGCACTGAGCAGGAAACAGTGTGAGGCAAGGAGGCAGCAAAGGACAAGGTGTGTCTCCCATCTACTGATGTGTCTATTTAATAGCAGACCCAGGGACACCCAGGCCCCACGCCGGAGCCGGAAGTCCCAGCTTCCTTCCGAAAAGAGGGTCTAAATCCTGCTGGGCTGCAGCTAGGATTCCACCCACCTCCCTCCTTCACATCCCTCAAGGAAGTAAGGACGATTTCACCAACTTACCATCCTGAAGAATAGCTCTAGGAAATCCTGGGATTCCTTGCTGCTGGCGTTGCGGAAGGATTCGGAATACCTGACGTTGGCTATTCTGACTTTCCCACTGAGCTTCTGGGCGGCTGCAGGGTGAAGAAAAAGCATGTTTGGGACAGGAATGTGTTAGGGGACAGATGACCACATTTTTTTTTAATCCTCACCTGAGGAATTTTTTCCATTGCTTTTTAGAGAGAGGAGAGGGAGGGAGGGAAGGAGAGAAAGAAGGAGAAATGGAGAGAGAAAAAGGGAGAGAAAGAGAAATACATCGATGTGAAAGAGACACATCAATTGGTTGCTGCCTGCACGAGTCCCAACTGGGGCTGGGGATTGAACCTGAAACTCAGGTGCACGCCCTTGCCTGGGAATTGAACCCGTGAGCCTTTGATGCATGGGCTATTGCTTTAACCACTGAGCAACACTGGCCATAGTCACTTCTAACTTAATAATAGTATTTTCATGTTGGCCGGGCAGAACATCAAACTAGGCTGACTTGGACTCTACAAAGAAGGAACAGCGCCCGACACTCCCAGACACGGCCCGCAGACTGGAGGACACCAGGACAGAGCCCGGCACAGGGGAGAACCTCGTGGAGGCCGTGGAACAGCGCAGCCCCGGCAGCTCTCTCCTCCCTGCCTGTGTCACTCTCTGTGCACAGCCTGTCCAGGTAATTTGCCAGCAAGTGGGGTTAGCTCTGAGAGTGAAAGGAGGCACGTACATAGTCCATTGTGCCAGGGCCTCAGGTGCACACCGGCTGTCCTGGCAAACCCGGACATGAGGTGGCCTTGCCAAACCTCTGCTCAGAGCCCTGTGCCCAGGACAGAGCGCCTGGAGGTCCCAACACAGTCAGCTCTTCCTCGCCCCTACAGCCCCGCCCTTTGGTCCAGGCCGCCCTGCTTCTGCACCGGCCAGTTCCACTGGGATCTTCCTCAGCACAGGACTTCCAGGGGCGCGGGGTACAGAGCTGGTCCAGGATGTCACCCGGCCGCATCCCACTCCTGCACAGCAGCCGTCTGTTCTCATGCAGCCCTTCCCCGGGCGTCTGTGAGGCCCCTGCTACGGGCCAGGCCTCTGGGCAGCGAAGGTGGAGGACAAGGCTCTCCCCCTGGAGCTGAGAGGCGCCCCCTCAGAGGCTTGCTGCCCCTCCCCCCGCGTGTAAGACAAGCCACAGCGCCATCTCACTCCGCATTCTGGATGAGCCTACACCCCAAGTGCTCAGGGTCACTGCTGCATCTGAGGCCACCGGCCCAGACTCAGGACAACGGGAGCGTGCGGCCTGACCTAGAAGCCGCCAGGAACAGGACAGTGCACAGGTGAGAGCGGATGCCGACCCACCTCCGGCACCGGCAGCTCCTCCCCCCAGTGAAGGTCCAGTGGGTTAGAGCTTCAGAGACCAGACTGATGCTGACCCGAGGCCACCCTGCTGGGCCATCCGGCCGACAGTCACCCCGCTTCTCCAGGTCCCACTAACTTGCACAATAGCATCATCGAACACCTTTTCTCTATTTCCCAGCCCATAGCTAATTAGAACTTTAAAGATATAAACAAAAATTCTAAACTTTCTAACTGCATTCCGATAGGTCACCTTAGGCATCTCCCAAGGGGGTGCACCCCACCTTGGAGACACTGCCATCACCTCCCGGACAGCCGCCCGAGATCTGAGGACTAACCGCAATATCAGGCCTGCCCTTTGGCTGTTCAGGTAAGTTAGACTTTCAAGAAAACATCCGCTGACAACTGCCAGAGAGGAGAAGAGAGGAATTTTAAGGTCTCAGCCCACCCTCCACACCCCCCCCCAGCCCCTCCTGCCCTGGTTCCCCCCCCCGCCCCCCGCAGTGCCCTGTCTGCCTGCAGCCCTGCTCCTGCCACCGCCATTCCCTCAGGGGCAATCGGGGCTGGCAGCTGCCACTCGCATCCACTGATAGCACTGAGCGATTAGGGCTGGAAGCAGGTGTGAGCGTGTGCCGGGCGGGACCGTGGCACACAGGAGCAAAGAATTTTCACTAACCACCAGAGACTCGCCCCAGTGACACCGACTGGCGCCTCACCTTGGTCTGGCACCGCCGCTCACCTGCTCTACCATCCCACTGCAGCTGACACCGGCCATGTTTCATGTGTGCCCCCTGGTGGTCAGCACACGTCATAGTGACCAGTTGTTCGGTTGTTCGGTTGTTCCTCCGTTCAGTCTATTTGCATATTAGCCTTTTACTATATAGGAGCCCAGTGCACAAAAATTTGTGCACTCGGGGGGGTCCCTCAGCCGGGCCTGTGCCCTCTCACAGTCTGGGACCCCTCAGGAGATGTCCATCTGCTGGCTTAGGCCTGCTCCCCGGGGGATTGGGCCTAAGCTGGCAATCAGACATCCCTCTGGCTGCCCCGGGAGCCCTCAGGGGATGTCCACTTGCCAGCAGGGAGCAGGCCTAAGCTGCAGTCGGACATCCTTAGTGCTGCTGAGGAGGCAGGAGAGGCTCCGCTGCACTGGCAGCCATCAGCCTGGCTTGTGGCTG
Organism: Myotis brandtii; assembly: GCF_000412655.1. Classification (NCBI taxonomy): domain Eukaryota; kingdom Metazoa; phylum Chordata; class Mammalia; order Chiroptera; family Vespertilionidae; genus Myotis; species Myotis brandtii. The sequence goes on along the minus strand of NW_005371804.1, from coordinate 1,649,339 downwards.
AGCAGAGCTCCCTCTCTGGGAGTGCACTGACCACCAGGGGGCAGCTCCTGCATTGAGCATCTGCCTCCTGGTGGTCAGTGTGTGTCATAGTGACCAGTCATTCCCAGTCATTCTGCTGTTAGGGTCAATTTGCATATTACCCTTTTATTATATAGGATATGACTACTAGAGGCCCAATGCATGAAATTCGTGCAAGAGTAGGTCTTCCTTCCCCCAGCTGCCAGCACCAGCTTCCCTCTGGCACGCAGGACCCAGGCCTCCCTCCAAAGGACATCTGGTCTAATTAGCATATTACGCTTTTATTATTATAGGTGGTCAACAATCAGTGGCAGCTTATCAGAGTCTGCGTGTGATTTTCTCAATTCTATTCCCATCCCTTTTACTCTGCAGCCCTAGGCTCTGGGGGCCATTCACAGACCCACTGTGTGTCCATCTTTCTGTTCTCCTAACTCCTGAAAACCAAATGCAGGTCCTGACAGCTGACTGAGTCAGGACCTCTGGGCGCTCTGGGTGGGGGAGTGAGAGTGAGAGTGAGAGTGAGAAGTGAGAGTGATCAGGACGAATGGCTGATGCTCAACTGCACCACCCACATCGGCCCACATGGAGGGCACAGGTAGGCGGGTGTCCACAACCTTGTGGCAGAGCCTGGAGCTCTTTGCAACTCCACCTCTAACACCTTTTCCCAAAATGAGCTGCCTTCTGTCTGGCTGTCCCATGCCGAGCATGGGCTATTGCTTTAACCACATGCTACAACATTCACCTAGGAATGTTAAGGAGATCCTGGTGGCTATTTTTAGTGCTGGTGA
>NW_005371804.1:1646622-1648368 GCF_000412655.1 Myotis brandtii | reverse complement strand
TCCCCCAGCACACAGCTCAGCAGCGAGCCCAGGAAGGCGGCACAGCTCTACCTGGCCCTGTATTAAAGCCCAAGGCCAGGCGGCCCTCCAGGTCTCCTTAACCACCTCCCATGTTTCTATGGAAACCCAGCAGCCTGCACGTAAATGCAGCTCTTTCAACCCTGAACCCACAGAAACCCTTTTTCATACGTCTCCCCTCCCTTAAAGAGCAAGGGGCCACCAGCGCTCTGGGAGCCCATTACCTGTCCTCACGTTCAGGTGTGCCCTGGCGCTTTCTTCCCCACATGCTCTGGCCACTATCTCAACCAGGTGCAAGACACCGGGCTCCAGGCCCCACAGCTGCAGACTCGTGTTCCGTGTCTCCAGGTGCACGGCGGGGCTCCGCGTGGACATCAGGGTGAGCTGGAAAGTGGGGCGCAGGGCGAGATCTGTCACCCACGCCACGTGAAAGCCGGTGCTGGTCACATTGGAGACAGTGACCCTTCCGATGGGGGCAGGAACTGGGAAGTGGATACAAACGCTGAGATTAAAAACCAACGTTCCGAGGAGAGAAGAAAGGAAGAGCCTCGCCCCCAGGGCTAAAATCAACTGCACAGCTCGCTCGGGACGTCCTCAGGGGACGCCGGCCCAGGGAAGTCCTGTGAGGCCTTGCCGCAAGCAGAGCCCAAAGGGGCAGGTCCCCGGACAGCACCCCTGCCCCTTCGGTTTGGTGTCTGCCTCTGAGGTCCCCGGACTTCCCAAAACGAAGGCCTCTGGAACAGGTTGTGAGTGGCTGCTCCAGAGGGTTCATGCCCCTCACCCCCTGGGCAGACTTTCCGAGGAGTCAGCATAGTGGCCACTGCTGGCTGCAGAATCATTTTTTACAGGGGGCCCCGAGGCACGCGACAGCACTGGGCTACGCGGGCTGACAGTTCAGTCTTAGAAGCTGCCGGCTCAGCAGAGGAACTGCATCGAACAGCTACTTCCACTTGGATGCCGTCCAGAGCCGGGCCAGCCGAGTGAGCTCACAGGGTGGCAGCGTGGCCGCCCTGAGGGAGGCATCACGGCCAGACCATCTCCTGCCAGAGCTGTCTCCTGAGCTGTCACCCGTGGGCCTTGGCGAGGCTAACCCCTCTACGTGGAATGTATAATGTGGAGCTGCTGAGGTCAGCGAGGCTGGAGAGGGGCAGAAATGTGGGGGGCCCAACACAGCCGGGGGAGGTGCCCCACAGTCTCCTCCAGATGCCTGAATCCCTGCCCCAGATGTTGGCAAATGGGAGGCTTTCGAGGCGGGAGGAAGGGATAGAGAGAACACGGAGACCGAATTCTCGTTCTAACTATACCCGTAGCCGGCCGCCCAGGGACAGGGCTGCTCTGCACACAGCTTGCCGAGCCTTAAAACGAGAGATCCACCTGAGTGTTGCTAAAAGGTCTGAGACGACAGCTGCCTGAGCCTGTGCCGCCAGAACTCGCGCTGACCACGTGGTCCCAGTGCCCCTGGGACACACCATCCCAGGCACTCACCACAGGCCGGGGTCTTCAGAGACGTGGGGGTGGAGGCCAAGGGCAGGTCTGGGGAGCCGGAGTGTCCAGGGTCTGTGTTCTGCGGCCATGTAGGGTCCAGAGGTGCAGGCGCCATGCCCCGCGTGGGGAGGCTGGTGTGCCACACGTGGCCAGTAGGGCCCTCGGCGGGGCTGGGCCGGGCGTGGGACTCTGCAGTGGCGTTTCTCAGCAGCCATCCAGAGGCCTCCAAGAGGCTGTCCCTGG
>NW_005371804.1:1596786-1646536 GCF_000412655.1 Myotis brandtii | reverse complement strand
CCTGTGCTGTTCCTGTCCTGCCCGACCACGCCACTATCCCCCCTCCTGGGCGGGGTCCCTGGGGTCTGGGCCTGGCCTGCTGCAGGGGTGCCCCACAGGTGCCCGGGACTGGGGGACAAGGCAGGGGTCTCCAGGCCAAGGGCTGTTGTTTCTGTGCCAACAGCTGGGGCTGTTGCCCTTGTCGCCAGGGACAGCGCACCTTCCAGGAAGCTCGCCACGTCACCTGCTGGGACACGGCCACTCTCAGATGGGGTGTCTGGCCCACCAACATCTCAGCAAAGCCCCGGATGCCACTGATGAGCGAGAGACCCCCAGGTGGACCCCAAGTGGGGCCACAGGCTGTCTCGGTGACCAGGAATGTTTAATGTGGCGTCACCCAAGCGACTCGCATGGAGGGCCAGGAGGAGCCTTTCCACTTCATACAGGAGGATGCTGGGGCACCAAGAGCAGGTGTTGGGGGCCCAACACAGCTGGGGGATGTGCCCCACACCCACAGTCACATCCCCGGGGTGGGAGCGGCGGCGGGGGTGCGGGGGGCTACCGAGCCAGGACCTAGATGCAGGGCTTGGTTCCTGCAAGTTCACACGAATCCATCCGCCTTTGGGAAATGGAGTGATTTCCCCAGATGTGTGCTCAGGGGGCGGACTTGGCGCTGGCACCGGTGCCCACCTACTGGACACATGACTGAGAAGACGGAGAAGGGAAGCTCTGCCATGTGGGGGGGGGGCGGCTAGGGGCCCAGCGGGCAGGGAACAGAGCTCCTTCCTGAGGACAGCTCTCTGCCAGGGCTCCCAGCCAGAGCCTGAGCTGGGACGGCAAAGGCGGCCGAGCCCTCCACGGCCCACCCGCGTCCAGGGCACACACAGCTGGCCCGTCACAGCACGTGCATCCGTACGGGCCTCCTCCTGCTTCTCACTCGGCCCTCCAGGTGCTCCAACCGATCAATCAGAACCGGCCCCCCCACAACTCAGGGCAGATGTTTGGGCCCCACATCAGGGCCTTCTCCTCACTTGCCTGGGCTTCTCTAGCCTCGGGCTCCAGGCCACCTGGGGAGGGCCCCCTCCTGGGTGAACTCTTTCTTCCATAAAAAGATGAAACATTATATTTTAAAACTGCACTGGTATAAAGATAGGCTTCATTATTGATAGTCACTACTATTATTACATTCATTCCTTTCCTTTGATTTTTAAAAAAACACACACATTTCTGTGGGTTCCTAACTGTATGAGGAGCCCTCGACGCTGTGCCTGATGGAGAAGTGGGCCTTACCCCACGCCCAGGCCCGCAGGGTGGGGGCCAGCCCCGCGCTGGGGAAGGGGTGGGTGGAGGACTCACCCACGCAGGCCCGGCCAGCTCGGGAGGGGTTGGCGTCCTTGGCTGTCAGGCACCGGCAGGTGTAGGAGCCCTCGAGGTTGAGGCACTGGGCTGCCGGAGAGCAGTCGTGCTCCCGGCTGTCGGCACACTCGTCCCAGTCTGTGGGAGGGAGAGAGACGGACCGGAGCCCGGGAGAAAGGCCAGAGGCTGGTCAGGAAATGGACGGGAACAGAGCAAAGTTCTTCCTGATGGTCTTTCAGGGAATCGCCCAAAGGCGAGGCCAGGGTGAGTGAAGTGCCCGGGTGTCCCGCACCCTTGGGAGGAGGCTCTGCACAGATCCTTCCCCAGAGGCCTGCACTTGCACCAAGGCCACGGGCTAAGCCTGATGCGCCGACCCTCCCCGCTGGCTGGCTGATATGGGGCAAAGATTAGGGGATGGTGGTTACTGTTTAAGGCAGTGATGGTGAACCCTATGAATATATTTCTTCCTTGTTTAGTCTTTGTTCCAGACCTAAATCTCTCTAATGTGTCAACATGCCCTAACACTTAGTGTTCAAGAAAGAAATAGGACAATGACGGAGCCAGATGTATATTTAAATGCCATTTAACAAAGAAAAATCAACCAAAAAAATGAGTTCGCGTGTCACCTCTGACACACGTGTCATAGGTTCACCATCACTGGTTTAAGGTATGAACACCCACAAATGTGAATATATTTCTTCGTTGTTTATTCTTTGTTCCAGATCTAAATCTCTCTAATGTGTCAACATGCCCTAATACTTGGTGTTCAAGAAAGAAATAGGCCCTAACCAGTTTGGCTCAGTGGATAGAGCGTCGGCCTGCAGACTGAAGGGTCCCAGGTTCAATTCCAGTCAAGGGCATGTAATGGTTGTGGGCACATCCCCAGTGGGGAGTGTGCAGGAGGCAGCTGAATCAATGTTTCTCTCTCATCGATGTTTCTAACTCTCTATCCCTCTCCCTTCCTCTCTGTAAAAAAATCAGTAAAATATATTTTTTAAAAAAGAAAGAAAGAAATAGGACAATGACGGAGCCAGATGCCCAGTTAAGTATCATGTGAGCTTTCTCTGACATGGACAGGAATGGCCCCGGAGCACCCCCTCTGGGAAATGACTCTCAAAGTCCCCATGTCACCAGGAAGCCCTGAGCCTTCTGATTCGGGCAAGGAAATGTCAGGTAAGCCCCTGTCCCTGTAAACACCCAGTGGCCCCCGGCCCTGGCTCACCCACCCACACCCAGTCCAGCCCTGCCTTTTCCCATCGGCCACAGCCAGGACTGGCATCAGGCCAAAGTGAGAAACAAAATTCACAGGAGCACCATTTCCTTCTTTCTCCCGCCCTCTCCGCTCCCCTCTCCTGGACCCCTGGGACCACCACCCGTACTTCCCTACCTACTTAAGAAAGAATCTGATGGTCCGTGCGTTTGGACCCATGGCTAATCAGTAAAGGGCTACGTGCAATAAGCACAACAAACCTCCAGGAATGAATATCTCAAACTGCTGTCCAGGCTGGGGGGCCCTGGGGCGTAGTTTCCCACACTCCCAGAATTCCATCCTTCTGCCCACCCAGCTCTTGGGGTCACTGCCTGCCCCACCTCCCCTCCCTCAGGGGAACAAGTGGCTCCAAGCAGAGTCACCTCGGCTGGCAGGGCGCGCTAGGGCCCCGAGAGGGGCTGGATTCCCGCATGGGGGTGGCTGCGAGGCCCTCTGCACACGCCTCCCTGAGCCCGGGCAGCGTGCCCGATCGTGCCCAGTGCGCCACAGGAGCCGGCCGGGCTGGGGTCAAGTGAAGATAAGGGACGGGGTCAGTTCTGTACAGAGAAACTGCAGCTGATGCTCAGGGGCCCATGTGGTTTTCAGTTTTGTTTCATGTGATCTTCACGGAAGCAGCTCCCTGGAGACCAGCAGGCTCACTCGTCAGCTGATGCAACACTTAAACACACACACCACACACACATACCACACAACACGCACACATATCACACACCACGCACACATATCACACACCATGCACACATACCACACAACACGCACACACATCACGCACATCACACACACCACCACCACCACACACACCACATACACACACCACACCACACACCATACACACACCTCACACACCCCACACACACACCCCCACCACACACACCACACACCATACACACCTCATACCACACACCCCACACATACACCACACACACCACTACCACAACACATACATCACATACACACACACATACCACACACCACACACACACCACACATACACCACACACACACCACTTACCACACACACACCACCACCACCACCACCACACACACCACACACCATATACACACCTCACACCACACACCCCACACATACACCACACACACCACTCACCACACACACCACCACCACCACCACCACCACCACACACACACCACATACACACACACTACACCACACACCACACACCATACATACCCCACATACCCCACACACACCACACCACACACCATATACACACCATACACACTCCACACACCCCACACACACACCACTCACCACACACACACCACATACACACACACCTTGCCTGGGCTCTTTTGCAGACAGGGCCCTGCTGGCCTAGCCCCCAGATGTTCTGGAACCCTGCCCGATGACCAGCCCGCAGGCAGCGCCAGGGTGCTGGGGGGTGGAGGCCAGAACGGAGCCCAGGCTGGCCCGGCAGCAGGGCCCCGAGGTGCTCAAGGTCCCAGTGGAGATCTGAGCTCAAATTGCAGAGCACCTGGTGTCACAGCTCAGCAGCGAGCCCAGGAAGGCGGCACAGCTTTACCTGGCCCTGTATTAAAGCCCAAGGCCAGGCGGCTCTCCAGGTCCGAGGGAGAAGGCAGGCCTGCAGCAGGTAGAGCCGCCGGTGGCCTCTGGATCTCCTCACCTACCTTGCACCAGCGTCCCGCTCTGGTCAATCTGGAACACTGTGCTTGCCCACAGCCGCGGGAGCATGGGGGCCAGCATGGAGACACCCACGGGGAACTCGGGGTCCTGCACCGTCACTCTGAGCTTCGCGACCACACTCCCGGCCTGGAGGGACACGATCTGCAGCCTCAGCTTCCCCCGTTTGCACAGGTCCGACACCGCCGGCGGGAAGGCACTTTCAACCTGGCCAGGGAGAGGCGACAGCCCTTGTGAGAGCCGATTTTCCATCAGCATCCTTAACACCGCCAGCAGGGCCCAGGTGTGGCTGCAGATGGGGCACAGGATCCATGTGTCCCCTCCAGGACCAAGAAGAGGCACCCAGCAACCAACCTCTTGGGGCAAGCAAAGGTCCCCCAGCTCACTGCACCCCAGCCGGGCTTCCCCTGGGACAGTGGACCGGGCGTTGGTGAGGACGGGCAGTGACCACTACAGTCCGGCTCTCTGTCGTGGAGCATGAGAGATGCAGTGCCCTCTGGGTGCTCTGAACATCGGTGTGGAGGCAAATTGTGTGAGAGAGAGACAAGGGGGCTGCTGGATTACGGATGGATGGATTGACTGACCAAGGGGGCCCCAAGGAACAAGCTCGTGGCTGTTTGGCACTGTCCCCCCCCTTACAGGTCTGTCTCCCCCAGGCAGAGCCAGGGGCTCAGGGCCAGCCCTGCCGGAGCCAGGGAGACAGCAGCCTTGCCCCCCGCTCCTGCCACACCATTCCTGCACACCCGCCAAGTCCAGTGCAAAGCAGAGCGGCTTCTCTCAGAAAGTTCAAAAACCAATTTTCCCTCTAGGTGACTGCGGAGAGACAGCCCTCCTCTGGTCTCTCGCATTTCTACACATTTTGCAAGCAGAGGCAGAAGCCATAACTGCCCTTTTGTTCCAGAATATCGTTCCGAGACGTTTGTATGATGAACAGCCTTAGGGGAGAGAGATCATGGCGCAAAAAAGGGCAGATTTGTTCCCTGTCGGAGAGAATAAAGGTAATGTCTCCTTATGGAGTAAGGCTTAGTCGGGTTTGCTCACAGCCCAGTTACAAAGGTTCAGGCTCCCCAAGCTTGGGGATTCCCTGCTGTGATGCAGACCTACTGCGTGCATCACCCACCTGGGCCCTTCTGAGTCACCCCTGTGGGTCCCAGGGGCAGAGGGGGAACTGGCCCCAGCGGGACGCTCACACTGCCTGCTGGGCTGGACAAAGCCCTCTGTCTCTAACCCAGGCATCTCGTGTCTTCTGCCAGCACCCAGGCAACAGGAAGAGGCTAACTTATTTGTTTGCAGGGAGGGTAAAATCTTAGCCCTTTCATGGTTCTTGACTGTTTATGAAGTCACTTCTTTCTTGGTCCTCCCAGGCTGGGTGCTGATGTGCCCCTTTAGCCACAGGGGGTGGATGCCTGGTCCCTGCTTAGCGTCCCGATGAAGCTGCTCCCCAGTGGGAAGACCGAGCTCCCAGGTCCCAGGGAGGAAGTTCGACAGGAAACCCAGCTGTAGGATCAAGTGGTGTAGATATCTACATCAGTGGTTGGCAAACTGAGGCTCCCGAGCCACATGCGGCTCTTTGGCCCCTTGAGTGTGGCTCTTCCACAAAATACCAACTTCTGCGCATGGGCCACGAAGTTTCAATCACACTGTACATGCGCACCCACACATGGTATTTTGTGGAAGAGCCACACTCAGGTGGCCAAAGAGCCGCATGTGGCTCTCAAGCCACGGTTTGCTGACCACGGGTACCATTTGAATCCAAAACACGTATTTCAAAGACGGTTTGGCCCCAAATCTAGATTAAGTCCCCCATAAACGAGGAGGGGGGAGTATTTGAGCAACGGCTTATGTGGGCTCCTCGCTCGGAACATCAGGGACAGCTCGCCACGCCCGCCCTTGGCTTTACCTCCTGAAGCAGCTGCCGGGAGAAGTCCCGGTACTCGGGGCTGCCATGGTCCAGCAGTGGCTCGGTCACGGTGCGGTTCAGGATCCTCACTGTGACTCCAAACACACGGGCCTCTGGGACAGACAATCGTGCACATTAGCTGAAGCCCAGTGACCCAGCAACCCACCGTTTTCTGTCAACGCTTTCCATAAAGCCTGTGCTTTGAGGGAAATTTTAAAAAAAATAGATCAAGTCCTGCACCACCCAGGTTCCACCGTGGCCAGGCCAAGGGGGGCTCGAACCATGGGGCCGGGCAGGAGTCAGCCACCTGGCGGAGTCATGTGGCCATGCCAGCTGCCTTCCGGACGCCAGAATTCCCAGTTCATTCCTACCCGTGTGTTTGGGGAAAAGTTCTCTCCTGGCGCTGACACAGTGGGTGGGGCATGCCCTTGAAACATGCACCGTGTGGGAAATGAAGTGCACCTTCTGCAGGTTTCACATGGCGCTCAGGTCCTGGTTTGGGGAAGTTACACACTCAGCCCTGAGGGGTTAAGTGTGACAGAAGGTCTTGCAATGCCTGCAGGACGCAGGGAGGGGAGCGAGGGAGCCCATGATGGTCGTGACCCCCAGACATTGCTCAGAGGACACGGAGCGCCCGCCGCCCCACTGGGATGGTGGGCCAAGCCCATGCCTGCCCCTGCCTGGTTAGAAGAAGAGCCACAATTTGAGTTTCTGGGGCAACAGAATCGGGATAGACAGACCAGCTCACAGGTAACACACGGTGTTCAGATGAGGGCCTCACCGGTTCTGACGGTCAGCGTAGCGGTGACATTGGTCCTGCAGGCCTGGTAGCTGGTCTTCACCCAGTACAGCACCCCGGCCTCCAGCCCTGTCACCTCCAGGGTCATCGCCTGGGTCCTGGTGCTCCTGAGCGGCTCCTTGCCCCTGGAAACCTGCACGTGGAAGGTGTGGTTCTGGGTGGAACTTAAACCCCAGGACACTTGAAAGCTGCTGCTGGTGACATTGAGGATCATGTAGTCTGTGATGGGAGGGCCGTCTGTGAACACACAGAAAGAGAAGAATCAGTGGACATCAGAGAGAAGCAGCAGAAGCAAAGTCCACAAGTGGGACCCCTCAAACAAAAACGTTTCTGCACAGCAAAGGAAACCACCCACGAGACGAAAAGGCAACCTAGGGAATGGGAGAAGTTATTTGCAAATCACACATCTGGTAAGGGGTTAGCATCCAAAATGTGTATGAAACTCATACAACTCAACAGCAAAACAAAAAACAACCCCAAAAAACAACAAAAAAACCCCAAATAATCTAATTACAAAATGGGCAAAAGAATCTGAGTACACATTTCCCCAAAGAAGACATATAGATGGCCAACAAGCCCATGGAAAGATGCTCAACATCACTCATCATTAGGGAGATGCAATCAAAACCGCAATGAGCTATCACCTCACACCTGTCAGAATGGCTGTCATCAAAAAGACCAGAGGTAAGTGCTAGCGAGGGTGTGGGGACAAAAGGGAACTCGTGCACTGTTGGTGCAGCCACTGTGGGAAACGGTACAGAAGTTCCTCAAAGAACTAAGACTATAGAGCCGCCACATGATCCAGCAAGCCCACTTCTGGGTACTTTCCCGAAGGAAATGAAAGCACTATCTCCAAGCAATGTGTGCGCCTCAGAGTTCACTGCAGCATCGTTCACAAGAGCCAAGACATGGAAACGACCTGAGCTGTCACTGCAGCTGTGGTCATTATGGTGTGTCATGGGCTGAACTGCATCCCCCGGTATTCACAGGGTGAAGTCTTAATTCCCAGTACATCAGGATGTGACAGTATTAGGAGACAGGTCTTTAAAGAGGTAACTAAGTTAAAGTTAGGCAATTAGGGTGGGCCCTCCTCCAATCTGACTGTGTCCTTTTTAAAAAAATATGTTTTGATTGATTCCAGAGAGAGGAAGGGAGAGGGAGAGTTAGAAACATCAATGATAAGAGAGAATCATTGACTGGCTGCCTCCTGCACGCCCCTTACTGGGGATCGAGCCCACAACCCAGGCGTGTGCCCTGACCGGGAATCAAACTGTGACCTCCTGGTTCAAAGGTCCATGCTCAACCACTGAGCCACACCAGCCAGGCTGACTGTGTCCTTTTAAGGAGAGCCAGATTCAGGAACCAGGCTTCTTACATTTTCATATGAAAATCCATGTATTGGGAAGCAAAACTCTAATATAACACCTTAGCATGTAATCTATAATAATAAAAGGGTAATATGCTAATTAGACCAGACATCTTCTGGACGTCATTCCGGATGTCCTTACTGACAAAGACAGGGCCAGAGGGAAGCCAGACCAGGTCCTGGGTGCCTGTGGGCGGCCGGAGGAGGGAAGCCTGGGTCCCGGGTGCCAGAGGGAAGCCGGTGCCTGCAGCCAGGGGAAGGAAGGCCTACTCTTGCACAAATTTTCGTGCATCGGGCCTCTAGTATTCTAATAAAATAATTAACATATATTTTTATATTCAAATATAATCAATCTCTGTTTTTGAAGAAAAATCCTGGCATACAACAGGCACCTAAGGAATATGAATTATGTAAAAAGTAGTTTAGCCCTCAGTCTAGGCACAATAATTCTTACATCAGAATCTGAGTGCTAAAAAAAAAAAGCAAGTCATGAGGTTTTTTAAAAACCCTTTGGCAAACCCATAGTAAAAAGACACAGTTCAGAAGTGACTAAAGTTTCCCAGAGCCCTTCATAAAAGGCTTCATAAAGCATGTTTTCTAGGATCATGAAAACAATTCCATCTTTCCAGACAAATGTGTATGTTTCCTTTCAGTAAAAAAAATAAAATAAAAACCAGTGTAATTCAACCCATTTTCCTTTTTGCCTTGGCTGCCAAGAGGCTCAAAATCAAGGTTAGTGCCTCACCCTCTCCTATGACTCAGCCCTGCTGTATCTTCCTCCAATGAAGCACGGAACTGGCTTTTATTTTTATTTTATTTTTTTAAAATATATTTTATTGATTTTTTACAGAAAGGAAGGGAGTGGGATAGAGAGATAGAAACATCGATGAGAGAGAAACATCTATCAGCTGCCTCCTGCACACTCCCCACTGGGGATGTGCCTGCAACCAAAGTACATGCCCTGGAATCGAACCTGGGACCCTTGAGTCCGCAGGCCGATGCTCTATCCGCTGAGCCAAACCGGTTAGGGCGGAGCTGGCTTTTATTAATGGGGATGCCCCATGGGTGTGTGCTTCCCTCCTGCGAGCCCCTGTGGATCCCCCTCAAAGCAGGTGGAGATAAATTACAATGAGAACAGCCCTCCCTCCCAGCCTTACTTGGATGGGACTGGGGACCTCCACCTAAATTCTCACTGTGCCCTGACAACGCTGCCAGGATGGGAGGTAGAGTGTGGTTGATGAAGACACATCTGTCCTTTTCAGACTTCTGCCCTCCAGAACTATGAGAGAATACATTACTGCTCTTTTAGTCTTTTTTAAAAAAAAAATAAAAATAAATTTGATCACCTTCTTTTGCTGTTCTTTTTACCTTTTTTCTGCTGGTTGACACCACCAGGTGTGTGGCCCTTGGTTACAACAGCCACAGGAAACGAATCCACCTCCCAGCCTTCTTTAACGAGTTTTCAAGGCAGCTGTTGGCTGGACAGCCACTTGGAAAATTGTTCGTGTTGCTGCAGAATCAGCCAGCTCCTGCCACACTCGGCCAAAGCCCTCTGCTGTAATCAGAGCTCAAGGCCTGTTAAACTGGACGTGATGCCGCTGCCCCTCGTGCTCGAACCCGATTTTAGTCCTTCATTAGCCAGGACACTTGCTCTCGCAGCCCTTTAGCTTTTTGACGCCCCTCGTATAACGAGGCCCTTGAAAATAGCACCCAACCCCTGAGTCTGTGTGACCCGAGGACACTGCTGCCATGTGCCTCCCCGACCTTCGTGTGGGAACGTGACCTTTACCTCGGTGAGCACATTGGAGTCCCTGTGTCCCTGGGTCTGGGCTTTGTTTCTTTGGGGCAGCCCTGACCCGCCTCTGGGGAAGCAGGAAGGAGCCTGGGGGGATGCTGCCTTTCCCAGGGTACCCTGGTCAGGCTGCTCCTCTTTTCCCTGGGGCCTGTCACCTTGAGACCTGACCCCGTAAAGGTAGAAATGCTGAGGATGCGAGCCAAGAGCCTGAGCATTCAGTTAGGGATGAGGGGTCTTGGCTCGGTGAACGGCCTGCCAGCCTGGCCGCCCTGGAGCGGGCAAGCCCTGCCCTGGTCAAGCACGCGTTCAGGAGACGGTTCTTTACGGTGCTGACCAGCTATTTGGCTCCAGCGGAGAAGGGGACCATGGCAGACGGAGTTAGGAGGGTCCTAGAACAGTTCCACCCCGTCCGAAAAGCAGAGCGTGTTCCTGGAACGTCACATGCCAACCAGGCAACATTTCCTACGGTCTCTGTTTTGTGCAAGAATCCAGCTGCCCCGTGTGTCATTAATCGAATGACTAATTTCACAAGAAAAGCATGTGAAATTTGTGCTGTATTTTCCACGGGTTTGTACCTCTAAACCGTTCCAGCAGATTGCTCATTTATATTAGCTTCTAAATTTAAACCATGTGCCGCTTCCCTTAGCAATATGCGATTGGGATTCACTCTGTTTCGGAGCTGGCAACGCTGGGTTCGCCTTTCCTGCCCGGTAGGGAGTGAAGCCGGGCAGGGCAGCTTTCACTTCACCTGTGGGACAGCCCTTTATCTGGACGGAACCTTGTAACTCAGTATCCAGGCAGCATGGCAAATTCTGGCTGACAACATCCCTAACTATAAATAGAGCCTAATGTCTTTTTCAGATTACTGACCAGAGTATTTTCAAGAACTGATTCCAGTCTTCTATTCTCAGTGACGGACAGGACTTTCCCCCCAGAGGCCACAGTGCAGATCCAGGGTGGTCTGCAAGGGAGTCTGTGCAGGCCCAGTTGTACATGGAGGGCACGCACAGTTCTAATTAGACCCACATAGTGGAGGAGTGCCCTGTTGCTACAGGTGGGCTGGTGTGTTCACCACTCGACACTCAGAGATCCTAGGAACAGCCACCATTCAAACCTCCCTCTTTATTCACTAATATTAGATGCTAGAGGCCCGGTGCATGAATTTGTGCACAGATGGGGTCCCTCCTGGCCAATCAGGGCCATCTCACCCGGTCCCAATCTAGGCCAATCGGGGCCTGCCGGCTGCGGGGAAAGACCACAGGAGGTTGGCTGGCCGTGGGAGGTTGGCTGTGGGAGTGCACTGAGCACCAGGGGGCAGCTCCTGCATTGAGCATCTGCCCCCTGGTGCTCAGTGCGTGTCATAGCTACTGGCCAGTCCTCTGATCGTCTGGTCATAATGGTTGCTTAGGCTTTTATATATATAGATGTGTTGTGTGTCCACTATTTGCCACGTACAGGACTCACTGGCAGTGATCAGGAGACCTGCCCCGTGGAGCTTCATCCTGGAAGAGGTAGAACATTCCAGTGATGAAGGCTGACCCTCCAGGTCCTCCCCGCGTCATCCTGCAGCCTCCACCCTCACCCCTCCATGGCAAAGCGGGAAGAGTCAGCAAGGACCCTGCACTCATTATCCCATTGAGCTCTGGGTCACCTGAGGAAACAGTCCACAGCCCTAGAACCCTGGTCAGCTCCTGATCCTCCACATGAATGGGGGAGGAAAGGGCACGGCCACTGGCTGGCACAACACTGTGCAAGGGCAGCCTCTGGGGGATGCACCGTGGGGCAGTTGCCTGGCAGGGTTGTTCTAAGGATTAAATAAGGTGATGCTGTAAAGGTGCTTATTGCAGAGCCCGCGTGACTTACATGCTAAGCAGCTCTTGACTATGTTACTATGAACTGTTCCATTCCTTTAAAGGGGATAGGACATGCGGATTAAATGAAGTGATTCAAACATGAGTATGACAGTATTCTCCATAACCGCTTCACACTGCTAATGGAAGTTCTAGTTTCTATAGCAGAATGTTGGAAGCCACCTTAATGCCCCCCATGAGGCAAATAGCTAAGACATTATATCACTGCTATACGCCATCACTATTACTCAACCATCGAAATTAGGATGATGAAGACCAGGTTGCTTCTTGGAAGCCTTTACAAGACATAATGGTGAGTGAAGAAAGCAGAATACAAAACTGCACGCATAGCAGGATTTAAATAGGGTAGAAAACCTGGAAGAGAAGAGGGAAAAAGAAAACTGTTTGCTGGCGCGCTGAGACTGGGGGTGACTTATCTTTCCACTGTTGCTAGAATATAATAAATCAGATTCTGCAATAACAAGAGAAAGTTTTAGTGGCCAAATTGAATAAGCAGTATCTGCTCTAGGCTGAACTCTGAGAGAGGTACCGAGTCCATGGAGTCCCATCCTGCAGTCTCCTGTCCCACTAATGCCCAGTCTGTGGTTTGCGCCCAGTTGTCCTGGGAGGCCTGGTGTTTGTCTAGCAGACACACCTCCCCGCCACACCCACTACCTCGCCACCAGCCACCTGCTTCCGGGACCCTGCCTTCACTTTCCTGCCTTACCCCAAGCCACTTGCATTGGGATAAGTTGCTCCATATAATAGGAAACCCCACCACATAACAGGGTTTGACCCCCATCAGGTGGACCCTTTGTGTAGGAAACATCTATGGTACCTCAAGCCCAGGCCTCTTCATTGTCTTTGCTTCCCCATCACTAGTGTCTGAGCCTTATCCTCAAGGTCACCCTCTGGCTCAGATGGCCAAGGGGGCCTCAGCCATCATAATCCTGTGCTCAGCCTGGTCTTAGCAGGGCCTATAACCATTAAGCAGTTTTCCTCGTTCCCATGGAAACTTCTGCCGTGTCTCATTGGCTAAGACAAGTCACATGGCCACCCTGCCTGCAGGAGAGGTAGGGAAACCTATCTCTTCAACTAACATTTCCACACAAAACGCAATCTAACTTCTGTCACTAAGGAAGGAAAGAGTGGATTTGTGGTCTGCCATGACTACTCTAGTCTGTTCTTCACCCAGCATAGCAGGCACCGTACCTGGCGCATTACAGGAACTCAGAAAAATGTGTCCTATAAGTGAATGAATGAATGCTCACTCACTGGCCCCTTCCGGTCCAGCTCACCGTCCAGCTGCACCTGCAGCCTCACTCACCTGCAGACAGCCCTACAGGCTGTGGCCACCGAGCTTCTCCTGACCACACGCTGGCCACCAGAGCAGCTGCAGGTGACCGTCATCCCAACTGGGGAAGCCCTGGGGGGAGGGGAGACGTCCAAGAGCAGCTTCCCAGAAGAGAGAAAGCTTGACTGGGCGCCGCAGCTGCAAGAACCAACCAGGGTCTCTCCCATCAGCACACGAGCCTGCTCTGGCATCAGCCATCTTCCATCTTCCAGAAAGGCCCTCCTGGGAGTCTGCGCTTCCTCCAGGCTCTGCTGGGTCTCTGTACCTCCTCCTTGTAAACACTCCTGAGACTGTCTTTCCTACTGTTCTTCCCATCTCACTCCGTCTCTTTGCAAGCCCCTCCTCCTGTACTGACTTCTAAATAGCGGGGTTCCTCAGCCCCAGGCACCAGGCCCCCCTTCCGGACTCCCAACCATGCCCATAGTGAAATGCTACCTGGACGCTGATGACCCCAGATTCCCGTATGCAGCTCAGTCAGCATCCTGGCCTCTCCACTCAATTTCAACCCCTTCTCCATTTAAACAATTATTGTTAAAAATAATAATGACAACCCTAGTCTTCCCCCAACTCATTCAGGAATTGCCATCTATTACACTGTTCGGCCAAAACATCTGCATGCTGCCTCCTTTCTCTCTTTCTCTTTTACATCTAATTAATCAGTAATCCCAGGGATGGTCCAGGTTACTCCTGGGCCCAGTGTAAGTATTAATGAGGCCCCTTCACTCTCAGCGTCCTGATTTAAACAATAAATTACACAGGCATCCTACTCATATGCATCACGCCTGCCTAGCATCTGGCATGCTCTCCACCGAGTTTCCTGAGAGCAGAAATGATGATTTACTCATACGTGTTTCTATTACCAGCATCTCGCAGACTGGTTCAATTGAAGAAAGAAGGTGAGAATAGCCGGGTATGAGAGCCAGAACAACCTACAGAACCAGGGGACTGTTCTCTGCCCATGAGCCAGCCGTTCATCTTTGCGAGAAGAGAGGATCACTGTGGTCCACGGTCCATCTGAAAAGGTTCCTTAGCCAAGACCTGTGACGTCTTACCTTCACACGTGCCGTCCAGCTTCTGGGGAGACGAGGCCGGTGCTTCTGGGTGGCGGACACACTGGTATGAGCCCTCCGTGTTTAAACACAGTTCCCTTCCAGAGCAGGCGTTGAGTTCCTCATGCAAACATTCATTCACATCTATGGAAAAGAAGAGCAGGTGAGAGGCACCCACTGGTCATTCTCACTAGCCTCCCAGTGTTTGTCCTCTGAGCTGAGGAGTGGACGGGGCAGTGGGCCCCGGTGTATCAGAAAGCCTGCAGAGCAGCTGGCCCGCGTCTCAGGACACATGCCGCCCTCGCCTGCAGCCGTCACCTGCGCTTGGGTGGCTGCGGTCGCCTGAGCCAATCGCTTTGGGGCTGTATTGAGTCTGAGGGTCATGAGATGATGGGTCCAAGCATCCTACCCGAGAACTGGTCTGGTGGATGGGCTCCTTTCTGGACTGAGAAAGGGACAGAGCAGCCCCTGGCATTCAGAGGTGACCTGTCCCTCACAGCTGGGTCCTTCCCTCTCCTACCGACAGAAACCATCTCAGAACACACAAGGCTACCCTGTGACCAGGATAAAGTGAGACAGAACCATGCCTCTGCATGGTTTTACCAAAGCCAGACACACACAAAAAAAGACCACCTTGTTACCCACAGAATGTCACACTCACCCCTTGGGCAAAAGGAGTGGCTCTTAGTTTTTTTACTAATTATAGCTTATCTTCAGGCAAATTTGCTCCTCTTGTTGAGATACCCAATCATAGCATCCCCACTTTCTGACAGCATCCAATCTAGAACAAGGCCCTGGATCAAAGCTACATACACACACACACCCAAAAAAATACCACACCCAGTCAAAGCCCACATCCCATAACAGATTCTCCCACCTGACCCCTCCTGACCCAAGCCCATGGCCTGCCTTCGCTCCCTCCCTCCAGTGCTACCCCGATCTGTCAACCTACAGGTGTGTTCCTGTCTCCGGCTGGGGGCCTTCACAGACCACCAGGCACTTCTCTTATTGGCACGAGTGGGTTTGGTCCTCAAGCACATGTGTGGATTTTCAGGGGAATTAAAGATCCAGGGCCTGGCATCCTTGTGTGTGACCTTCACTGTCCTAGGAGGAGCTTCCCCACAGCAGCAGCCACCCTCCCAGGGAGCAGGGGACTCAGGTCCTCCTGTCCGGGGACAGGACGTGCTGCTGGCGCCGTGGGCGCGCTCACACCCCACCACGGCTCCTTCCACGTCCCACGGCAGCTGAGCCAGAGGCCATGTGGTCCACAGCCCAAAGCATTTACTGCCTGACACTTTTCAAGTGTTTGCTAACCCCTGATATAGACCAAAGGAAAAAAGGAAAAGAAAAAGAAGGAAACACCAGGTCATTTCTTCCAGAAACAAGTCCACATCTGTGCGCTTCACCAAATCCAACTTAGTACGAGTTCTGCTGACAAAGCCTCTGGGTACAAGGATGTCCTTGGCGAGGGTGGGGAAGAGGCAAGAAGGGGAAGTGTAGGAACCTGAGAACTGAAGGGAGAAATCCTTGTGTGTTCTGGGGTCTGCTCACCAGCGCCCACCTGGATGGAAGGAGAAACCCGGCAATTGAGCGTGTGGCGGAGACACAGTTTAACTTGGTTTGGACCAGATGGGCTAACGTGGGTCAGCCCGCCCTCACCTGCCGGATTGTTTTTCCACTCCTCTTCCCCACCCCCCGCCCCCCGCCCCAAGGAGAGGACCAAGGGAAAGCACACCTTGCACCTGGATGTTGATCACCTCATAGACACGCTTCACGATGCCGTCCAACACCGTGGACACGTTGGCCACGGGCACCGGCCGCGGCAGGCCCAGCAGCAGCGATGTTGATCACCTCATAGACACGCTTCACGATGCCGTCCAACACCGTGGACACGTTGGCCACGGGCACCGGCCGCGGCAGGTCCAGCAGCAGCCGCGACACTGTGGTCGAGGTGTCCCCACAGGCCGAGTGCAGGTGGTAGACGGCGGCGTCCAGCGGCCGCAGGGCACTGGTCACCTGTGAAGCCAGAGTTAGAGCGTCACCCAGGGAAAGTGCCCCATCAGACAGACAGGGAGCCGGAGGCCCGGAGAATTTAAGTTAATTGCGCATGCGCCATTCTGGTCTGCAGAAGAGAACCCCTACGGTAGTTTATTTCTGTCATCAGCCCAGTGAAAGCCTGCAAACCAGATTATAAATACTTCCGCAACGCTGGTTGCCATGGGCTGAATAGTGGCCACCCACCCACCCCCACATCCTTATGTTGAAGTCCTACCCCCAGGACTTCAGAATGGGCCCTTATTTGGACATAGGGTCTCAGTGGGTGTAATCAGATTAGGATGAGGTCATTCGGATGAGCCTTTGCCCAGTGTGACTGGTGTCCTTACACAGAGAAGAGATCTGGACACAGAGACAGACACCGATAGAAGGAAACGCTGTGGGGACACAGGGAGAAGACAGCCACCTACAAGCCACGGAGAGGGGCCTGGGAGGGACCCTTCCCTCACAGCCTCAGAAGGAGCAGCCCTGCCCACACCGCGATCTCAGGCCTCCAGACCCGTGGGACCCTAAGTGTCTGTTACATAAGCCCCCCAGTCTGTGGCGCTCTGTCACGGCCACCCCGGAAAAAACACCCGTCAGCCCCCGGGCCCCATGGTCCCCATCCTCACAGCTCATGACAGAGGATTATATCAGGAATTAGAGAACCGGACGTCAAGCCATGGTCTCATGTTGCACATCTGACTTTTTTAGCTTTCGTGACCCCTTTTCTCATTTCATCCGAATCCTTTTTGCTCCAGCCTGATATCTCTTTAAGCTCTTTCCATGCACTGTTTAAACCTCACAGCCACTGTCTCCGACAGGATTATGACCATTTCTAGTTCAAGGAAGTGGTATCTAAGGCACAGAGAGGTTAAGTAACTTGCCCAAGGCCACACAGCTGATGAGTGGCAGCACCGGGATTTGAACTCAGGCAGTCTGGCTCCTGAGCCATGCTCTCACTGGCTATTTGGGCCATCTTCTTACCTGCCCTAGCTGGGCCATCTTCTCCTCTAGCTGGGGCAGGTAAGGAGGTTTCTGGGGGATGGTGACCTTTCAGAATGCCTCTCAAGTCACTTTACTGGACAGCCCAGAGCAAGGTGAGAGTGTGTGCCACCTGTTCTGTGGGAAAGGGACCCAAGTCCGGGTCTACCCCCTCCCCGTCACCCATGGGACACATCTGTGGGATCTGAAGGTCAGGCAAAACCAACCACAGAGTGTGTGGGGCCCAGTGCAGAAGCAAGATTGAGGGCCTTGCTCAAAAAGTATGAAGCATCTCAAGAGGCAACACCAGAGCATTAAACAAAGTGTGGGACCTTCTGAGCCTGGGCTCACTCCAGGGGACACGGGCCCATGTGGCCCTGAGGGCAGACCACACCCTGGAGAGACCTCCATCCGTGAGGATGGGCAATGGCCCGGCCACCGCCGGGTAAAGTCATCCTGGCTGGAAGGCTCTGCAGTGTCAGCAAGTGTGAGCTGTGTCTGCAGCAGGAACAGGTTGCCCCTCAGGGGACATGTGGCCTTGTTCAGAGACATGTGTGGCTGTCACGGCTAGACATGCGTCTGGGTGCGTGTGCAGAGAGGCCAGGCATTCTGTGCAATCCCATGATGACAGGCGGCCCCCACCACAGAGAGCCATCCAGCCCCGAACAGCGATGGTGCCGGGTAAAGGTCCCCATCCAGCACTTTCCAGCACGCTGGGGATTGAGGGGGAAGCCAGTGAGGGCACAGCTCTGGGGCCCAGGCCGTCTACACTGGGCACCCTTTGGTTTAAGCAACAGCCCATTAGAAGATTAGGGGTTCCATGTTCTATCCCATGATGGTGTACGGCTTCAACGCCATGTGTGTCAAACTTCAAACTGCACACTTTTGGGTGTGCCCTTTGTTGCACATAAATCACACCTCTTTGAAGCTTTGTTTTTAAATTAGGAATTGACATCTGCTTCAGAGCCGGGCATTCTACGTTCACTCGTGGAACCCCTCCCCGACCCCTGGTTTGCGCTGGCGCCAGCAGGGCGGCCTGCGGGCTCGCCCGCCCCTCACCCACCATGGAGTGCAGCAGCCGCATGTGATCCAGCAGCCTGGCGTCCACCTGCTGGAGTTCCCCGAAGTCCATTTTCACCAGGACGGTCACGTTGTACCAGGAATGCACCGAAGTCCCCTCTGGAGCTGCGGGGGCCACAGGCTGATGAGCTACAGGCCCAGGGCCAGGACCAGGTGGGGCCACCAGAGGCCCTGGGCTGAGAAGGGGGACAGGAGGCCTGGGAGGCAGGAGCTGGCCCGTCTGCATTCACCCTCCTGCGGGAGGGGGGCTGCCGCTGGCCGGCATGGGACACCTCCCCCACCTCCTGTCCCACACGTCTCTGACATTGTAACATTTGTAATCTTATATATACCACATACTATACTTTTGGAGATATGTATACTAGATAATAATGTGTGTCATATGTATTTTATAGGATATGTATACTGTGATATATAGTAAAATAGCATAATTAATATATGTGATATATAATACTTTACATTATTTATACAACTCAATGCAAAAAATCTGCCGAGAGACAGCTGGTATCTCAAAAAACTCGTTAGTCGGGACACTCGTAAGTCAAGGCCCCACTGTATACTAATACTAGACTATATTATAACATATAATGTATATGATATTTTCCTTTTCTTTTTTAATCCTCACCAGAGGATATGTATTGTTTTTTTATTGATTTTGAGAGAGAGAGAGAGAGAGAAACATTGATGTGAGAAAGAAATATCCATCGGTTACCTCCCAACTGGGGATCAAACCCATAACCTAAGTATGTGCCTTGCCCAGCACATACTTAGGTTATGGAATCAAACCTGCAACCTTTTGGTGATAGGACAACATTCCAGCCAACTGAACCACCCAGCCAGGGCAATGAGTACGATATATTTATCCTTAGCTCTGAACCTTGACCAATCCGTTCTCCTGGGGGCAGCCACGGTCAAGACCAGAACCTCCCAGACCAGACAGGCATGCCCTGAGGGCTGGGCCACGGGCCTGCCAGGCAGGTGCCATGAGCAGGATTTCGGGCCCCTGTGGCGTTTCAGGAGCAGCTACCAGTCAGCTTCCAATAAGTGCCACCTGCTGGGACTCTAGGGCGCCCCAGGCAACTGGGGAAACAGGTCACTGCTCTGCCAGGAAGGCCTGTGAGCGCTTCTCCCTCTCCTTCCCCTGAGGCGTCAGTGTCAGAGACATTGCAGAGACGTTGCATTGAGTGGGAGTGGGATGTGCCCACACACAGCTGTGGACTCCCCGTGAATCATGACCTTGGCTGAGGTTCCTGGAAATCACTCCCCTCCCCCTCCACCCCAACCTTCACCAGATCGGGACCGGGCCCCAGCTGGGCGGCTGCCTCACCGGGCGCCTGCTTTGCTGCAGGTCTCAGTCCCACCTTGGGGTGCAGGAGCCACACAGCGGTGGCCCCACGAAAAGGAACAGCATTTCTGAAGTCCAGGGCAGTCGGCGTCCAGGGTACACAGCACAGTGGATGCTCCCTGCTCCTCCTGCGGGCAGACGCCGGGTCTTGATGCAAACTCCCCGGACCGATTCAGGGCTAGGGGAGAGCAATTAGCAGTTAATGGTGTCGGCAATAAAAACCAGGTGAGCTGCTCAGGTTGCACCTCCAGGTGCCTCCGACGCTCATTCCCTCTGTGGACCGAGGAGAGCTTAGGGCAGCCGCTCGAGGGCAACGGCCAGGTCTGGGCAGTGCCATTCTGATATCTAAAGTCCTGGAGAAATTGCCACACAGGGACTGGCTTTGGGACATAAAAAATGGGCAAGTGGTGCCACCCAGAGAGCCACTGGGACAGAAGTTCCAGCGTCCCTGTGGGCCCAAAACCAAGGATTGCTTTCTCCCCATCCTAAAAGCCAAAGCCTTACAGTTAGGGAGACATGAGACTAAATGTGAGGTGGCTCCTGGGACAGAAAAATGACATTAGGAGGAAAAACAGGGAAATCCAAATAGTGTGCAGTCGAATGAACAACAATGCACCAACGTGGGTTGCTTCGAGGGGACGTGTATACGATGGTGACACAAGACACTAACACGGGGGACCCTGTTGACGGGTCTGGGGAACTCTGCCACCTTTGCAACTTGTCTGTCAATCTAAACTATTCTAAGCTAAAAGGTTTACTTAAGTGAAAAGAAAGTATAGGCCACCAAGAAAAAACAGCAGCCAAGAATGGTTGTCAATCACAACAGACGTGTTTTCCAGTTCGAGTTCACCTTGCCCTGACCGCTGTGGGGACTCCCTTCCTCCCTCCCCACAGGGCTGGCGCTCTCGGAGAGCCCAAGAGTACAGTCAACAATCCCAACTTGGTAGAAACTCAGAAATCCGCTTCTCTTTCCACTATCTCATTACGGACAATGAAACGGGGCTGCTCCGTGCCTGGCACCCCAAGGTCAGTCACGGTGCTAGGGGACGGCCCACAGAGGTTCCTGTCTGAGCGGCAGCACCGAGGCCTCCTGGGCTCAGAAATGTGATCCTTCTGGAATGTCATTCCCACTCCCACCACCTTCCCGGGCCAACTCCTTCCCCAAAGGGGCCCTGGTCTCAACCTGGGGGACGGGGAGTTTGGGGTAGTCTCTGGGAGCAGTGGGGTCCTTCTGCCACAATGATGGGTCCGTGGTGAAGGCAGGCTGAGGGGAAGCCAGGGTGTCACTGCAGTTGGCTAGCAGCGGCTAAGATGCTCAGTTCGTGCCACACCCAGCTGTGTGTAGCGGTGTTTGCACCATTGGACACTCATGGCAGCATTATGTACAATAATGAACACTTGGAAGCAGCTAGATGTGAAATGGTGGGAGATTGCTACATGCTGATACATCCATGTGAGGTAATGCCATGTGGCCGTTGAATCATGCTGCAGGACAGTATTTATTGACATGAAACGTGGCCCAAATACACTGCCAAATGGTAAAAGCATGTTACAGAAAAATCTCAAACAGGGTGACCCCCCTTTTGTAAAATGCCCGCCCTAATGGAGATAGAGGAGAATGTTCACAGTGGCTCTGCTTTGGGGAGCAGGGCAGCTTACTGGTGATGTCCCTGTGATCTCTTCTGTGTCCCAGATTTTCTGCATGGCGTGTGCATTCTTTTTTGTAATGATAGTACAAAGATACATTAAAAAAAAAATAATGTCTGAGTTATCATTGCCTTCCAAAGGGTGGGTTTCTAGAAATTGAAAGCCATTTAGACCGAAAGGCTTGTCACTGTGTTCTCATAACGCTCTTCCCTTTTTAGTGAATCGGCTGTTGAGTGGGAGGGGAAAGGAGGAAGCTCATCTGAGTCTCCCTGCTGCCTGGAGATGAGACCTGTGAGCTGAGAGCCCTGGGTTGCCAAGACACAAGTCTCCCCAGGCCCAGGGGGACCTGGAGGCCCACCTGTCCTCCCCAGATGCCCAGGCTGTCCCCATAGCTACCACATCCAGGGTCTGGCCTCTGGCCCAACCTGTGCAACGCAACCAGTGGGTCGGGGGATCCCTTACAGAGACTGATCTCTTCAGTTTCCAAAGAGCCAGCCTGTTGCTAGGCTGCTCCGAATGAGCTCTAATCAAACAGTCAGGCTCTGAAGAAGGAGCTTTAGGAGGAGGAGGAGGCTGTGTTGCCAATGCCCCTGGTGTAAATGCTTCCACCACGGGCAGTTCCAGCTGCCAATGCGCTGGCCCTGAGGTGCTCAGCTAGTCCCCCCTATACCCCCACTCTCCTTATTCTAGCCACACCTCTACTGTAACTCCCCAGAGCAGCCCTGCCCATGGGACTCTCACCTGGTGAGCTTCTAATTAAAGGTGCTAACACTTTAAAAGTGGGGTTGATGTCCCATGAGAGTCATTTCCTGGTGGCTGGTTTGCTTCGGGGAAGAAAGATGAGAGGCAGGTGGTGGGGGAGGAGCACCAGCCCTCCCTGCCTCCTCTCCTCTGGGACTTGACTTGTTCAACTCAGCAGGGCAACAGCCCTTACAGAAAGGTCACCCTATGGTGGGCGGGGCTGGTGTGGCTCAGCCAATCCTGGACCCTCCTCCAGACCATTGGACCTGGGACCTCACTAGCCCTGACCACAGCCAGCAGGTTTGACCTGTGTGGCCTTCACAGGTGAAGACAAATAGAGCAGGGCCACACCTGCCTTTTTCCCTGGATTCTGATGCTCCATACCAAGGTTCATGGGCCCCAAGGTCTCCACAAAGAATGGAACCCCCGCCCCCCAGGAAGAGAGGCGCTCCCAGGGCATGGGCAAGCAGCCCAGCTGGCCACCCCTTCGCGCATGTGCCCTGAAGACACAGAGAGAGGAGAGGGGGCAGGTGTCAGCACAGGAAGAGACTCCTTCTACCCAGCACCTGGGCGGGATCTCCAGGGGACAGCCCCGCCCTCCCTTCAGCACCCCTTTAGAGAACCAACGGGAATGTGCAACTGGCTCCAAGCCATCGCCCTGAGGTCGGCTGGCCCCATCTGGTTTTTATTGGTGGTGGCAGTGTTTGTGACAATGGTTTCATTTGAAGACACAGCCCTGAGCTGTCAGGACATCCCTGTGCCTGGCCCTCTGAGCAGGTCCGTGAACAGTGGCATCCCTGTCCCTGGGAGATTCGTCTTTGTTTCCAGAGTTTCCGCGTGGCTGGTGTACTCATATTTGTAATTATAGTAAAAAGATACATCTCAATAAAGTGATGTCTGAGTTATCGCTGCATTCCTAATGCTGAATTTAAAAATAAAATTTAAAGTCACTTAGACTGAAAGAAATATCGTACGTGCCCTCAATGCTCTTCCCGTTTTAAGGCCTTGGTTGCTGAGTTGTGTAGGGGACCTGAGGGAGGACGCTCGGCATTACTCAGCGTGCTGAGCCCACGCAGCCTTCTGCAGGTCTACAGGACACAGGCTACACCCTGTGGCCCCTGGGGTGTGGTGGCCACGCCTTAGCCTCGGGTCCAGGATGGGTCAAGTGGGATCCCCTCTCAGACCCGCCTTCTGCACCCTGGAGATGGTAGCCCTCACAACTCAGGGTGACCCCGTTGGCACTCACTGAAGTCACACTCTTCCCACTTCCCCTCCATGACGGATGGGGACAGAGGTACCTCTGACTGCTCAGAAACTCACTTGAGATCTGGTATTGACTCAGATGTAACAATCACCACTACCCACACACACTCACAATGAACCCTTTCCCCTGGAAGAGGTTTTCTGGAAAGTTCACTTCCTGCCAAGAGGCTGAGCCCTGAACCCCAACACAGCACAGCCCACCTGGCCTCAGACACTGGCCCAGCACACTCGCACCGGTCACCCTGGTAACCGCCCCGAGAATCTTCCAAACCACACCGAGGAAGTAAGAGGACTTGGGGCCTCTGAGCAGTTAGGAGGTACTGAGGGGACCCCTTCCATCTCTTTCATATATTGGAGTTCAGATTAGGATTTCAGATTTCAAACAGGGATCCACTACCACTTTTAAAAAGAAAAGGTGACTGCAACATTGGTTCTCAAATTCAGCTATGGGTTAGTAGCTTGGGGAGCTTTAAAAACATCCCACCACCCAAGCCATGCCCCAGGCCAAGTCCATCACAATTTCCAAGGTCAAGACCCAGGCAGCTGTGTTTTTAAAGCTGCCCAGGGGCCTTTGGTGTGCAGTGAGGTCTGGGTGCCAAGGCTCCTGAGCAAAGGTTCTCAAACCAGAACCCTGGGCCGGCAGCATCAGCACCACCTGGGACCTTGTACTTCACCCCAACCCGCTGGATCCAAAGCCGGGGGTGGGCCAGTGATGTGTGCTTGGGCAAGCCCTCCACACGATCCTATGCTCGAGGTTAGGAACCAGCGTTTCAGAAAGATCTAGTAGGTTCAGGGCTAGTGGATGTGATCAGTAACGATCCCAAGGCTCATCAGGACGCCCAGGGAGAAGGAGGTGGGGGAGTGGCCCACAGCCCACCCACAGCCCTGGACTCACGCAGGACGCAGTAGAGGCCCAGCTGCTCGTAGCCCTGGCAGCAGTCGGTCACGTTCCTGGACTCAGGGACGTCCACGGCCAGGTACCGGGTCTTGTAAATGGTCTTGGGGCACCGCCTCCATGGGATCCACCCGCCGCAGGGGGCGTAGGTCACATGGGACATCCGGACGGCCTCCACTCTCTGGACATTTTGGGTCACGCTGTAGTTGCACAGCTGGTAGCTCAGCAAGGACAGGCCTTTGTCTACGAGGGAGCAGGGAGGATGCAGGAGCCAAAGAAAGAACAAACACCAGAGTCAGATCGATGTGAGGGGTTATCTGGCTTCTGCAGAAGCGAGTGAAACAAGATCCCTGCATTAGGGTCCCCTCGGAATCTGCCCACCGGCCCACTGAGAAGTCAGTGCAGCAGCGGAAACTCAAAGGGATAAAGTGTAAACAGAGACCTGCCCCCTGAGAGACCCTCCTCTACAGAACACGGAGCAGCCACTGGCCGAGCCGCGCTGTGCCCAGCCCCAGGTACACAGGAGAGAGACACGGGGAGTCAGACTTCTAGGGCTCAGGGCCCCATTTTCAGCTTCATGCTCTGTGATCCTGCAGCCAGGAGAATCTTGTGCACGTCTCAATCTCCATGAGCCACAGTTTGTCACAAGAGAAGCGCATCAGTAACAATTCGCACAATAACTATACACTGAAGGCCTACTATGCACCAGGCTCAGAGAGCAATCACACCCTTTTAAGGAATGAGATGGAAGATAAGTAAAGAGAAATCTCAAACACACGTGAGGAATCACAGATGGTCAAGTGCCGTCTGACTGTTTCTGTTGTCATCGAGAGATGAGGGCATAGTGCCCGCTGTAGGATGACACGGGGCTTGTGCCCATGGCCCTTCATCAGCATGATCACTCAAGGCTCTGACCCTGTGGTGCCCACTACCATCTCCAGTCCCGTGCCTCTTTGTCATGGACACCGTGGCCTTGGGGCATCCCATCTGCCCAGGGAGCTCTTGTTGTTTCACGTAGCAGGGACTGTTATGAGCTGAACTGTGTCCCACACCCACCCAAAGTTCATATGCTGAAGTCCTCACTCCCAGTACTTTAGAAGGTGACCTTATTTATAAATAGGGGTTTTGCAGATACAATTATTTAAGATGAGGCTATATTGTAGTAGGGTGGCCCCCACCCAATAGGACAGGAGAAATTTGGACACAGAGACAGGAATGGGCCCAGGGAGAAGGCCACATGAAGATGAAGGCAGAGATCCAGGTGATACTCTACCAGCCAAGGAGCCCCAAGAGGGCCAGCAACCAGCAGGAGCTGGGGAGAGGGTCGGGCAGGGTTTCTCTCACAGCCAACAGGAGGAACTAGTTCTGCTGACACCTTGATCTTGGACTTCTGGCCTCTAGAACTGTGAGGAAATAAATCTCCACTGTTTTAGTTCCCAGCCTGTGGCACTTCCTCCAGGCAGCCCCAGGGAGCTCAGGTCGCCAGCCCCAGGGAGCTCACGCCGCCAGCATGGGGCTCTCAGTGCAGGATGAATGCAAGGTCTGAATATACTTCACACTTTCAGATTCTCAACCTCTGAGCGCCAAGCTCTATGAGACTGTGCAGCCAATGGGTAGGTGCTCCATTTGATAGTGTAC
This sequence comes from Myotis brandtii, assembly GCF_000412655.1. Classification (NCBI taxonomy): domain Eukaryota; kingdom Metazoa; phylum Chordata; class Mammalia; order Chiroptera; family Vespertilionidae; genus Myotis; species Myotis brandtii. The sequence continues at coordinate 1,620,528 of NW_005371804.1, read as the reverse complement.
AACCCTCAGGGAGAAGCTGGGTTTCTGGAGAGGAACTCAGGGATGGCGGCATAAATCATCTTCATCCCCAGCAACAGGCAGCACCCCTGGATGGTCTGCCTCACAACAGTGCCCAAGTGTGCAGACAGCGAGACAGACGCAGGGGCTAGCGATCCCCGGGAAGAAATGGACTGAGCCGGCCCTTGGCCCGGGCTGGTGGGAGAGCCTGCAGCCTTACTCTGGGGTGAATGCAGTGCTGACTTAGCCCACCCCAGAGCGAGCCCACCCCACAGCCATGGGAACCACTGGCTGCCTCCTGGTCACCTTTGAGGGTGGCAGGGCCTCTGGGAGTGGAGACACCTGCTGCCCGTCTCCGCCAAAAGGGTGGGCGACAGTAAGCTTTGGGAAGGGATGGGAGGCCCGTTGGTAGGTGGGTGGGGCAGGAGAAGTCAGCCTCTGAGACCAAGGTCACTTAGCCCAGAGCTTAGAGGTGACTTGGGTGAGGGGCTAGGGACAATGGCCGCCGTGAAAGTGATCGACTAACAGGACAAGGCACAAGGACTTCCTGCACGGAGAATTCGGCAAGGTGGACCTGGATCTTGTTTTTCTCGTCTTCACCCGAGACAAGATGCCAACCTTCATTAGTGGTTGGCACCTCGTCCTTATCTCCAGAGAGTCACCAGTCCCAGCTGGTCATTAGCACACATGCCACACGCACACACACCTCCCGTGAAGCTGCACTTGGGAGCGACTTGTTTGGTTCTGTTGTTTACATTCTCCCGGAGGCCACCGGGTCCTCTCCGAGCCCAGCTGCTCGGCAGAGCCCGGAGTAGACACCCCTTAGCAGATCCTGCCATTCAATAAATCCCTTCGGCCCTAACCGGTTTGGCTCAGTGGATAGAGCGTCGGCCTGCAGACTGAAGGGTCCCAGGTTCGATTCCGGTCAAGGGCATGTACCTTGGTTGGGAGGTGTGCAGGAGGCAGCTGATCAATGTTTCTCTCTCATCGATGTTTCTAACTCTCTATCCCTCTCCCTTCCTCTCTGTAAAAAAATCAATAAAATATATTTAAAAAGTAAAAATAAATCCCTTTGAGAGCCATCAGCTTGGGAGCCGGGGGTCCTGGGCTCTAGTCTCAGAGACGGGACCTCTTTGTGCTCCAGAGCCTGGGCCCTGGGGTCAGAGGACCCAAGTGCACACCAGCTTCACAATCACCAGCTGGGTGGTTCGGAGCCCACTTCATGCCCTCCCAGTGCCCCAGTCTTGTCACTTGTAAAGTACTAGCTATGCCCTGGGTTGTAGGATTAACCGAATGAATGCCTGCAAAGGCAGTACCCAGCACCTAAGACCAAGTAGATGGGGACTCTGAGCATCACTGAGCTTCTGTCCCCGGGTCCTCACATGCACCATGAAGGGTCACGCAATACCTCCCAGGTCTCCTCTAGCTCCGCAATAGTCCCGCTCCTTCTGGGCTGAGCTGCGTGGTTCACATGCTACCCATTCCAAAGGGGAACTCAAGTAAGAACAATCACAACTAAACCAAAATCCTCCTGTGGGTCAAAAAACTTCAAACTTGAACAAAACTGAAGTTCATTATGGGAACAGAATGGACCTGTTTGAGTTCCCAGATGAATGAGACAGATTTCAGGAGGACAATGATTTAAAGATTGCCGATCTCAATTCTTTGAAATCTGGGGCTTCAGAAATCAATGTTTTTTAGCAGCTGACCCTGTGCCTGGCAAAGGCTTTGGACAGGCGCCCGGACTCAGTTCCTCACTCCCCGGTGGGCCACCTCCGTCCTCACTTACCACTGAGGAAATGGGGGGCTGGCAGAGCCCAAGGTGAGGGGCAGCTGGACGGAGAGCCCACTTCAGGGCTCCCTGTCAGGGTCCCCCGTGGAAACCGCCCTCCGCCGGTTGTGTGGCCTTGGGTGAGGTCCCGACCCCCTGGGCCTCCGTCTCCTCTGTAAGTCGAGGACCCAAGGCTCGGAGACCTCATCTGCACCTCCTCTCAGGGTGGCTGTGGCCCTGCATCCCCCACCACTGGCGGGAATGCACAGTTCCGGGTCCCAACCATTGACTCAGAATCTGCATTTGAACCAAGGCCCCCAGGGGATTCAGAGGCACTCATGCCACCTCTTTTGTGGCTGCAAGAAAGTTTGGTGAGAAGAACAGATGCTACCCTCTCCAAGCAGACACGTCTGCCTGCCCAGCTCTCAGCGGGGCTGCCCGTACTCATGGAGACCCTCCCCCAGGGAGCTCCCTCCTCCGGCATCACCTACACTGTGAAGCCGAGACCCCTCACCTGTGAAGCCGCTGGCCTGGCTGGAGCCCACGGCGCTGAGCAGAGGCAGCAGGGCCAGCCCGAGGGTCCGGAGCATGGCCGGGCAGTGGCGGCGGCTCTGGGCCTCTCCTGAGCAGAAGCGTAAAGGGGCCTGGGCCGCTGGGCTGGAGAGAGGGCCCTTCTGCTCCCTGTGCCGCTGACAGTGGCAATGGCTTCAGAGGATGCGCTCCCAGGGAGCAGTCCCTTATGCCTTCTCATTAGCGCCTGCCACTGCCACGGCCACGTCCCCGGGGGCGCCTGCATGTCACAGCCCATTCTCCCTCCAGGCTGACGGCATCTTTGAGGAAAGGCATCTTTGGGACCCGCCAGGCTGCATCGCTGGGTCCCATCTCGTTGTTACGCAGGAAACACATTTCAGACCCGAATCTGACTCCCTCCAGCAAGTACAAAGTACTCTCTGAAGCTTATCTTGCGAACTGGCAGGAGACAACAGCGTCAAATCAAAGTGGTCCATCAGATTCAGAAAAGCATCCTTCCCACAAGCGGACAGTACAGATCAAAAGCCCTGAAAACAGCCCTCACCTTAACCCAGTGATGGCTCCGGAGGACCAGCCTGGGCCAGGACACTGTGGTCCCAGAGATGCTCATTCTCTGTCAGGATTTAACATGGAAAAGCATCAAGTGAGCATCGCAGGAGAACGGGAGGGTAAATTACCACAGAGCATCTGGACATGACATCCCACACACAATGACAGGCTCGCCTGAAGGCTTTTAGCAGCAGGAAGACAAAACTTCACACAAGTGAAGCCATGTCAACGTGGCAGCTCATACAGTCTGTCCCCATAAAGACCACGACTCTGTATGATATATACCAGTGGGCACGGTCCCAAAAGGGCCGCAGGAATAAAAGGAGCCATAGTGAGGGCGACAGAATGATGGCTGATCTCTGTTTTATGTCAGTAGCCATGATCTTGTATGTGAAACGGGTTTAAATCTCCTATGAAATGCTGCCTGGTGGGTGCTGTCTCATTCCCCTGGTGTGTTGTTTTTCGGTGCCTGGTATTGAAAACCCAGGCACGACGTTGAACGTTAGGTGAAGATCTCATTAATTCTGCTGAGAAAACTTCCAATTAGGGCAACAGAGACCCATCGTGGCTGAAGGTGCAGAAGTCTGAGTCCCCTGTGTGTGAAACACCAAGCGGTTCTTCCAGAGGGAGCTTCTAGCCTGGCGCCCACATCACCGTGGCTGTGTTGCTAGGTCTCCCATTCTCCGTGGATTAGCCTCTGAGATGACTGGCTGCTGCGTTTGCATGGTTAGCGGCTAAACGACACATGCTAGGACGAGAATACCAAAAAAGGGAGCTAGAGATAATCGCGCAGTTCAGGGGCTCAGCGCGAGTCTCCGGGGAGACAGCACCCTTTACAGAGAAGCAGGCAAGCAGGATCGACTCTCCACCCAGATAGTGCTGGAACGAAGGTTAAAAACAGTCTCAATAAGAAAAGAATACATTTTAAAGCTATAAGACAATATTCAAGAGAACAAAATTTAATGAGCACTATCAGAATAAATACAAAATATATTGTAATTTAGGGAAATCTCAATGTTTAAAAATGTGAGATGATTCTCTATGATGACATTCTATCATATCATCTCTTAGAACTTTTGGCTTCTATAATGTATAGCCATTTCTATAAAATATGCAGGTGAAATCAAGAGTAATGATACATTTTAAAACTTGAAATTGGGGCTGTGCACCATTTTCTCTCATGTTCAGGACGACCCTACGAAGCAGGTCCCTTAGCCCCACTGCACAGAAGAAGAAACTGAGGGTCAGAGAGGCCACACAGCCAGTGAGTGGGAGAGCCGACCCCAAAGGCCCAGTCCTTCATGCTCCACTCCACTCCACTCCCTGGCTGGTCACAGTGCCAACCAATAGCACATCCAGCCACAGCCTCCAAGAGAGGGTAGCAAAGCCAAGACATTTTAGCAGCTGGGCACTTCATTCTAATTTGAAATTCTCCATGAAATGTCATCACACATAGTTTCTGTTTATATTGAAACTCATATAATGTAATAAAACCCTCAAAATGGACAGTCTGTTTCTAGCTTGGTCCTCCCTCAACCTCCCTCTCATACAGGCACAAGAAGGATGTGTGTGTGTGTGTGTGTGTGTGTGTGTTAATTTCATCTACAATGGGGTCTCTTCCTCCAGTTGTTATGGAGGCATATTTTTCTGCATGATGACTGTAGGGATTTTCCACATCTGCCTTTTTCATGTGAACACTCTGAAGAGGAAATAACCATGCACTATAACTGGAGGGATGTCCCTCCAGGACATCACATCTATCACCTCCTGGGTGTGCTCGGCCACAGGTTCATCCAGCAAAGATCCCGGTTCACTCTAGGTGCAGCCTCCATGGTGCGATGCTGGATTTAAGGACACACATATGCACACTCACACTCATGCATGCACACAGACACACTCACACTCTCGTATGTATACATAATACAGGCACATTCACACATGTCCATACTCACGCATACTCACACTCATGTATGCACACTCACACACCTTCACTCTCACCTATGCACACTCACACACCTTCACTCTCCCGCACATCCACACTCTCACACTGATATGTGCATGTAGCTGTGCAGATGCTCACACACACTTGCACACTCACACACTCACACTTTCTCATGTAGGTGTGTACACGCAGACACACATGCTTGAACACTTATGCATGCATGTGCATACTTGCACTCATGTGTGTGTGTACGTGCAGAGGCACACACCCAGCATGCTCACACACATGCACAAGCACACAGGATGAGCATGCTTCTTGTCCCTGGAACCAGTGTCTCTATGGACATGAACCGGCTCTCTGCTTTCAGTGTTGGTACCTGAGCTGAGTTCTGCCTGCTTTCTCCACCTGTGGAGGGAGGGGGCCTTTCTCACCTCAGGCTCTGAGTTCTGTGGTCCTATGAACAGAGGTTCAACAGTCTCCACTGCAGTGTGTACGCTATGGGCTGAAAGTTTGTGTCCTCCCAAAATGTGTAGGTTGAAGCCCTAACCCTGAGGTCGGTTATATTAGGGGTAAGGAAGGGATTCAGGTAAAATGAGGTCATAAGGGTGGGACCGTGGTCTGATAGGATCCATGCTCTTATAAGAGGAGACACCAGAGCCCTCTTTCTCTCTCATTCACTCTCTCTCACTCTTTCTCATTCTTTCTCTCTCTCCCTCTCTCTCTCTCATTCACTCTCACTCTCTCGCTCTCTCTTCCATGTGAGGACTCAGTAAGAAGGTGGCCATATGAAAGGTAAGAGGAATCCTCACCAGAAACTGATGGTACTGGCACCTCGATCTTGGACTTCCATCCTCCAGAGCTATGAATAACTTTCTGTGTTTAAGTCACAGTCTGTGGCATGTTGTTATGGTGGCCCCAGCTGACTAAGACACTGTGATGGGAGGAGCTAGCGAGGACATTGGTGGCAGTAAGCACCTAGCACTATTAGTCTTGCTGGTTTTCTTAGACACAATCAGAGATGAGCTCAGAGCCTGAGAAAGGAGAAAGTAAGCTCCCAAGGTCAGAGCTGGCCTTGCAAGGTGCCTGTGTAGGAGTTTGCCCTGCAGACAAGTGGAAATAAAACAGGGCGTGAGAAGGGCTGCCTGGCCTCTGAGGATCACGCCCCCAGGGATCTCCCTGCCAGCACTTTTCAAGGGTCCATGCCCAGCAGCCCCAGGGTGACACAGGAAGCTGCTTGGGACCTGTGTGGCCTCAGGGCGCAGGAGAAAGTCCCACCATTGCTTCTTATTCGGCCCTGATGGTTTCGAGTTCTGAAACAGCTCAGATGAGAGGCAGGAAACAGGAAGTGAGAATGGAGGAGGGGCGGTGAAGTTGAGAGAATTCACATTTGAGAAAGAAGAATCAAAACATACGAGAAGGCAGAGGAAAAGAGAGAAATCATCAGCACAAACCGGACTTTCCTTGGATGCCCAGGCTTTTCCTTTCCAGTCTGGCTGCAGGGTCAGCTCTGCCTGCTCACTCACCCATCTCCCCAGACATCCACATGCCTTCCAGGGCGAGGTGCCCTGCGTGAGCGGGTGCCTTGCCGATGTCACTTAGATAAGGTGAGGTTCTCCCGGCCCTAAATCCAAAAGGACTCGGGTCCTGTGTGAGGGGAGTTGGGATGCAGACACACAGAGAGAAGGCCATGGAGCGGTGAGACAGGTTGGGTGATAGTAGCTGCTGGCCGAGGGGTGCCACGGAGTCCGGCCACCACCAGGAGAGCGGCCCTGCCCAGGCTGGGATCTCGCACCTCTGGCCTCGGACTGCGAGAGAACGGATTTCTGTTGTTTTAAGCCACCCGGTTTGTGGCACTTCATGATAGCAGCCCTGGGAACCTCTGACAGTGCAATGGAGAAGGCTGCCATCAAACCTAATTTCACAGCCGATCAATCACGACAGCAGGGTCCATGGATAAAAGCTGGGACCTGAAGGGAGAGGGCACAGCCTACAGAGGCTCCAGGGCCAGGAGCTTGGTGTGGCCCCGCCCCGTCCATCACACCGTCCTTCCAGCCCCAGCTCAGGAGAGGGGGGCATCTGAGGGCCGGGTCTCTCTTGAAGTGGGCATCGAGGCAGAGCGCCAGTGAGGTGGGCCCCGGGCACCTCCCCTACCCGACCCCTCAGGGTGTGCACTGGGGCCTCCGTGTCACTCAGGGCCGGGTCCGCAGGGTGGACTTCAATTGCAGCAGGAGGTATTTGGGTCAGATAATGAGGGCTGTTAAGGCTGGAATGCCTTATCTATCTAAGCGCTGTGATGAGGAGAAGCTGGCACGGGGTGAACCTGCCAGACGCAGGTGGGGCTCCCACCTGCGCCCCATCCAGCCTCTGTGCCTGTGATCACAAGGTGCCCTTCACGAGTGGGTGGCTTCGGCGAGAGTGAACAGGCACTCCGCTCCAGGGAGCAGGAGACAGGGCGGGAGGGACCCACTGGCGCTGGGAGAAGGAGGAGAAAGAACCCTCCATGGTCCTCAGGTTCCCGCTCCACCTTGACACCACCGTTCACTCCCTGAGCAGCCCGGGAAGGCACTGGGCTGTGTCCTCACCTGCAAACAGGGAACAATGCCCTTGCTCAGGGGGGCCCTAGGGCTTGCTTGCTCACAGCTGGTGCTTCATCAAGGCCAGTGTCCTTGCTTCCTCTTTATGAAGGTCAAGTACTAGAGTGACCACGAGATGACCTGTGTACAGGGAATTGTACCATGTGCCATGTCAATTGCAGTCACTGTCCATGCATGGGAACTGCTGGCCAAACAGACCCCTTGTCACTGGTCATCTGGGAACAGACAGGCAGGCAGTGAAGGCCTGGCCTAGTGGTAGACCCTTACTGGGCCCAGATGAGAGCTGGCCAGGGCTGAGGGGACTGTCCCCACCAGGGGTACAGGGAGGGGACACTCAGCAACCTGGGTCCGGTCAGGCCTTCCAAGGGTGCCCAGCAGTAGCCAGTCATGCAGGTGACAGTGTGGCAGACAGACAGCGTGGACCATGAGCACATGAATGGCACAGATGGGAACCAGGGTCGGGGTAGGTTGGCCTGCTTCAGGGAGGTCCACCAGAGGTGGCAGGGCTGGCCCTGGCCCAGAAACTCCTGGCCCTGGAAGGGTCCTGCTAATGGCCATTGTGCACCAGGTGAGCCCCTGAACAGATCACAACCACAGCACAGAGGCAGAGCTGAGTGAGGAGCTGGGTCCAGGGTCCAGGCTGGCCGGGGTCAGAGGCCAAGGTCAGGTATTTCAATTGGGCCTGGCCCGAGGAGCGAATGCTTAGGAAGGACAAGAGGGCCATTTGGTCAGGGTGGGACCAACAGGGAACTAAATATGGTCCAGTAAGCACTGGCTCAAACACGGATTTACCCCTGCGCCTTCCTGCTCTTCCCCAGCCTACAGATCCAAAGACAGAGAAACAGCGATCAGACTATTAGGCCCTTTATCTTTTATATCCATGTGAGCAAAGGGCTCCTCTTCCCTGAGAGACGCCCTCTGCCCTCTGACAGTTTGGGCCCTTTATCTTTTATATTCATGTGAGCAAAGGGCTCTTCTTCCCTGAGAGATGTTGGGCAACAACAGGAGGAATCATAGCTAAGCTACCTCTCCTGATACCCAGCCCAGTGTCTGGCATACAGTAGGTGCTCAATAAGTGCTTGTGGACTGAATGGCCTGGGATCAGCCCCCATGCGCGGTAGGGGATCACCAAGACAACCACGCAGAAGAGAGGACTCCACTGCGGCCTCCCCCACCCTTTGCCGGAGGACACCTTACGTTCTGGTAAGTAGACAGCCTAACAGAACCACAGCCACTTCCCAGAATAGACACGAGCCTTCAGGAAAACCTGCATTCCGCTGTTGCCGGCGTGGCTGCTTGCACCCCCTTTCCCACGGAGATCACAAACGGGGAACGTTAGTTTTCGGCAGCTTTCTCCAGTGACCTCCTGGCGAGGGAATCCAAGAGTGATAGGAAGTCATCCCAGATGAGAAATGGATGCCCAGGGATGGGTGCACTTGGTCTTGGGAGTATATTTACATTTAATATTGAAATATATTTAAAATTCTTATAGGGGCAGCAGTCCTCTCTAAATCAGAACATTTTCCAAATCACGGACCAAGAAAAGAATGCGCATCGCACCCCAGGACGGAGGATGGCTGGGAAACGGGCCTTCCCCCTTTGTCACCTGCTTTTCCAGATGTGCAGACCCCACCCCCACCCCCAGCGTTGCAAGAGCCCTGGCACAGGGTGGGCACTACAAGGGGGCTCTTTCTGCAAGCAAAAGGACCCACTGGAGAACTGGGCCTGAGCATTCAAACCCCTGACGGCAGCTCAACACAATGCTCGGAATGTCTCCCTGGCCGGTGGAGCCACGAGAACATTTTTCCATCCCAGAAGGAAAAAGACGACGCAGCATTTCCAGCTCCGTCTCCGGGATCTGCTGAATGCGTTAGGGAGAAACCGTATCCGCAACGCCTGGGGCCACGGCTTCCTGTGAGTGTCCCCAGGGTGTTGGAAGAGAACACGAACCAGTCAGGGCGCCCTGGGAAGGAAGCGATGCAAGCAAGAATAGCAGTTGTAGTAGCTGGAGAGTCTCCCTAACATTCATGTCCAGCCGTAGATTCAGATTGTGACCGCGTTAGGAAGTAGGACCTTTGCAGATGTGATTGAGGGGAGGCTGGAGAATAATAAGGTGCTAATCCTGGGTCAGGCTGAGCCCTGAATCCTTAGGAGGCAGAAGACACAGAGAGGAGGCAGACCTGGGAGTGATGCAGCCACAAGCCGAGGACGACGGCACCCCCAGGAGCTGGAGGAGGCTCCCTCCCTGGAGCATTGGGAGGGAGCTGGGAGGGAGCGAGGCCCTGCCCACACCTTGATTTCAGACTTCTGGCCTCCGGAACTGCAAGAAGATGCGTTTCTCTTGCTCTTCGCCGCCTATTTTGTGGTGATTTGTGAACAGCAGCCCCGGGACACTATCACAAATGGAAAGGACTGCACGCATCACACGGGGCTCAGGCGAACTGCAAGAAGATGCGTTTCTCTTGCTCTTCGCCGCAGGTTTTGTGGTGATTTGTGAACAGCAGCCCCGGGACACCCAAATGGAAAGGACCGCACGGGTCACACGGGGCTCAGGTCTGAGCCCTGAATCCTTAGGAGGCAGAAGACACAGAGAGGAGGCAGGCCCAGGAGTGATGCAGCCACAAGCCGAGAATGATGGCACCCCCAGGAGCTGGAGGAGGCCGGAAGGATCGTCCCCTGGAGCGTTGGGAGGGAGCTGGGAGGGAGCGAGGCCCTGCCCACACCTTGATTTCAGACTTCTGGCCTCCAGAACTGCAAGAAGATGCGTTTCTCTTGCTCTTCGCCGCAGGTTTTGTGGTGATTTGTGAACAGCAGCCCCGGGACACACAAATGGAAAGGACTGCACGCATCACACGGGGCTCAGGCGGGTCCTTGCCCAAGTCTTCGCTTGTTCTTCCTCCCAAGACACCTGAACGCGGATGCTGGTTTAATGCTCGCTCCGCGGCAAACCACAGAGAAGGAAATGACCTCTTGCTGAGATCCGCTTGCTCACAGAGAAGACGATGCCTCTGGGTGCTAAATTTGGCATGAGATTTTTAAATAATTTGCCTCAAGATTTCCCAAACTATTTTGAGAAAATTAGGTGAGAAAACTGTTGAGCAGGCCAGAAATATACTGAAAGCAAGCCCTGACTTCACTTCCAAGCTGCGCTCTCTCTTCCTCCCCGGCCGGTGAGCCCAGCAGAACAGCCTTGACCAGAAAGTGCCCGGAGAAAGGCAGCGTGGCCAGGGGACGGACCAGCCCGGGCCAGATCTGGCTGAGCCACAACCACACAGGACCCTCACGTCAACCTGTGAACCCAGGGATGTGGCCACACCTTCCAGGACCTTCCAGACCGAAACCCAGAGATGCAGTCATTTCAAATTCTCTTTTCTCAACGTTTATAAACTAGAAATAAAATGGCTTGTTGACCTCCAATTGATCCTCTTGGAAATACTCTTTCTTAGAAGAATGGAAGGGAAAAAAGGGATGGAGTGGGGAGGGGAAAGGAAGGAGAGGGCGGTAGGAAGGAGAGGGAAGGAGAGGGAGGGAGGCATGAGGAAGGGAGTCTGGCAGGAATCCCAGAGGGAAGGGCATGGCCTGGAGGTGAGGGCCACATTCTTACTCTTTCGCTCTATTCCCATGCTGCCTCCCCTACCCCCCAGGCCTCCCGTTAGTGAGCCCAGCTCTGGCCTTGGATCCGCAGATGTTTTGCTGCCTCTGTGTTTGGAGTTCCAGGGAGGACATCTGAGACTTTGCCCTTGTGCCTTATCTCTGCAGCCAGGAGCCTGCATGAGACCCTCCCACTTGCGACCTGAAACCCCAGAGATTAGGGGAGGGCAGGAGGGCAGGGCCCTCCCCACGCTGCATCTGCCCCCTCGCCCTGCGTTCCCCACGCACAGGAAGTTTCCGGTGATGGGACTTCCCGTTCGTTCAGGATTGCTCTACCCTGTGCCGCTGGGCAGTCCAGGATGGCTCCAGAGCACCCCAGGCAGGGCTGTGAGGCAGACACTGCAGTCTCACTGCCCCCTCTCGGGCAGCTTCTTGCTTGTCCAGGCTCACAAACCCTTGCTTCCCCCACCATGTATTCCATACCCAGCAGCCAGACCTGCCCACATGCAGACGTGATGCAGGGTGAGGGCACAGCAAGGTCAGGCCCAGCTTCTGCTGCTGATCACACCGTCCCCCACTCTGCCCTGGATACCCACTCCACCCTGCTTGCCCACTCCATTCTGGCTAACACCAGCTGAAATTCAGATTTCCCTGCGTCTGCAGGCCCTTCCACTAATTAGTTGACGTCTGTGCCGGAGGTGAAAGCATTGATAGGCAGTGGATGCACCTGGAGGGGGCAGGGCACGGGCAGAGCAGGCCTGGCGCCGTACCCAAGAAGAGTCCTCTTGGAGAAGACCAAAGGCAGGCGTGATGGCTGAGGGCAAGTGTTCGAAGGTCTGTCGTGGGGAAGGAGCACATGTTAATTCGGTGGAAAGCTGAAAATTAGAACAAGGGGCGATGACTGGAGGTTACCCCCAGGTCGCTTCTGCCCAATAGGAAAGAGGCTTCTCATAATTCCAGCTGCGCAGTAAGGGTGCCGGGTGTGCTAATGAGCTCCCTGACACAGGGAGTATTCAAGCAGACCAAAAGCCATGTAAAGTCCTGTGAGCTGGAGCATTGTGAAGGCAGGCCCTGTGCGGCCGTGGACAAGCTGAGGCCTCACTGTGGGCAGCAGGAGTAGATTGATCCATGGGCAGAGACGTTCGAAGACTGTCTCCAAAATCATTAGATCTGGAAGCCTTTGGGGTCAGAGCCACAGAAAATGCAAGGAGCGTTAGGGAACTTTCTGAAGTTCTGGTGGCGTTCTGCACCTTAATGCAAGTTTACACATTCGTCCCAACCCAGTGGGTACATGCTTAACATTTGTGCTTTTCACTGTATCTAAATTTTACCTTGAAAAACAGAAGAGCATAAGCAAATGTTGAAGTCTAGGTGATGTTACGGTGGTGACGTATTTAGGGTGGAAGGCATTGATGTCTGCAGTGACTTTGAAATTCATCAGAAACGAGAAAACAGGGGTTGAAGGATGCAGGGTAAATAGATGGGCAGAGACGTGATGAAATGAACATAGAAAATGTTCATTGGAGAATCCAGGGTGTTCACCTTCACAGTTTTCCCAACTTTTCTGTGCGTTTAAAATTTTTCATAATAAATAAGGGGGGAAAGCTGGCTCCTGGGAAGCCCTTGCTCCGAGGATCACGTACACAGATGGCTCTCCGCAGCCGCAGAAGGCCTCCCGTCTCCTCTTATGGGGGACTTTGTCGTGTTGACTGGGCGCCTGTTAAAATCCTGCTTTTATATCCTTGACATTGAGTATCCTTAAAGCAACTGCAAAAGTTGAGAGAAAAAGGTGTTAATGCTCATTTCCTGATAGAAAATGAGGATGCAAACTCAGATCAGCTGATTCCATCCTCCTATTGAGCCCAGCAGAACAGTCCGGTGCTTTTACAGAAACATGCCCTCCAGGGCAGCGGTCGCCAACCTTTCGGACCTCACGGACCACCAGTGGTCCACGGACCACCAGTTGGCGACCAACGGCTGCTCCAGGGAGTGGCTTTCTGGAGGCATCAGCTGTTAATGAATAAAGTGACAGCACCTGGAAATCAGGTCCGCTTGCAGGAGGCCATGCAGCCACTCGCCAGCTGCCTGAGAGTTCCTGCTGAAACTGACTTCTGTCCACAGGCCTTCCTGACGGCTCTCTGGGACCAGGTCCCACTGTGGTGACCTCTTGGTTGATGACCTCCAAGATGGTGACCTCTAAGGTGGTGACCTCTTGGTTGATGACCTCCAAGATGGTGACCTCTAAGGTGGTGACCTCTTGGTTGATGACCTCCAAGATGGTGACCTCTAAGGTGGTGACCTCAAAAGGTGTAACCTCTGGAATGGTGACCTCTATAAGGTGGAAACCTCTGAGCTGGTGACCTCTGAGGTGGTGACCTCTGATCTGGTGACCTCTGAGCTGCTGACCTCTGAGCTGCTGATCTCTGAGCTGACCTCTGAAAGAGCCTGGCTCCACCCCTTATCACTGAGTCACGTCGGACAAGCTTTCTATACACTATGAGCTTCATCTTCCTCTCCTGCAGGTAAGTACAGCTTTTCCAGAAATGTTTGTTTTTATTATCACTATTAAAGCACATTTAAGAAGGCAAGACCACCTTCAACACCCCATGTTGAAAAATCAAATGTGGGACCCAGGCCGGGTTTACTTAATTTGTAATGACTTCTAGTCACCCATGAAATGTCTTGGACCTTTTGCTGTTAGGCAAAACATGTTATCAATGGTAAATTGTTATTATTATTATTTTAGGTAAAAGGCTGGCTAAAACATACCTTCATTTTGCTCATGGTTCTCAGCACGTCTCACCTGCTGGAGGCTGGGGCACAGGAGGTCTTAGTCTGCGTCGGTCAGGAGGCTCTGGTCTAAATGCCTTGCTGGCTTGAGACCTGGAGAGTGTGGCCAAGAGCAATCTCATCATCACCTCTCCCGCCCCTTATCTGCACCACACAGGCCCTGGGAGATAAAGCCACCACAAAGGGCTTTGAGGTTGGGGTGATACCGCTCGGGACAAAGCATTATTTATTACTCAGTTATGGAGAGACAGGCTGATCCAGTTGAAACCTGGCAACGCACTGCTTTAATTCAGCTGGGAGCCTTTCATTCCTTCATAGCTAGGGGGAAATTTTATAATTAAATTCACGGGCAAAGAACATGGCTAGAAATCTGCCTTTGAACACAAAAACAGCTCCTGACACCAGGTTTAAGAACAGAACCAGGTGCTTCCATCCAAATCACAGACTCCGGACAGGTGGGGTCAGGCCCACAGTGCTTCAAACGGCAGCCTGGAGACAGGCCCCGCACCCGTGCTCCCGCTGTCAGCCACGGGAGGTGCCCCGGGCAGTTTTGTGGAATTTAATTTTGTCTGCTGATTGATGGGAAGGATTTGCGGATTCCAGCACTTTAAGTGAAAGCAAGGCTTCTGCCATTGGCTCTTGTCCATACTTGACTGAAGAAAGTGAAAGGAACACTTCCGCTCTACATCCTCTCGATCCTGACAACTAAGGGCAACGTGTGATCCTGGGGAGGATTCTGAACCGGAAGAGCAGCCAGAGCGGGGCATCGGATTTGCTGTAGACGACATAAACATGCAGCTCGTTTATACGACTCCATTTTCACTCACCATCAGTGGCTACATCTCCCCCTCCCCCCAGAAAGGTGTCCCTCTGTCCCCCAGAGGAAGTCATCTCTGGACAAGTCATTATTTGAACGTTTTTCAAACCTTCCAGACCTTCTCAGTGGAATGGGAAGGGCGACGAGAGCCTCCCTTACTCGTCCCAGGGAAGGAACCTGTGAGGACGAGGACAATGGGCCAGGCCAGCAGCACTGACCCTCCAGGAGGGTGTCCCCTGAAGCTGCCCCATTTCAAGCCATCCTGGTCCTGAGCAAAATCTACCATCATTTTCTATTGGTTCAAATGTACTGATGGTGGAGGTGGTAACCGAGCAGTCTCAGATAGTCACAATAAACGTTAACCAGACTACCCTAGCTGGTTAGCTGGCTCAGTGAATAGAGCGTCGGCCTGTGGACTGAAGGGTCCTGGTTTGATTCCAGTCAAGGGCATATGCCCGGGTTGCAGGCTCAATCCCCAATAGGGGGCGTGCAGGAGGCAGCAGCTGATCAATGATTCTCTCTCATCATTGATGTTTCTATCTCTCTCTCCCTCTCCCTTCCTCTCTGAAATCAATAAAAATATATTTTAAAAAATAATGAAATAAAAAATAAATGTTAACCAGGCCTACATGTTTTTAACGTTTAAAGGGGGCACTATATTTAAACAGGGACAGTGGATTAGATGAGTAATGTTGTTTCCTGATTTTGATAACTGTGTTCTGGTGCTATAAGAGAATGTTGTACATGTGTCATGAAAATATATACATAGACATTATGTATATGAAAAGATGTATACATAGAAAAAAGTTATATATACATGTGTATATAGTCATATGAAAGGATATATAGAGAGACAGTGTATTGTCTTGGGACTGCTCCAACAGAATACCACAGACTGACTTATAAACAAGAGGAACTTATTTCCACAGTCCCATGGCTGGAAAGTCCAAGGCTCTGGCAGATGAGATGTCTGGTGACGACTTGCTTCGGTTCCTGGACAGCCGTCTTCTCACTGTGTCCTCACATGGCAGCAGGGGCGAGGCGGCGCCGTGAGCTCTCTGCTCCCCTTGGACCTCAGCTCCTCACAGCCCAGCACTCTGCATGGCGCGGGATCAAAAAGTGCAATCCTGTAGCCGGGGTGGCGGATCTGATACAAATCTGCCCTTGGCAGCCGCCCGCCGGTGACCTCACACCTGGCTTGTGTCTGAGCCGTGTGGTAATGACCTAAAGCTGGAGTGGGGCGTCTCCGGCTTCAGGACGGGCGCGTTGCTCAGACAAATGAAATACGGTGGCGATGACCTCAGCATCTTAAAATAAATTTCACTTGGCCACAGTCAAGCTCCTAAGGCCTAGTAGTGTATCTTGGTATTGCTTTACTTACCTTCTAAATTCTACGATATGCAAGGGGTACCTTTCAGATGGATAAGAAGTGGTGAGAATGTCCCCCCTCTCGCCCCCACCACCACCACCACGTACAGCCCACCCCACAGGGCAGTCACACTGGACTGAGCACGATGAGGTCACCCAGCTCCCCGCAGACGTGGAAACCAATGGCTCCCGACTGTTTGGACTAGAGATGCTGAAACCCAGGTTTGGTTTCCCAGAATTCTCCTCCCTCCTCCAGCGCAGCCGCTGGTAAGCCAAATACGTTCTTTCCCTGACACACATTTTGAATAAACGCTGCCATTAAAGATTCCACCGAGCTTCCGATAAACATGGAAAAGCCAGTTGCCAGTTTCTGCCTTATTGTTTCAAAAACAAGTTGTAAAGGCTGTGCTCTCCCATCTCGCACCGAAATCTGCTGAGTGGCCTGGTTTTTCCCTTTGCCACGTGGGACACAGAGAAGACAAGTCATCCATGCTGATCTTTGTCCTGAAGTGATGCTGAGTCAAGGAAGCAGATGTGTCTTCCGGAGCCACCCGTCCTGTCCCCGGCGGGCAGACGGGCGGACGCTGCGCGGAGGTCAGCCTCAGCTCCAGGGGATGAGCAGGAAACTCCCAAGATAAGCTCCCAGACGTGCTGGGCAGCTGGCCTCGTGCGGATTAGGCAAAGTGGGTGTGGGGACTGCTGTGGTGTCGGAATAAAAGGGTCCCCACACCTACAAGTCACCTGGCAAGTCTAGGGACCTTGATAATGGAGCCACCTGGGAATCCTTAAGGAAGCTGGGGCAGGAATGGGCTTTATCACCTAGACGTAATCACAGGAAGAAAACACCTCCCATTTCACTTGCTGTTTTTTGGCTCACTTATCTGTTTTTTTTCCTACTTCCCTGTGGAAAGGGCCACGTCTGAGCCTTACGGAAATCCGTGGTGCTATTCATTCACTCATCACTCTCCCCCATCAGCTTCCAAACCAGGTCACACTGCCCTGCGTCTCCATGTCACAAGCTGGGCAAACACCTTCCCCGCCTCCCTCTCGGGGTTGTTCTGGAGGACAAATTGGGGCCACCGTAGCCTAGGCTACCGGGGGAATGCCTGCATTCAAACACAAATCTCTACTCTCGGCCGGATTCCAATATCGAAGAGGAGTTGGCTGCACTTGAAAACTTCCATTTTCAAAGCTAACAAAGCTGACTTTGAATTCTCAGCCCTCCCCTCTACGAGGCTGACCCAGCACTGGTTGGCCGACTCCAGGGAACACTGGACTTTGCTGCCGTGACACAGACCGCGGGAAAGGGGGATTTCCCAAGGTGGGCACGGGAGTGGGGGTGGGGAGGCGGTAAAAGCAAGGACACTGGGATCCACGGGTCTTGAGAGTCTGAAGGTGGGAGCATGCATGGACGCCTGCGGCCACCTGCTTTCTGCCTCCACAGCTTCCGCGTCTCACCCTTTCAGATCTCGCCCAGCCGACTGTGGTGAGGGGAAGAGTCAGTTCGCGGCAGGAAGATCACAGCTGACTTCTGGTGCAGCCACAGCCTCCTGATGCATTAGGAAGGTCACCCCGCCCCAGATCCATCCTTGCCGATCGGATTGGGTCTCCCCCACCCCATGCAGATTGGATGGCAATAGGCAGCCTGCATTGATTATTTAGGGCAAATTAATTTAGAAACAAGTTTTATAACATCAGAAGAACTGGTTCCAGATGCCCTGTTATTACCCGAAGACCACGAGGAATAGATCGGACCCTGTGACAATGTTCCCTTATTGATTTTCCAGCTAAATGGACGTAACACACACACCCTTATCGCCTTGGAGTGGGGCCTTAGAATCCTACCAGCACTGAGAGCTGCCGAGTCTATTTCCATTCTCTACGATCCAGAAGGCGTGACTCCACATGGAAAGAATGAGCTTCATGCCAATGGCCGTGGTTGACAGACTGACCGTCAGTTCAAGATTGAACTTGTGGTCCTGGCCGAGTTGGTTAGAGAGTCGTCCGGATACGCCAAGGTTGCAGGTTCGATCCCCAATCAGGGCACATACAGGAAGCAACCAAGAATGCAGAAATTAAAAAAATAAAAATAAATAAATAAATAAAAAGAATGCAGAAATAAGTGGAACAACAAATCGATGTCTCTCTCTCCCTCCCTCTGGTACCAAGCAGGTGGTCAACAGCATCTCTCTCTCTCTCTCTCTCTCTCTTTCTCTCTCTCTGCCTCCCCCCCCCCACTCTTGCCCTCTCCCTCCTTTCCTCTGTCTCAGATCAATAAAAAAGAAACTTTTTAAAAATGATGAGACTTGGTGGAATGTGGAACCTTGATGCTGAAATGTTGCATGTTTGTATTCCCGTCACTCGTGTGTTCAGTTGCACAATCCCCAAGAGCCTCGTCTGCTCACAGACCTTTGATCTGCGCCCAGGGCCTCGGGGCCTCTGTGCCACCATTTCCACCAGGAAGAGCTGTTGCATCAAGGCCGGCTCTCTCCAGATGAAATGACAGCACAGGGATTTCCCTGGGAGGCCACCGCGCTCAAAGATGGAGCACAGCGGGCAGGAGGGCTGTGCTGGCAGCCAGGGAGGAGGGCCACGACGTCAGCCTTGCTGACCCCAGACAGGCCACCCAAGACGGCCCACTTGTGTTTCTTGCTTCTTTTTGTTGTAACAGCTTTACAGTGACTCCCATATAATTTGCCCATTTAATGCGTTAAGATTCCATCTTTTTAGTACATTCGCAGTGCTGTGCCGTCATCACCACAATCGTGTTTAGAACAATTTCGTCAACCCCAAAAGAAACCTTTTAGCGATCACCTCCCCAATCCTCCCAAGCCCCTCCCATCCCCCAGCCCTGGGTGACCACTGACCTACATTCGGTCTCTGTGGATTTGCCTCTTCCGAACATTTCATATAAAAGGGATCATACACATGTGGCCTCTGTATTTCGCTTCTTTCACGTAACAGGCTGTTTTCAAGGTCCACCCATGTTGCTGCAGGTATTGGCATTGTGTTCCTTTTTATGGCTGAATAATATTCCACTGTACGGAGAGAACATGCTTCATTTTCCCACTTGTCTGTCAATGGGCATGTGGGTTATTTCCACCTTTTTGAAAAAATTAATTGATTTCAGAGAGGAAGGGAGAAGGGGAGAGAGAGCTAGAAACATCAATGATGAGAGAGAATCATTGATTGGCTGCCTGCTGCATGCCCCACACTGAGGATGAAGCCTGAAACCCAGGTATGTGCCCTGACTGGGAATCGAACCGTGACCTCCTGGTTCATAGCTCGACGCTCATCCACTGAGCCGCGCCAGCAGGGTCGTTCCCACCTCTTGGCTCGCGATAAGCGTGCTGCGGCTGTTCCTTGTGCTCAGCTTTCTCACAGAGAATTAATTGTGTCTGCTTGCAGCAGGAAAGCGCCTTTGCACTGAAACATGCTCTGGGGTGGTGCCATTGCTGCCCCTTCTCTGTCTCCTCAGCAGGACTGCAGGGAGCACCCCAGGTCCCTGTGAAGCACCCCAGAGGTTCATCTCTTGGAAATTATGACCACCATCGCCCTGCTTAGTGTATGATCCAAGGACCCGAGAACCCAGTTCCTGCTACCTGTGGCCTGTGTGTCAGCTCAAACCCAATGTACGGGTTTTCAGCAGGTCCACTCCTCTGAGAGGCCTGACCATGCACTCATGTCCCTGGCCCTGAGGACCCTGGGGTGAGTCCATCCAGCCCACGTCACCACCAACCACCAGCTCAGGGGCCTGCAGGAGGCTTGGGGGGTGGATGGCAGCCATTGCGGGCCTGGGCAGGGCTGTGGCTGTGGGACTGAAATCTCGATGGCTGTGCTCTCGCGGAATCCTGCCACGAAATCTGGCCATTCACCAGTGCCAGCATCTGTAAACTCAAGGATCAGTTTCATAACGCCTATCAAAATGTCATGATGTAAGTTGCTGCTCCGATGCCCACACCCAAACACAGTCATTAAAAATCCTTGGGCTCTGGCCAGGTGACTCTGTTTGTTGGACCGTCTTCCTGTACACCAAAGGCTTGCAGGTTTGATTCCAGGTCAGGACGCATATCTAGGTTTTCGGTTCAATATCCCATGGGGATGTGTAGTGGAGACAAACGATCGAATTTTCTCACTCACATTGATCTCTCTCGATCTCTCGATCTCTCGATCTCTCTCTCTCTCTCTCTCCCCCCTTCCTCTCTAAAATCAATAAACATATCCTCAGATGAGGATCTGAAAAAAAAAAATCCTTGGAGCAAAACCTTTCCCAGCAGAGAAAAGTAAAATTCTCACCTGTGCTTTCTTTACTTGGACTAAACCCCACTGAAATCAGCGTATTACTTCTCTTGTTCTCTCACTGGGCAATTGGTAGGAATCGTGCCTAAAACTGCACCATATCCTACCCGCCTGGGAATGAAACACTTCCCTCCCGTATTAGTCAGCTCAAGCTTCCATAACAAAATATTACAGACTGGGTGGCTGGCTAAGCCACAGAGATTTATGTCCTCACGGTCTAGGCTGGAAGTCCCAGATCGAGGTGTCAGCGGGGCTGGTTTCTCCTGAGGCCTGTCTCCTTGGCTTGAAGACGCCCCCTCCCCTCCTGCTGCTTCTTCAGGTGGCTGTCCTCCCCGTGTGTTCCCGTGTCCTGATCTTTTCTCTAAGGACCCAGTCAGATTGGATCAGGGTCCATCCTAACGACCTGTTTCAACTTATCGCCTCCTTAAAGGCCCAGTCTCCAAATACAGTCACATTCTGGGTACAGGGAATTAGGACTCAACATATGACTTTGAGGGGAACAGAGACACCCCGTAACCTGTTTCAACTTATTGCCTCCTTAAAGGCCCAGTCTCCAAATACAGTCACATTCTGGGTACAGGGAATTAGGACTCAACATATGACTTTGAGGGGAACAGAGACACCCCAGAGCCTGACGACTATCATTCTCTATTTAAGGCAGTGCTAATAACTTAATGGAACTATACGTCCAATTTCCACAAAACATTCCCTCTACTCACTGCCATTTCACCAGCTCAGAGGTACATTAACATCTGTCTCGAGTGACTGGCTCCTGGAAGTTGTAATAAACAGCTTCAATATTCATTTCAAACGGGCCGGATCTGGCCCTCGGGCCGTAGTTTGCCCACGGCTGCCCCAGAGCCTGACGACTATCATTCTCTATTTAAAGCAGTGTTAATAACTTAATGGAACTATACATCCAATTTCCACAAAACATTCCCTCTACTCACTGCCATTTCACCAGCTCAGAGGTACATTAACATCTGTCTCGAGTGACTGGCTCCTGAAAGTTGTAATAAACAGCTTCAATGCTTCAAAAGGTGACTATGTGCCACTACCAGGCTTTTTGTGTTTCTGGAAAAATAACTTATTTTAGCGAATCTGCCATTTTCCTAGCTGGATGTAGAAACCCCCATTTTGAACCAGGTATCTTGAAATCGGTTTCCTCCCGATCTTGAGTTTCAGCTTCCTCTTAAGACGTTCAAACCAGCCCCTGCCCCGGGTCTGTGCGGTTCGACTGCATCTTGTGCGCGTTCCTCATGCAGAGCCAGCCCAGTAAGTGGACCTGGAGTTTGCAGGAAGAGGGACACGGCGCAGCTGTGCAGGTCCTGGAGGCCTGGAACCAGAGGCTGGCAACCTGGAATCGCTGCTGTTCCACCCGTTTCGAATACTGGGAAGGAAGTGGACGGGCACCGCATGTAGGGCAGGGAGAATGCTCTCCACTCTGCGACTTGAGGCCCGTGGCACCGGGACCAGCGTCTGCAAAGAATCCAGAGCTGGGAAGAAAATGCCACCGCAGGACAAGGTTGCCCCATCCCTGGGGGCCCGGCACCGCAGCTCCTACATCTGAGTTCAGCTTAGATCACAAATCTCAGTTATTTGGGACTTTGGTTCCCTTCAGAAAAAAGGATAAGTTCCACTAAGTGTCAATTCTATTTCAGATCCCTCTATTTCCCCAAGCACAGTACTTACTAGACATACTAGAGGCCCGATGCACGAAATCCGTGCAAGGGGCTTGGCCCCCCCGTCGCTGCCATGGCTGCCTCTGCTTCGGCCCCGTCCAGAAGGTCGTCTGAAAGGACTTCCAGTCTAATAAGCATATTACGCTTTTATTATTATAGGTAATTAGTATTTAATAAATCCTCAAATGCCAAAATGTTCTAAAATTGTTTAAGCCTAAGGACTGAAAATTAAAGACTGGACATCAAGGAGAACTTTCTTCAAGACCCAACTCTGCCATAAAAAGGCAGGGCTTTTATTACAAGGTTATTCTCTGTGGTATGACTGCTCTGAGTCACACTGTGGATGAGCCTACCATGTCCATGAACATGGGATGCTACAATGTCCAGTAGCTCCTTGGACTGAAGAAGACTGAATGCTGCTTGGATGGGTCTGTAAAAATCACTCTTCTTCTGCTAGACATTTTCTATAAGCTTTCAGTCCTTTTCCTGAATAATCAGAGTTAAATTACGTCTGGCAATAGGATCTGGGTCTATGACTTTGACCACTTCTAAGACACATGTCTTAAGAGCTTATTAAGAGCTATATTTTCCTCAATACAAATTTCTTTGAGCTAATTCAGGGGTGGGCAAACTTTTTGACTCGAGGGCCACAATGGGTTCTTAAACTGGACTGGAGGGCCGGAACAAAAGCATGGATGGAGTGTTTGTGTGAACTAATATAAATTCAAAGTAAACATCATTACATAAAAGGGTACGGTCTTTTTTTTTTTTTAGTTTTATTCATTTCAAACGGGCCGGATCTGGCCCTCGGGCCGTAGTTTGCCCACGGCTGCCCCAGAGCCTGACGACTATCATTCTCTATTTAAAGCAGTGTTAATAACTTAATGGAACTATACATCCAATTTCCACAAAACATTCCCTCTACTCACTGCCATTTCACCAGCTCAGAGGTACATTAACATCTGTCTCGAGTGACTGGCTCCTGAAAGTTGTAATAAACAGCTTCAATGCTTCAAAAGGTGACTATGTGCCACTACCAGGCTTTTTGTGTTTCTGGAAAAATAACTTATTT
This sequence comes from Myotis brandtii, assembly GCF_000412655.1. NCBI lineage: Eukaryota > Metazoa > Chordata > Mammalia > Chiroptera > Vespertilionidae > Myotis > Myotis brandtii. The sequence continues at coordinate 1,597,525 of NW_005371804.1, read as the reverse complement.
TAGCGAATCTGCCATTTTCCTAGCTGGATGTAGAAACCCCCATTTTGAACCAGGTATCTTGAAATCGGTTTCCTCCCGATCTTGAGTTTCAGCTTCCTCTTAAGACATTCAAACCAGCCCCTGCCCCAGTCTGTGCGGTTCGACTGCATCTTGTGCGCGTTCCTCATGCAGAGCCAGCCCAGGAGGTGGACCTCAAGTTTACAAGAAGAGGGACACGGCGCAGCTGTGCAGGTCCTGGAGACCTGAAACCAGAGGCTGGCAACCTGGAATCGCTACTGTTCCACACGTTGCGAATACTGGGAAGGAAGTGGATGGGAAGCGCATGTAGGGAAGGGAGAATGCTCTCCACTCTGCGACTTGCGGCCCGTGGCGCCGGGACCCACGTCTGCAAAGAATCCAGAGCTGGGAAGAAAATGCCACCGCAGGACAAGGTTGCCCCATCCCTGGGGGCCCGGCACCGCGGCTCCTACATCTGAGTTCAGCTTCCCATGCGAAGGCTTTAACCTGCCCCACTGATTCCAGTCCCATGAGACTGGAGACAGGCAGAGGGCTCTCTCCAGGCTTCCCAACCCTTGGAGCCAAGAGCCCCCGAGTCCAAGGTCTGAGTTCTGACTCTGACGTGCCCCTGGGCTGTGTGCTCGGGGCTCCCCGTCTGGAAAGGGGGCACACTGAACTTGATGACCTCCAGCTTCTTTTCCATCTCCAGAGGCCCATGACTTTTTCTTGGGAACCAAGAGGA
>NW_005371804.1:1592584-1595255 GCF_000412655.1 Myotis brandtii | reverse complement strand
AGCTTTCAGACCTTTGGAAGGAGAGCTTGTTTGGCATTCTTGATGTTTTTCTCTCTAAGACGGATTTATTGAAGTGAAATAAATGTGCCTGTGGTAAAACTCACCCCTCTTGGGTGTGCCATTCCGTAATTGTTGACAGTCACGTCATCACACCACAGTCAAGATATTACCCCCAGAAGTTCCTTGTGCCCCTTTGCGATCAGTCACCTCCCCACTCTCAGCGCCCCTGACTTACATCCCTATAGTTTTGCCTTTACCAGAATGTCATACAAATAGTCATACAGGATGTAGCCTTTGTGTCTGGCTTCTTTCACTCAGCATGATGCGTTTGAGGTCATCCACTCTCCTGTAATTGTTTATTGCTGAGGAGGAGTGTTCCATTGCACGGACATGACACTATTGCTGTATCGGGCACGTTAATGGCCATTTGTGTTGTTCTCTGGTTTAGGTGATAAAGCTGCTGGCTATTTCTCTTGGGGAATGTCACTCTAAGAATGACATTGTTGGGCCATGGAGGGTAGCATATGTTTAACTACATGAGGATATGCCCAGCTCTCTTCCAAAGTGGTTGAACTATTTTACATTCCCACCAGGTGGGTATGATTGTTTCAGGTGCTACACTCACACACCCTGCTGGTTCTGTTCCTCTGGAGAACCCTGAGTAATGCACTGTATTTATTGTTTTTCATATGAAGTGGCAAGCACCTGATTATTCACATGACATTGGCTTTTATTCCCTTCACAAAGATTTTGAATTTTGTCTATAATACCCTGGGTCACCGTGGGCATGGTACCCACCATCAGTGAGTGTGTCCAAAGAACATTGTTGAGAACATTGTCCTTCACACCCAGAATGGGGGTAGAGAAGCATGGAAGCTCCAACAGGTCCGGGCACAAGCAACACACAAACAGAAATTCAATTCATGCATGTCTCCCTCCTGGGTACCGGGACAGGGATATGGAGGGCACCCTGATTTGGACAAGTTTAGATGAGGTCAGACTGGAGTAGGGTGGTCTCTAATCTAATGACTGGTGCCCTTATATGAAGACACAGAGGAGACACAGGAAGAAGGCCGTGTGAATTCAGAAGTGAAGGTTGGAGTGATGTAGCCATAAGCCAAGGAGTGCTGGCTCCCATAGAAGCTGAAGGAGGCAGGAAGGATTCTCACCCAGAGCCCAGAGTCCTGCTAACACTGGGATTCTGGACTTCTGCCTCTAGAACTGGAAGAGAATAAAGTTCTGTTGTTTAATGCCCCAGCCTGTGATACTAGAGAAATGAGTACAGGTAAAATGGCATAGAACAAGAATTTGTATTATAGTATAACTGTCTTGGTGACCACTTAGATTTTTTGGCACCTGAGCCCAAGATAGGCCACTCACTTTCTAGGCCAGTAAAGGGCAAGGAAAGCAGTGAGGGCCACCTTCTTGTAGCACTGGGAGAGGATTTTACTTTTATTACAGAATTCTGGTGTGCTAACTTCAATCCCAGGGGAAAGAGCCCAGTGCTTAATTTTAGAATAACGGTCCCACTGCTGATAACAGTGGTAATACTATCCTGATAAGAATGACATCATGATGAAATGGGCTCCAACCCATTGACTGAAAGGGGCTACATGCTGACCTGACAAGCTCAGGGAAGACCTGCATGGTTGTCTTGCAAACACAGAGACCTAAAGTAACCACAAAGGATGGTCTGAAATTAAACTTTGACTAAAAGCAGTTATGGTGGGTAGATACATCCTAGGCTGGTATCTTCACTGACAAGGTCAACCTTTACCTTAACTGAGCCTATCTGTCTTTTTGCATCTATAATAACATAACCTTGAAATGTCTAAGTAACTTGTAACTTCCCTTTTTCTGGACCCCTTGGGGCACAACCTAATGTGCTGGGCGCCAGGGCAAATACCGCAAATTCCTTCATTATTATCATGTTAATTGTTCCTGCACCCACCTAAGTATGTGTCTATCACTTTTTATCCAATCCCAGGGGTTCTCCCTCCTCCCTCGCCCCCCCCCTTTGCTTTCTCTGGGCCTCTCCAGTCTATCACCAATGGATTTCATGTAACCCACCTATGTCCCTTCCTTTGATTGCAATGTATAAATATAGATGTAACCCGCCATTCTCCGGAGCATTATCTCAATTCATTGAGGTTCTGCTTCCCGGCATATGTGGATAGTTTGGCTCAAATAAACTCACAAAAATTATTTACAGATTTGAATGTTTTTATGTTAACAAAGGGGAACTGAATCTGAAAAGGAAATCCGATTTCGGAGGGATGCCCAAACATGTTTTCCACCCTTACCTCCCCGGCATGTACTCCAAACATGTCATTTTTTAAATTTACTTGATTTTTATAAGTCAGAAATTCTTGGGAATATTTCCACCATTATTTGAAAATTCTAGACTTCTTATAGCAAATGATATGCCATCAAGTTCAGAATTAAATATGTAGACTTGGTCAAAGCTCAGATGACATCGGAGTTCTTGGTCATGGGTCAGCACCACCTGTCACTTTTCAAAGTGTGGGAACATTGACAATAATTTGCCAACCTTTTGAAAAAAAAAAGAAAAGCATAAAAGGAACAGGCTATCTATTTTGAGGTAGTAATTTCACAGATATCACGGAACCAGACAGTGAACCAAATCAACTGAGTCACATGGTGGGTGGAA
>NW_005371804.1:1584171-1592136 GCF_000412655.1 Myotis brandtii | reverse complement strand
GGGCTGCTCAGTAATGGAGAAAGCAGATTAAGTCATTTGACCCAGTTTTTAGCATAGTGCTCCATAAGCAAACTTCGACTTCTAGAATGTTTTATCCAGTCAAGTTCTAAAATCATTATTTTAATATAAATTTGGGGGGAAATATTGATGCTTAAATGTGTCAAGTTTAACAGCAGAAAATATGCCAAATCCTCACATAAACCTTGGAGCTGATTAAGTAACAGAAAGTCCTCTTAAAATGAGATCTGAATGCATGTTCATTTCTTTTTTCAGTAGGTGACTCATGATCTGGACGAGGACAACGGGTTCTTACTAAAAGAGATGGGGTAATGCTCTAAAGTCGACAAAATTTTTTTTTTTTTAAAGGAAAGGAAAAAGAAAAAACAGTCACCTCTCTGGTCTTTTAAGAATAGTTTCAGGATCAGATAAATTTAGTCAGCATTTTGAGCCATCTTTTGTTATGTGCACAAAACCACATGAGGCTTGAGGTCCACATGGGACAAGCGTGCTCAGCTCTTCTGAAATGTCGTGATAAGAAACAGCACATTTTGCTTGGGGGGACAGCTGTTTGGAAAGGGCTGCCCAGACCAAGGCTCTGTGGTGAGTTCATCACTTTCTCCCACAATCTGGTGTTTCGGTCTAGAAATCCAGAACGACTGTGGTCAGCTCCCTCTTGCCTGTCCTGGAACCAGCACAGCCTATGTCAGGGACCAAGCTGGATCCCCTGGTGTGTGGCCATTGCACTGATGGACTCCAGAGCTCCCTGGATGGCACTGGGTGGACTGAGGCTGGCCACCAGGCCACAGAACCTCCTCCCCTCGTGTCTCAGTCCTGAGCACACACAAGTCTCGTATTGACCACTTGGACAATGGTTCACGTCTGTTTCCCTGGAGAGAATGGCAGTCCCTCGAGGGCAGTACTCATCTTTCCGTCCCAAAGCCTAGGCCAGGGGTGGGCAACCTTTTTGTGAGTGCGTGCCAAAACCAGCAAAATCTCTGACTCAAAATTCTTCTGCGTACCAACCCTAATTTTTTGAGAACATGTTACGCCTACTTGATATCTCTTAAGGTGTACATATGTGAAGAACCTTGAAGAAATAATGAAATTCATTCGAGCAACAGAAACACAGTATATGATGATGAAAAATACATTTATTTTTTAATGTACACTGATAGTCCGACAGAAAACTTTATGACTCCATTTGATATTATCAGTGGGACTTTTGCTGCTGCATCACTGATGACAGAGAGTTTACATCAGGTTTATATTTCGTGACCTTCAGAGATATGCACGAGCTACTACTTTCATCCGTCAGGCTACTCCTATTACGAGACTTAACAAAATTCATCACTGAGAACAAAGATTCACAAGCGTATGTGGATGAAGCCAAAACACTGGTCGGATCTAGGAAGGCAGGGAGAGTTAAGGCAGAGGCATAGAAATTGCTCTTCCCCTCTCTCGTCAATCCATGTCTATGGTCTTTAAGATAACTTGTTATGTAAAATTATTTATTTGTCTAAGATGCACCTACACTGAATTTATCTGAAAAATAAAAAAGTCGATATTAAGAAAAAAATTGTAAATGGAAGATTATAAGAGAGGGTTTTGAGTGCCAGCAAAAGTTACTGGCGTGCCATGTTTGGCACGCGTGCCAGGGGTTGCCCACCCCTGGCCTAGGCCATACCAGGTACATAAATCATAAGGTTGAATGGGCGAGAAACAGACCTGGACCTTATCCCACACATCTGACTCTTTTTTAAAAAAATTATTTTAAAGAATCCTAGGATCCTTATATTCTTTTTCTTTTTATTTTTTATTGATTTTAGAGAGAAAGGGAGAAAGCTAGAAACATCAATGATGAGAGAGAATCATAAATCGGCTGCCTCCCGCATGCCTCACACTGGGGATCGAGCCAAAACCCGAGCATCACTGAAACCCGGGCATGCACCCTGACCGGGAATCAAACCGTGACCTCCTGATGCAGAGGTCGACGCTCAACCACTGAGCCACACTGAAAGGGCCACACCTCACTCTTTATAGTAGCTCATCTGCATCTCAGTCACCCGAAGGCTGTGGGCGTGACCTCCTGGTTCAGAGGTCGACGCTCAACCACTGAGCACACTGAAAGGGCCACACCTCACTCTTTATAGTAGCTCATCTGCATCTCAGTCACCCGACAGGCTGTGGGGTATGAATCCTCTGCTTCTGGCTTCCTTCTAGCTAATCCCCATCTGCACATGCCTGCTCCCTTCCCAAAGCTTCTACCCAGAGCTCTGTGCTCTGGGTTCCCCCCTTCCGATTAGGAGGGAGAGAAGACAAAGGGCTGACCAGGGAGCAAATGCCACCCAACACATCGGAAATACTTTCAGAGCAGCTTATTTAAAAGGTCATGGATTTCGCTGCCAGACCTGGTTCCAATCCCCATTCTCCACCTCCTAGCCTTAAAAAGCCTCACTTTCTGGTGTGTGAAATGGGATTTATTATTCCTCAAGAGTATAGTGGCTGTGTGGATCGAATCACAGTTGAGGGCAGATGCTTGTTCAACAGTAGCTGTCAATCTTCTCCCCATCTCTCAGCCTTGGGAAGGTGGGATCTGTCTTTCTTTACACAAGAAATCCCACGGTGCACATTTTAAAGAAATTATATTCCTCACCTCCTTTCATGATAGCAACTTATGGATTATTACAGAAGCAACCCCATCTAAGCCCATAGTCCTATTTACAGTCCAGAATCAAACACCCAGAATTACTACTGCTGTTACAAACATACAGGCTTGCATACACACACAAGAGCCCTCCAATCTTGCTCAAGGCAAAGGGTGGCTAGAAACTGGTATGGAGGTGTTGATGCAATTCAGTTACTCTCAGTCTGAACTGGAGGACTTTGAAGTGTCCTTGATCTTAAAGGACCAAGGTAGGGAGCAGAGACAGCAAGAGGCAATCAGGCCCTTCTAAGAAAGGGAAGCACACAGCAGACCAGTGCTTCTGGCTGGGGAGGCACTTCATCTTAGTATCCCTCTTTCTTTTTATGATAATGTGTAAAGACAACCTCAGTGGGATTGACATGTAGCCCGACCCAATATCAACCATGCTGAAGACAGAGCCATGGCCCCTTCAGGTCCAGCCTGATTGAGCATTTCATAACTGAACATTGTGTTCACAATAAAGGTGACAGTCATAAACCATGCACACGGCAATCTAGCACGTCACCACTCTCCAGTCCAGTTCCTCTCTCTCTCTCTCTCTCTCTCTCTCTCGCTCTCTCATTCTCTCTTTTATCATATGCTTTCCCTCACTGCTAACATGCACACAGGAAACCTGTCTCACCTATAGTGGGTTGAATATTCACCTCCAAAGATACCAGGTCCTAATCCCTGGAACCTGTAACATGACCTTGTATGAAAAAGGGGTCTTTGCAGATGTGATTAAGTTACAGATTCTGAGATGGGGAGATTATCTTTGATTTTTGGAGGGGGGAGGGGTGGCTAAATGCCATCCCAAATGTCCTTATAAGAGAGACAGAAGGAAGAGATGGCACTCAGTGAGAAGGCAACATGACCACAGAGGCAGAAGTTGGAGTGATGTGGCCACAAGCTAAGCACTGCTGGCAGCCACTAGAACAGTGATGGCGAACCTATGACACGCGTGTCAGAGGTGACACGTGAACTCATTTTTTTGGTTGATTTTTCTTTGTTAAATGGCATTTAAATATATACAATAAATATCAAAAATATAAGTCTTTGTTTTACTATGGTTGCAAATATCAAAAAATTTCTATATGCGACACGGCACCAGAGTTAAGTTAGGGTTTTTCAAAATGCTGACACACCGAGCTCAAAAGGTTCGCCATCACTGCACTAGAATCTGGAAGAGGCAGGGATGGCTTGTCCCCTTGAGCCTCCAGAGGGAGAGGGTCCTGCTAGCAGCTTGATTCAAGGCCAGTGATACTGATGCTGGGCCTCTGGCCGTCAGAGCTATAAAAGAATAAATCATGCTCTTTTAAGCCACCAAGACTGTGGTCATTTGTGACACCAGCAATAAAAATGGTTGCCCCTTAGATTGCTGGTCAGGGCACAGGCCAGCTTGTGGGTTTGATCCCTGACAGGGGGTGAGCAGGAGGCAGCCAATAGATGTTTCGCTCTCACATCAATGTTTCTCTCTCTCTCTCTCTCTCTCTAAAAATCAACAATAAAATAAAATCTTTTAACACATAATATATCATTCTCTGCCCCAACCTAATTTTTTAAAGGGGCAACTTCCCAACCTATAGGTGGGGCAAATTTGGACATCGGGATGCATGTTCAAAATGAAACACATGGTTAAGAGAATGGCAGATGATGAAAAATTTCCACTTCCAAAAATGTGGAGGCTTAGGCTTGTAACCCAGAGAGACCTTCCTCCCCCAATTTATGAAAGGGCTGTGTTTGTTTGGCACAGGAAATGCAAACACACTCGGTTTTATAGTATCACCAGTACCACAGAATCAGGGAACTGGCCACTGGGGACAGCCCTAGCAACGGCCCAAAGCTCTGGGAATACTCAGGTTAACAGTCACGGTCTCTGCACTAAGGAGCCCACAAGCTAGTGCAGAGGCTGGCCTGCGCGCAGCGGTGATGGATGAATGGCAGAGCGACCAAGCACAGAGGCAGGAGGCCTAGGGCTGGTGCTTGGAAGAGCGATCAGATCTGCCAGAAGACTGAGGAGGAACAGGGCATCTGAGTCAGTGCCTGTCCCAGCCGTACGTGGCCAAAGTGGGTGAAGGGGAGGAGCTGAGAGAAGCCATCTCAACCGCAGGTTGAGGCCACCCCAGCAGACATCAGCTCTGCATTTGGAAAGATAATTTGACTGAAAGCAGATTGACTGCTGGGAAGGGAAGGAGTAAAACCAAAGCAAGAACTTGGTGGAGGGGCTACAGTGATTGGCCAGAGACCATGGAGGCCGGGAACAGCAGGAGGGCTAGTGAGGACAGATTTAAGGGGCCATTATTTAAGAGATAGGTTGATAGGACTTAGTGACAGCTGGATACAGAAGTTGAGAGAGGTCTCTAAAATAACCATCAAGTTCCTGGCTTCGGTAATAGGGTAGGCAGCAGCCCCGTTCAGTAGGACAGAGACTGGGAAGGAAGAACAAGTAAAGGAAAGAGAGAATGCAGACAGGAAATTTAGCTGTGAGTTTGCTCAGTGAGCAGTGTGGGTTATCCAGACGGGGCTGTCTAACAAGAAGCTGGCTATATAAATGTTGGGACCTGTGTACAAATATACACATATGATGGCAGCGATCCTGTTCGGATGCATCCGTGTATGGATAATATACTCATAAAAACATGTGGTGTTCCTAACATAGGTCAGGCAGAGTGCTGGGCTCAGAGCAAGCAGAGAGGGATGAGAAGGTACTGGCAGGCTGGGAGGACAAAACAGTGATTTTGAGTTTCGGCCTCGTATTTTTACTATATGACAACCCTGCTCACACCCAGAGTCCAGACATTTAGTAAGGACCTGAGCTTAGGATTCCCACCCCAAGTTCCCACTTTACAAACACCACTTAGAGTTGAGCCCATAAGTTAGTGACCTCCACTCTTAGCACCTTATAAGTAACTAATGGCCTGGTGCATGAATTCATGCACCGATGGGGTTCCTTGGCCTGGCTGGTGATTGGGCCAATAGGGCCATCTTGCCCAGTCCTGATGGGGTGATTAGGGCGGCCAGGGGGAGGGACCTTGGGAGGTTGGCCAGCTGTGGGAAGTTGGCTGTGGGAGCACACAGACTACCAGGGGCAGCTCCTGCATTGAGCACTGCCCCCTGGTGGTCACTGTGCATCATAGCGACCGGTTGTTCCATCATTCGGTCACTTAGGCTTTTATATATAGAGATAGGCACAGCTACCCTGCTACCTCCATAGGGTAACTGAGAGTCATCAAAAACTTTTACTTTTTTAAAAAAAACACACACACTAACTGCAATATGAGGGTAGATTACAAAAGAAAGACCTAGAGCAGTGATGGCGAACCTTTTGAGCTCGGCGTGTCAGCATTTTGAAAAACCCTAACTTAACTCTGGTGCTGTGTCACATATAGAAATTTTTTGATATTTGCAACCATAGTAAAACAAAGATTTATATTTTTGATATTTATTTTATATATTTAAATGCCATTTAACAAAGAAAAATCAACCAAAAAAATGAGTTCACGTGTCACCTCTGACACAGGTGTCATAGGTTCGCCATCACTGACCTGGAGGCTGGGGGAGTAGTTAGGAAGTTGTTGGAGTGGAAAGTGGTTATGTTACCAAAGAAACATTCAGGAGGTTGATGGACCAGACTTGGTGATAGGGGGAACACTGGAGAAAAAGAGGAGCAAAGATGGTGTCCAAGTCCCTTAGCTCAGCCGGCTGGGCTAATGTCCCAGGGATGGCTGCGACTGCATCCGGTGAGTGTAACAAGAGGGCCATATCAGAACCTGGGGAAACCCAAAGTGTGAGGCTGGACACAGGCAGAGGGGCCAACACAGAAGGCCAAGAACCAGGGTCAGAGAAGAGGGAGAAAATCCAGGGGAATGAGGCGTCACTAAGCAAGTAGATTTGAAAAATGAATCGGTACAGAGACTCACAAATCAAAGAGGCCGACTGAAGGAGCGACAAGTTTCTGCTGGATTTAGCAGTCAAGTGCCTTGTAGTGAAATGATGAGGGCAAAAGCCCAGTCACACGGCTTAAAGTAGAGACTCCACTGTGTATGTTCCTGAGGCAGCTAGAGGTATAGGTACAGAGAGATTGCTTTTGGCACGTGGTACAGTACTCGGTGAACAGGAAAACCTAGCTAATAGCTCAGGCGTTGCTGCATTGCTTTGTATTGATCTTCTTGGGCTAAACATGTGCGCTCACCCAGCCTAAACACAGGTGACCCTAAAACCCTAGGCCCTTTAAAAGACTTAAAATCACTGCTGCGTCCTGCCTTAGGTCAAAGCCAGTTTTGAAATTTTTAAATACTTGTAGGAGAAAAATTTTAGGTGCAAGATTCTTCCTTTGAGACTAAGAGTACTCTTAAAATTAGTCAAACTGTAACAACTGATAATAGAGCTGGTAATTTTGAAACAAGTTTTTAGTTTTTATTAGCCTAATGCAAAATTATTTCTTACACATACTCCTCAAACATTTCATAAATTAGTTGGGGTCATGTGCATAAATTCAACTTTAAAGAAACTAAAATTTTATTTGAAAATTAACATTTGAAATATATCAAACAATCTGATGTTCTATTTAGCTTGTCTAGCAGACTCTTTCTTTAGAATTAGTGTTTACAGTTTGGCATTTGTTACATTAATTTTCTGGCTTTTGACTAAAAGTGAAGTGAGTTTTCTGGCCCGGGCTCAGTTGGTTAGAGCATCATCCTGATACCCCAAGGTGGAGGGTTCAATCTCCCGTCAGGGCACAGACAAGAATCAAGCAATGAATGCATAAGTGAACAAATCAATGTTTTTCTCTATCTCTCTAAAATCTGTACTTTTTTTAAACCTTTTTAAAAAGGTGAAGTGCGTTTTCTAATTAGTGTACATGTAATATTCCTGCAGGAAAACTAAGCCTAAGAAACATGAAATTAAAATTAATATTAGAGAAAGTAAGTTAACTGCCCATTTAGCTGGATGCTACTGAAAGTGGAGGTTTTGTCGGTGAGCACGCAGTGGACAAGCAGAGGCCGTCAGGCACGAGATCGGAGCAAGCACCCCGATCTGTGCCAGCAGGGCGACTCTGGGGCCCCGTTCACGCCAATTCACTCTCAGGTGGTCCTTCGTGATCAGACCCTCTGGTGGGAGACGCTAGCTCTCAAGGTCAGCAGGTTCATACGCGGCACACTTCACGCAAACGTCCTGCGGGGGCGACCCGATGAGAGCCCCTACTAGCCAGGCATAGCCGGCGCCTGTGCCCACGACCCCGGTGACGCCCACCCGGGGCCCCAGCCGGCCCCTGCCCCCGC